>NC_138310.1:90117483-90172483 GCF_965601325.2 Salmo salar
ATTGTCCGTATAGCTCCGAGACAGGATTATCGTGGCACAGATCTGGGGAAAGGTACCAAAAAGTTTTTGCAGCATTGAAGGTCCTCAAGAACACGATAGCCACTCCTCAGTAAAAGGCACATGACAGCCCGCCATGGAGTTTGCCAAAAGGCACCTAAAGACTCTCAGACCATGAGAAACAAGATTCTCTGGTCTGATGAAACCAAGATCGATCTTTTTGGCCTGAATGCCAAGCGTCATGTCTGGAGGAAACCTGGCACCATCCCTACGGTGAAGCATGGTGGTGGCAGCATCATGCTGTAGGGATGTTTTTCAGCGGTAGGGACTGGGAGACTAGTCAGGATTGAGGGAAAGATGAACAGAGCAAAGAACAGAGAGATCCTTGATGAAAACCTGCTCCAGAGCACTCAGGACATCAGACTATGGCAAAGGTTCACCTTCCAACAGGACAATAACCCTAAGCACACAGCCAAGACAACGCAGGAGTGGCTTTAGGACAAGTCTCTGAATGTCCTTGACTAGCCCAGCCAGAGCCCGGACTTGAACCTGATCAAACATCTCTGGAGAGACCTGAAAATAGCTGTGCAACGATGCTCTCCATCCAATCTGACAGAGCTTGAGAGAATCTGCAGAGAAGAATTGGAGAAACTCCCCAAATACAGGTGTGCCAAGCTTGTAGCATCATACCCAAGAAGACTCGGATGTAATCACTGCCAAAGGTGCTTCAACAAAGTACTGAGTAAAGGGTCTGAATACTTATGTAAATGTTATATTACAATTTTTTTATTTGTAGTAAATTTGCTAAATTTCTAAACCTGTTTTTGCTTTGTCATTATCGGTTAAGGTGCGTAGTTTGATGAGGGGGGAAACATTTTTTTTTTAATCCATTTTAGATTAGGGCTGTAACGTAACAAAATGTGGAAAAAGTCAAGGGGTCTGAATACTTTTCGAATACACTGTAGGATGACTTAGTAATAGACCATGTGTCAGGCTACTTATTCCATCCTTATAGAACTATATAATATAATTGGGTACACATTAGGCAAATATATTGTAGTGAATTATATGTAGGCCCTCAAAGTTCTACAGCTGCGCCATCGAGAGCATCTTGACTGGCTGTATGACTGCTTGATATGGCAATAGCACCGCCGTCGATTGCATGGCACTACAGAGGGTGGTGCGGACAGCCATCCAGGACCTCTATCAGGTGGTGTGAAAGGAAGGACCGGGTTCTCTCTACTTCCGCACGGCAAAAGGTACCGGTGTATCAAGTCTGACACCAACAGGCTCCTTAAAAGCTTCTATCCCCAGACCTAACAATCACGACTTCAAAACCTAACCCAGACCTACCAATCACCACTTCAAAACCCAGGACTGTTTCCTCTGCTTCTATACACTAATAATTAATGGCTGTATCCCAAACGGCATCATTCTCCCTATTTAGTGCATGATAGGGTGCCTAGACTGCATCTGTACACTAGTAGTAATTAATGTAATTTAGTATTCATGCAGTAGATGTGATTTGTTTAATCAGGGGAGCTGTAACTTCTCTCCGCAGCACTAATTGCTGTTGACTAAGGAAGTTCTCTATGTGAAAGAAGAGAAACGTATGAATAAATTATGGAGGTTGGCTGTTGCTGTTCCCTGGTTCTGTTTGGGGTTGTAGGGGGTTTGGTTACTTCCACACTCTGAATGTTCAATCTACCATCATGAAGAGGAGAAGACTAGTGGGACTTTTTTTCTCTCTCGGTAAACATCTACAGAGCTATAGTCCCTTATTGCTTCAGGGCAGAAGGAGGAAGTTCTGGTGAGAAGAGTCTGAGATAAAAGCCTCTGAAAAACCAAGTGGGAGAGAGAGAGAGAGAGAGAGAGAGAGAGAGAGAGAGAGAGAGAGAGAGAGAGAGAGAGAGAGAAAGAGTGGGGGTAAACAGAGAGGGTGAGAGAGTGGGGTGTACAGAGAGGGTGAGTGAAATAGAGAAGGGGGAAGAGAGAGAATACAATCTAATTAGGAACTCATACACTTAAGATTGGATGTTTTCAGTTGATGTATCATCTAATAGAAACAGAGATGTTTTCAGTTGATAATCTAATCTAATAGAAACAGAGATAATTTCAGTTGATAATCTAATCTAATAGAAACAGAGATAATTTCAGTTGATAATCTAATCTAATAGAAACAGAGATAATTTCAGTTGATAATCTAATTTAATAGAAACAGAGATAATTTCAGTTGATAATGTAATTTGCCATGAAAAAGAGAAATATCAGTGATTCTTCTCAGTGAATTTTAGATATGAATATTTTAATGGTCACGACCCAACATGGGAGCGGGTTTAGATTCTTCCTAGTGCTGTTATCGGGGACCGTATGTATTGAGCGTAATCGTAGGTGTGCTGATTTATGATCAGTTTTGTCCTTTAGATCACAATGAATAAGATAACATGGACACATGGATAACATGAACATCTAGACACTAGATACAAACAGTCCCTTAATATTTGAAATGGTCAGTGGACCATATGGTAGCCTAGTGTTGAACTCTGTGTGGACATCACTCTGCAGAGCCCTCTGTTGGGAATCAGTGGAACAGAAACCCTGACCTGTCTCTTTACAATGAACGTTTTTTATTTTAATAAACTTCTCAGTATATTTCTTAGTCAGGAGTTTATACATCAGATTGGTAATCAAACATGCCATTGTCAATTGCACTACAATATCAGCAAATATATTATTATAAATGTATTATACATTTATTTCTATATCAATTTCTTATATCCTATGTTCTTAGTGTGAAATGAAGCTATTTAAAATATATATATATATGTTGAGGAGAGATGTTTGAGCCCAACTCCTGTAGCTATAACAGAGAATCTCCAGCTAGAACAGAGAATCTCCAACTAGAACAGAGAATCTCCAGTTAGAACAGAGAATCTCCAACTAGAACAGAGAATCTCCAGTTAGAACAGAGAATCTCCAGCTAGAACAGAGAATCTCCAACTAGAACAGAGAATCTCCAGTTAGAACAGAGAATCTCCAACTAGAACAGAGAATCTCCAACTAGAACAGAGAATCTCCAGCTAGAACAGAGAATCTCCAGTTAGAACAGAGAATCTCCAGCTAGAACAGAGAATCTCCAGCTAGAACAGAGAATCTCCAGCTAGAACAGAGAATCTCCAGCTAGAACAGAGAATCTCCAGCTACAACAGAGAATCTCCAACTAGAACAGAGAATCTCCATCTAGAACAGAGAATCTCCAGCTACAACAGAGAATCTCCAGCTAGAACAGAGAATCTCCAGCTAGAACAGAGAATCTCCAGCTAGAACAGAGAATCTCCATCTAGAACAGAGAATCTCCAGCTAGAACAGAGAATCTCCAGCTAGAACAGAGAATCTCCAGCTAGAACAGAGAATCTCCAGCTAGAACAGAGAATCTCCAGCTACAACAGAGAATCTCCAGCTAGAACAGAGAATCTCCAGCTATAACAGAGAATCTCCAGCTAGAACAGAGAATCTCCATCTAGAACAGAGAATCTCCAGCTACAACAGAGAATCTCCAGCTAGAACAGAGAATCTCCAGCTAGAACAGAGAATCTCCAGCTATAACAGAGAATCTCCAGCTATAGTAGAGAATCTCCAGCTAGAACAGAGAATCTCCAGCTAGAACAGAGAATCTCCAGCTATAACAGAGAATCTCCAGCTAGAACAGAGAATCTCCAGCTAGAACAGAGAATCTCCAGCTATAGCAGAGAATCTCCAGCTAGAACAGAGAATCTCCAGCTAGAACAGAGAATCTCCAGCTATAACAGAGAATCTCCAGCTAGAACAGAGAATCTCCAGCTAGAACAGAGAATCTCCAGCTATAACAGAGAATCTCCAGTTAGAACAGAGAATCTCCAGTTAGAACAGAGAATCTCCAGCTAGAACAGAGAATCTCCAGTTAGAACAGAGAATCTCCAGCTAGAACAGAGAATCTCCAGCTACAACAGAGAATCTCCAGCTAGAACAGAGAATCTCCAGCTAGAACAGAGAATCTCCAGCTACAACAGAGAATCTCCAGCTAGAACAGAGAATCTCCAGTTAGAACAGAGAATCTCCAGCTAGAACAGAGAATCTCCAGTTAGAACAGAGAATCTCCAGCTAGAACAGAGAATCTCCAGCTACAACAGAGAATCTCCAGCTAGAACAGAGAATCTCCAGTTAGAACAGAGAATCTCCAGCTAGAACAGAGAATCTCCAGCTATAGCAGAGAATCTCCAGCTAGAACAGAGAATCTCCAGCTATAACAGAGAATCTCCAGCTAGAACAGAGAATCTCCAGTTAGAACAGAGAATCTCCAGTTAGAACAGAGAATCTCCAGCTAGAACAGAGAATCTCCAGCTAGAACAGAGAATCTCCAGTTAGAACAGAGAATCTCCAGCTATAACAGAGAATCTCCATCTAGAACAGAGAATCTCCAGCTATAACAGAGAATCTCCAGCTAGAACAGAGAATCTCCAGTTAGAACAGAGAATCTCCAGTTAGAACAGAGAATCTCCAGCTAGAACAGAGAATCTCCAGCTAGAACAGAGAATCTCCAGTTAGAACAGAGAATCTCCAGCTAGAACAGAGAATCTCCATCTAGAACAGAGAATCTCCAGCTATAACAGAGAATCTCCATCTAGAACAGAGAATCTCCAGCTAGAACAGAGAATCTCCAGCTAGAACAGAGAATCTCCAGCTAGAACAGAGAATCTCCAGTTAGAACAGAGAATCTCCAGCTATAACAGAGAATCTCCAGTTAGAACAGAGAATCTCCAGCTATAACAGAGAATCTCCAGCTAGAACAGAGAATCTCCAGCTAGAACAGAGAATCTCCAGTTAGAACAGAGAATCTCCAGCTATAGTAGAGAATCTCCAGCTATAACAGAGAATCTCCAGTTAGAACAGAGAATCTCCAGCTATAACAGAGAATCTCCAGCTAGAACAGAGAATCTCCAGCTATAACAGAGAATCTCCATCTAGAACAGAGAATCTCCAGCTATAACAGAGAATCTCCAGTTAGAACAGAGAATCTCCAGCTATAACAGAGAATCTCCATCTAGAACAGAGAATCTCCAGCTAGAACAGAGAATCTCCAGCTAGAACAGAGAATCTCCAGTTAGAACAGAGAATCTCCAGCTAGAACAGAGAATCTCCAGCTAGAACAGAGAATCTCCAGCTATAACAGAGAATCTCCATCTAGAACAGAGAATCTCCAGCTAGAACAGAGAATCTCCAGCTAGAACAGAGAATCTCCAGTTAGAACAGAGAATCTCCAGCTAGAACAGAGAATCTCCAGCTAGAACAGAGAATCTCCAGCTATAACAGAGAATCTCCATCTAGAACAGAGAATCTCCAGCTACAACAGAGAATCTCCAGCTAGAACAGAGAATCTCCAGCTAGAACAGAGAATCTCCAGCTAGAACAGAGAATCTCCAGCTAGAACAGAGAATCTCCAGTTACAACAGAGAATCTCCAGCTAGAACAGAGAATCTCCAGCTAGAACAGAGAATCTCCAGCTAGAACAGAGAATCTCCAGCTAGAACAGAGAATCTCCAGCTATAACAGAGAATCTCCAGCTAGAACAGAGAATCTCCAGCTAGAACAGAGAATCTCCAGTTAGAACAGAGAATCTCCAGCTAGAACATAGAATCTTCAGTTAGAACAGAGGACTTCCATTCCAAATCACACCCTTCCAAATCACATATCTCTTATATAGTGCTAAAGTGGACTACTTTTGACAAAGATCAAAAGTAGTGCACTATATAGGGAATAAGGTGACATTTGGGATATAGGCAGAGAACTCCAGCGCTGAGCTGCATTGATCTCTGAGGTCAGGAGACAGGATCATTAGCCGCTCTGTCCTGTCTCTGATGGCTACATAGTAGCTCTCTGTTGCTTTGTCCTCGACCCAGCTTCTCCTCTGATCTGGATGTGTTTTCAACAGGCTGTGTGTACTGTAGAGACCCAGCTTCTCCTCTGATATGGATGTGTTTTCAACAGGCTGTGTGTGTACTGTAGAGACCCAGCTTCTCCTGTGATCTGGATGTGTTTTCAACAGGCTGTGTGTGTACTGTAGAGACCCAGCTTCTCCTCTGATCTGGATGTGTTTTCAACAGGCTGTGTGTACTGTAGAGACCCAGCTTCTCCTCTGATCTGGATGTGTTTTCAACAGGCTGTGTGTACTGTAGAGACCCAGCTTCTCCTCTGATCTGGATGTGTTTTCAACAGGCTGTGTGTACTGTAGAGACCCAGCTTCTCCTCTGATCTGGATGTGTTTTCAACAGGCTGTGTGTACTGTAGAGACCCAGCTTCTCCTCTGATCTGGATGTGTTTTCAACAGGCTGTGTGTGTACTGTAGAGACCCAGCTTCTCCTCTGATCTGGATGTGTTTTCAACAGGCTGTGTGTACTGTAGAGACCCAGCTTCTCCTCTGATCTGGATGTGTTTTCAACAGGCTGTGTGTACTGTAGAGACCCAGGTTCTCCTCTGATCTGGATGTGTTTTCAACAGGCTGTGTGTACTGTAGAGACCCAGCTCCTCTGATCTGGATGTGTTTTCAACAGGCTGTGTGTGTACTGTAGAGACCCAGCTTCTCCTCTGATCTGGATGTGTTTTCAACAGGCTGTGTGTGTACTGTAGAGACCCAGCTTCTCCTCTGATCTGGATGTGTTTTCAACAGGCTGTGTGTACTGCAGAGACCCAGCTTCTCTGATCTGGATGTGTTTTCAACAGGCTGTGTGTACTGTAGAGACCCAGCTTCTCCTCTGATCTGGATGTGTTTTCAACAGGCTGTGTGTGTACTGCAGAGACCCAGCTTCTCTGATCTGGATGTGTTTTCAACAGGCTGTGTGTGTACTGTAGAGACCCAGCTTCTCCTCTGATCTGGATGTGTTTTCAACAGGCTGTGTGTACTGTAGAGACCCAGCTTCTCCTCTGATCTGGATGTGTTTTCAACAGGCTGTGTGTGTACTGTAGAGACCCAGCTTCTCCTCTGATCTGGATGTGTTTTCAACAGGCTGTGTGTACTGTAGAGACCCAGCTTCTCCTCTGATCTGGATGTGTTTTCAACAGGCTGTGTGTACTGTAGAGACCCAGCTTCTCCTCTGATCTGGATGTGTTTTCAACAGGCTGTGTGTACTGTAGAGACCCAGCTTCTCCTCTGATCTGGATGTGTTTTCAACAGGCTGTGTGTGTACTGTAGAGACCCAGCTTCTCCTCTGATCTGGATGTGTTTTCAACAGGCTGTGTGTGTACTGTAGAGACCCAGGTTCTCCTCTGATCTGGATGTGTTTTCAACAGGCTGTGTGTACTGTAGAGACCCAGCTTCTCCTCTGATCTGGATGTGTTTTCAACAGGCTGTGTGTGTACTGTAGAGACCCAGCTTCTCCTCTGATCTGGATGTGTTTTCAACAGGCTGTGTGTGTACTGTAGAGACCCAGCTTCTCCTCTGATCTGGATGTGTTTTCAACAGGCTGTGTGTGTACTGCAGAGACCCAGCTTCTCTGATCTGGATGTGTTTTCAACAGGCTGTGTGTGTACTGTAGAGACCCAGCTTCTCCTCTGATCTGGATGTGTTTTCAACAGGCTGTGTGTGTACTGTAGAGACCCAGCTTCTCCTCTGATCTGGATGTGTTTTCAACAGGCTGTGTGTACTGTAGAGACCCAGCTTCTCCTCTGATCTGGATGTGTTTTCAACAGGCTGTGTGTGTACTGTAGAGACCCAGCTTCTCCTCTGATCTGGATGTGTTTTCAACAGGCTGTGTGTGTACTGCAGAGACCCAGCTTCTCTGATCTGGATGTGTTTTCAACAGGCTGTGTGTACTGTAGAGACCCAGCTTCTCCTCTGATCTGGATGTGTTTTCAACAGGCTGTGTGTGTACTGCAGAGACCCAGCTTCTCTGATCTGGATGTGTTTTCAACAGGCTGTGTGTGTACTGTAGAGACCCAGCTTCTCCTCTGATCTGGATGTGTTTTCAACAGGCTGTGTGTGTACTGTAGAGACCCAGCTTCTCTGATCTGGATGTGTTTTCAACAGGCTGTGTGTACTGTAGAGACCCAGCTTCTCCTCTGATCTGGATGTGTTTTCAACAGGCTGTGTGTGTACTGTAGAGACCCAGCTTCTCCTCTGATCTGGATGTGTTTTCAACAGGCTGTGTGTACTGTAGAGACCCAGCTTCTCCTCTGATCTGGATGTGTTTTCAACAGGCTGTGTGTGTACTGTAGAGACCCAGGTTCTCCTCTGATCTGGATGTGTTTTCAACAGGCTGTGTGTGTACTGTAGAGACCCAGCTTCTCCTCTGATCTGGATGTGTTTTCAACAGGCTGTGTGTACTGTAGAGACCCAGCTTCTCCTCTGATCTGGATGTGTTTTCAACAGGCTGTGTGTACTGTAGAGACCCAGCTTCTCCTCTGATCTGGATGTGTTTTCAACAGGCTGTGTGTGTACTGTAGAGACCCAGCTTCTCCTCGGATCTGGATGTGTTTTCAACAGGCTGTGTGTGTACTGTAGAGACCCAGCTTCTCCTCTGATCTGGATGTGTTTTCAACAGGCTGTGTGTACTGCAGAGACCCAGCTTCTCTGATCTGGATGTGTTTTCAACAGGCTGTGTGTACTGTAGAGACCCAGCTTCTCCTCTGATCTGGATGTGTTTTCAACAGGCTGTGTGTGTACTGCAGAGACCCAGCTTCTCTGATCTGGATGTGTTTTCAACAGGCTGTGTGTGTAGTGTAGAGACCCAGCTTCTCCTCTGATCTGGATGTGTTTTCAACAGGCTGTGTGTGTACTGTAGAGACCCAGCTTCTCCTCTGATCTGGATGTGTTTTCAACAGGCTGTGTGTACTGTAGAGACCCAGCTTCTCCTCTGATCTGAATGTGTTTTCAACAGGCTGTGTGTACTGTAGAGACCCAGCTTCTCCTCTGATCTGGATGTGTTTTCAACAGGCTGTGTGTGTACTGTAGAGACCCAGGTTCTCCTCTGATCTGGATGTGTTTTCAACAGGCTGTGTGTGTACTGTAGAGACCCAGCTTCTCTGATCTGGATGTGTTTTCAACAGGCTGTGTGTACTGTAGAGACCCAGCTTCTCCTCTGATCTGGATGTGTTTTCAACAGGCTGTGTGTACTGTAGAGACCCAGCTTCTCCTCTGATCTGGATGTGTTTTCAACAGGCTGTGTGTACTGTAGAGACCCAGCTTCTCCTCTGATCTGGATGTGTTTTCAACAGGCTGTGTGTACTGTAGAGACCCAGCTTCTCCTCTGATCTGGATGTGTTTTCAACAGGCTGTGTGTGTAGTGTAGAGACCCAGCTTCTCCTCTGATCTGGATGTGTTTTCAACAGGCTGTGTGTACTGTAGAGACCCAGGTTCTCCTCTGATCTGGATGTGTTTTCAACAGGCTGTGTGTGTACTGTAGAGACCCTGCTTCTCCTCTGATCTGGATGTGTTTTCAACAGGCTGTGTGTACTGCAGAGACCCAGCTTCTCTGATCTGGATGTGTTTTCAACAGGCTGTGTGTACTGTAGAGACCCAGCTTCTCCTCTGATCTGGATGTGTTTTCAACAGGCTGTGTGTGTACTGTAGAGACCCAGCTTCTCCTCTGATCTGGATGTGTTTTCAACAGGCTGTGTGTACTGTAGAGACCCAGCTTCTCCTCTGATCTGGATGTGTTTTCAACAGGCTGTGTGTACTGTAGAGACCCAGGTTCTCCTCTGATCTGGATGTGTTTTCAACAGGCTGTGTGTACTGTAGAGACCCAGCTCCTCTGATCTGGATGTGTTTTCAACAGGCTGTGTGTGTACTGTAGAGACCCAGCTTCTCCTCTGATCTGGATGTGTTTTCAACAGGCTGTGTGTGTACTGTAGAGACCCAGCTTCTCCTCTGATCTGGATGTGTTTTCAACAGGCTGTGTGTACTGCAGAGACCCAGCTTCTCTGATCTGGATGTGTTTTCAACAGGCTGTGTGTACTGTAGAGACCCAGCTTCTCCTCTGATCTGGATGTGTTTTCAACAGGCTGTGTGTGTACTGCAGAGACCCAGCTTCTCTGATCTGGATGTGTTTTCAACAGGCTGTGTGTGTACTGTAGAGACCCAGCTTCTCCTCTGATCTGGATGTGTTTTCAACAGGCTGTGTGTACTGTAGAGACCCAGCTTCTCCTCTGATCTGGATGTGTTTTCAACAGGCTGTGTGTGTACTGTAGAGACCCAGCTTCTCCTCTGATCTGGATGTGTTTTCAACAGGCTGTGTGTACTGTAGAGACCCAGCTTCTCCTCTGATCTGGATGTGTTTTCAACAGGCTGTGTGTACTGTAGAGACCCAGCTTCTCCTCTGATCTGGATGTGTTTTCAACAGGCTGTGTGTACTGTAGAGACCCAGCTTCTCCTCTGATCTGGATGTGTTTTCAACAGGCTGTGTGTGTACTGTAGAGACCCAGCTTCTCCTCTGATCTGGATGTGTTTTCAACAGGCTGTGTGTGTACTGTAGAGACCCAGGTTCTCCTCTGATCTGGATGTGTTTTCAACAGGCTGTGTGTACTGTAGAGACCCAGCTTCTCCTCTGATCTGGATGTGTTTTCAACAGGCTGTGTGTGTACTGTAGAGACCCAGCTTCTCCTCTGATCTGGATGTGTTTTCAACAGGCTGTGTGTGTACTGTAGAGACCCAGCTTCTCCTCTGATCTGGATGTGTTTTCAACAGGCTGTGTGTGTACTGCAGAGACCCAGCTTCTCTGATCTGGATGTGTTTTCAACAGGCTGTGTGTGTACTGTAGAGACCCAGCTTCTCCTCTGATCTGGATGTGTTTTCAACAGGCTGTGTGTGTACTGTAGAGACCCAGCTTCTCCTCTGATCTGGATGTGTTTTCAACAGGCTGTGTGTACTGTAGAGACCCAGCTTCTCCTCTGATCTGGATGTGTTTTCAACAGGCTGTGTGTGTACTGTAGAGACCCAGCTTCTCCTCTGATCTGGATGTGTTTTCAACAGGCTGTGTGTGTACTGCAGAGACCCAGCTTCTCTGATCTGGATGTGTTTTCAACAGGCTGTGTGTACTGTAGAGACCCAGCTTCTCCTCTGATCTGGATGTGTTTTCAACAGGCTGTGTGTGTACTGCAGAGACCCAGCTTCTCTGATCTGGATGTGTTTTCAACAGGCTGTGTGTGTACTGTAGAGACCCAGCTTCTCCTCTGATCTGGATGTGTTTTCAACAGGCTGTGTGTGTACTGTAGAGACCCAGCTTCTCTGATCTGGATGTGTTTTCAACAGGCTGTGTGTACTGTAGAGACCCAGCTTCTCCTCTGATCTGGATGTGTTTTCAACAGGCTGTGTGTGTACTGTAGAGACCCAGCTTCTCCTCTGATCTGGATGTGTTTTCAACAGGCTGTGTGTACTGTAGAGACCCAGCTTCTCCTCTGATCTGGATGTGTTTTCAACAGGCTGTGTGTGTACTGTAGAGACCCAGGTTCTCCTCTGATCTGGATGTGTTTTCAACAGGCTGTGTGTGTACTGTAGAGACCCAGCTTCTCCTCTGATCTGGATGTGTTTTCAACAGGCTGTGTGTACTGTAGAGACCCAGCTTCTCCTCTGATCTGGATGTGTTTTCAACAGGCTGTGTGTACTGTAGAGACCCAGCTTCTCCTCTGATCTGGATGTGTTTTCAACAGGCTGTGTGTGTACTGTAGAGACCCAGCTTCTCCTCGGATCTGGATGTGTTTTCAACAGGCTGTGTGTGTACTGTAGAGACCCAGCTTCTCCTCTGATCTGGATGTGTTTTCAACAGGCTGTGTGTACTGCAGAGACCCAGCTTCTCTGATCTGGATGTGTTTTCAACAGGCTGTGTGTACTGTAGAGACCCAGCTTCTCCTCTGATCTGGATGTGTTTTCAACAGGCTGTGTGTGTACTGCAGAGACCCAGCTTCTCTGATCTGGATGTGTTTTCAACAGGCTGTGTGTGTAGTGTAGAGACCCAGCTTCTCCTCTGATCTGGATGTGTTTTCAACAGGCTGTGTGTGTACTGTAGAGACCCAGCTTCTCCTCTGATCTGGATGTGTTTTCAACAGGCTGTGTGTACTGTAGAGACCCAGCTTCTCCTCTGATCTGAATGTGTTTTCAACAGGCTGTGTGTACTGTAGAGACCCAGCTTCTCCTCTGATCTGGATGTGTTTTCAACAGGCTGTGTGTGTACTGTAGAGACCCAGGTTCTCCTCTGATCTGGATGTGTTTTCAACAGGCTGTGTGTGTACTGTAGAGACCCAGCTTCTCTGATCTGGATGTGTTTTCAACAGGCTGTGTGTACTGTAGAGACCCAGCTTCTCCTCTGATCTGGATGTGTTTTCAACAGGCTGTGTGTACTGTAGAGACCCAGCTTCTCCTCTGATCTGGATGTGTTTTCAACAGGCTGTGTGTACTGTAGAGACCCAGCTTCTCCTCTGATCTGGATGTGTTTTCAACAGGCTGTGTGTACTGTAGAGACCCAGCTTCTCCTCTGATCTGGATGTGTTTTCAACAGGCTGTGTGTGTAGTGTAGAGACCCAGCTTCTCCTCTGATCTGGATGTGTTTTCAACAGGCTGTGTGTACTGTAGAGACCCAGGTTCTCCTCTGATCTGGATGTGTTTTCAACAGGCTGTGTGTGTACTGTAGAGACCCAGGTTCTCCTCTGATCTGGATGTGTTTTCAACAGGCTGTGTGTACTGTAGAGACCCAGCTTCTCCTCTGATCTGGATGTGTTTTCAACAGGCTGTGTGTGTACTGTAGAGACCCAGCTTCTCCTCTGATCTGGATGTGTTTTCAACAGGCTGTGTGTACTGTAGAGACCCAGGTTCTCCTCTGATCTGGATGTGTTTTCAACAGGCTGTGTGTACTGTAGAGACCCAGCTTCTCCTCTGATCTGGATGTGTTTTCAACAGGCTGTGTGTGTACTGTAGAGACCCAGCTCCTCTGATCTGGATGTGTTTTCAACAGGCTGTGTGTGTACTGTAGAGACCCAGCTTCTCCTCTGATCTGGATGTGTTTTCAACAGGCTGTGTGTGTACTGTAGAGACCCAGCTTCTCCTCTGATCTGGATGTGTTTTCAACAGGCTGTGTGTACTGCAGAGACCCAGCTTCTCTGATCTGGATGTGTTTTCAACAGGCTGTGTGTACTGTAGAGACCCAGCTTCTCCTCTGATCTGGATGTGTTTTCAACAGGCTGTGTGTGTACTGCAGAGACCCAGCTTCTCTGATCTGGATGTGTTTTCAACAGGCTGTGTGTGTAGTGTAGAGACCCAGGTTCTCCTCTGATCTGGATGTGTTTTCAACAGGCTGTGTGTGTACTGTAGAGACCCAGCTTCTCCTCTGATCTGGATGTGTTTTCAACAGGCTGTGTTTGTACTGTAGAGACCCAGCTTCTCCTCTGATCTGGATGTGTTTTCAACAGGCTGTGTGTACTGTAGAGACCCAGGTTCTCCTCTGATCTGGATGTGTTTTCAACAGGCTGTGTGTGTACTGTAGAGACCCAGCTTCTCCTCTGATCTGGATGTGTTTTCAACAGGCTGTGTGTACCGTAGAGACCCAGCTCCTCTGATCTGGATGTGTTTTCAACAGGCTGTGTGTGTACTGTAGAGACCCAGCTTCTCCTCTGATCTGGATGTGTTTTCAACAGGCTGTGTGTGTACTGTAGAGACCCAGCTTCTCCTCTGATCTGGATGTGTTTTCAACAGGCTGTGTGTGTACTGCAGAGACCCAGCTTCTCTGATCTGGATGTGTTTTCAACAGGCTGTGTGTACCGTAGAGACCCAGCTTCTCCTCTGATCTGGATGTGTTTTCAACAGGCTGTGTGTGTACTGCAGAGACCCAGCTTCTCTGATCTGGATGTGTTTTCAACAGGCTGTGTGTGTAGTGTAGAGACCCAGCTTCTCCTCTGATCTGGATGTGTTTTCAACAGGCTGTGTGTGTACTGTAGAGACCCAGCTTCTCCTCTGATCTGGATGTGTTTTCAACAGGCTGTGTGTACTGTAGAGACCCAGCTTCTCCTCTGATCTGGATGTGTTTTCAACAGGCTGTGTGTACTGCAGAGACCCAGCTTCTCTGATCTGGATGTGTTTTCAACAGGCTGTGTGTACTGTAGAGACCCAGCTTCTCCTCTGATCTGGATGTGTTTTCAACAGGCTGTGTGTGTACTGCAGAGACCCAGCTTCTCTGATCTGGATGTGTTTTCAACAGGCTGTGTGTACTGTAGAGACCCAGCTTCTCCTCTGATCTGGATGTGTTTTCAACAGGCTGTGTGTGTACTGTATAGACCCAGCTTCTCCTCTGATCTGGATGTGTTTTCAACAGGCTGTGTGTACTGTAGAGACCCAGCTTCTCCTCTGATCTGGATGTGTTTTCAACAGGCTGTGTGTGTACTGTAGAGACCCAGCTTCTCCTCTGATCTGGATGTGTTTTCAACAGGCTGTGTGTACTGTAGAGACCCAGGTTCTCCTCTGATCTGGATGTGTTTTCAACAGGCTGTGTGTACTGTAGAGACCCAGCTTCTCTGATCTGGATGTGTTTTCAACAGGCTGTGTGTGTACTGTAGAGACCCAGCTTCTCCTCTGATCTGGATGTGTTTTCAACAGGCTGTGTGTACTGTAGAGACCCAGCTTCTCCTCTGATCTGGATGTGTTTTCAACAGGCTGTGTGTGTACTGTAGAGACCCAGCTTCTCCTCTGATCTGGATGTGTTTTCAACAGGCTGTGTGTGTACTGTAGAGACCCTGCTTCTCCTCTGATCTGGATGTGTTTTCAACAGGCTGTGTGTACTGCAGAGACCCAGCTTCTCTGATCTGGATGTGTTTTCAACAGGCTGTGTGTGTACTGTAGAGACCCAGCTTCTCCTCTGATCTGGATGTGTTTTCAACAGGCTGTGTGTACTGTAGAGACCCAGCTTCTCCTCTGATCTGGATGTGTTTTCAACAGGCTGTGTGTACTGTAGAGACCCAGCTTCTCCTCTGATCTGGATGTGTTTTCAACAGGCTGTGTGTACTGTAGAGACCCAGCTTCTCCTCTGATCTGGATGTGTTTTCAACAGGCTGTGTGTACTGTAGAGACCCAGCTTCTCCTCTGATCTGGATGTGTTTTCAACAGGCTGTGTGTACTGTAGAGACCCAGCTTCTCCTCTGATCTGGATGTGTTTTCAACAGGCTGTTTGTACTGTAGAGACCCAGCTTCTCCTCTGATCTGGATGTGTTTTCAACAGGCTGTGTGTGTACTGTAGAGACCCAGCTTCTCCTCTGATCTGGATGTGTTTTCAACAGGCTGTGTGTACTGTAGAGACCCAGCTTCTCCTCTGATCTGGATGTGTTTTCAACAGGCTGTGTGTACTGTAGAGACCCAGCTTCTCCTCTGATCTGGATGTGTTTTCAACAGGCTGTGTGTGTACTGTAGAGACCCAGCTTCTCCTCTGATCTGGATGTGTTTTCAACAGGCTGTGTGTGTACTGTAGAGACCCAGCTTCTCCTCTGATCTGGATGTGTTTTCAACAGGCTGTGTGTACTGTAGAGACCCAGCTTCTCCTCTGATCTGGATGTGTTTTCAACAGGCTGTGTGTGTACTGTAGAGACCCAGCTTCTCCTCTGATCTGGATGTGTTTTCAACAGGCTGTGTGTACTGTAGAGACCCAGCTTCTCCTCTGATCTGGATGTGTTTTCAACAGGCTGTGTGTACTGTAGAGACCCAGGTTCTCCTCTGATCTGGATGTGTTTTCAACAGGCTGTGTGTACTGTAGAGACCCAGCTTCTCCTCTGATCTGGATGTGTTTTCAACAGGCTGTGTGTACTGTAGAGACCCAGGTTCTCCTCTGATCTGGATGTGTTTTCAACAGGCTGTGTGTACTGTAGAGACCCAGCTTCTCCTCTGATCTGGATGTGTTTTCAACAGGCTGTGTGTGTACTGCAGAGACCCAGCTTCTCTGATCTGGATGTGTTTTCAACAGGCTGTGTGTGTACTGTAGAGACATAGAAGAAACCTCACTACTAGACAATTACTGTAGAGCGGGTATAGGAATGTATTAAGCATACATGGAAAAACATGATCTGATCTGTGACGTTGATTTTTGTTTCTAGCAGCATGGTTATTCATTTCCCAGTACTATATGTGGTAAATACATAGACTCTTATAAACCCACTACTGTAACACTGAAACAAGTTTTTATTTTCTTATTCTGCTAAAACAAGTCAAAGGGGACAAACTATCTATACTTGCAAATTCAAAAATGTAATTACAAATCGGGTCACACTCCCTACGTAATGCACTTTGTTTGAACATAGGCCCATGGGTAGTGGTCAAAACTAGTGCGCCATGTTCTCCCGAGTGGCACAGAGGTCTAAGGCACTGTATTGAAGTGCTAGAGGCTTCACTTCAGATCCGGGTTCGATCCCGGGCTGTGTTTGCAGCCGGCCAAGACCCGGGAAACCCATGAGCGGTGGTGGAAAAAGTACCCAAGTACTTGACTAAAAGTGTAGATACTTTAATAGAAAGTTACTCAAGTAAAAGTGAAAGTCACCCAGTAAAATACTACTTGAGTAAAAGTCTAAAAGTATTTGGTTTTAAATAGACTTAAGTATCTAAAGTAAATGTAATTGCTAAAATATTCTTAAGTATCAAAAGTATAAGTAAAAGTATTAATTATTTAAAATTCTTTATCTTAAGCAAAGCAGACAGCACTATTTTCTTGTTTTAAAAATGTACGGATAGCCAGGGGCACACTCCAACACCCAGACATTATTTACAAAAGATACAAGTGTGTTTAGTGAGTCTGCTAGATCAGAGGCAGTAGGGATGACCAGGGATGTTATCTTGATAAGTACATGAATTGGACCATTTTCTGTCCTGCTAAAGCATTCTAAATGTAACGAGTACTTTTGGGTGTCAGGGAAAATGTATGTACTGAAAATATTTTCTATAGGAATGTAGTGAAGTAAAAGTAAAAGTTGTCAAAAATATAAATAGTAAAGTAAAGTACAGATACCCAAAAATACTACTTAAGTAGTACTTTAAAGTATTTTTACTTAAGTATTTTACACCACTGCCCATGAGGCGGCGCACAATTGGCCTAGCGTCGTCTGGGTTAGGGGAGGGTTTGGCCGGCCCGGGATGTCCTTGTCCAATCGCGGTCTATCGACTCCTGTGGTGGGCCGGGCGCCTGCACGCTGACACGGTCGCCAGTTGGACGGTGTTTCCTCCGACACATTGGTGCGGCTGGCTTCCGGGTTAGCGAGCTGTGTGTCAAGAGGCAGTGCGGCTTGGCAGGGTCGTGTTTCCGAGGACCTATGGCTCTCGACCTTAGCCTCTCCCGAGTTCGTATGGGAGTTGCAGCGATGGGACAAGACTGTAATTACCAATTTCCCCTTCCGTCTGGTAGCATTAGAGGCATTACCATCCGGTACCATTAGAGGCATTACCATCCCCTTCCATCTGGTACCATTAGAGACATTACCATCCCCTTCCATCTGGTACCATTAGAGACATTACCATCCCCTTCCATCTGGTACCATTAGAGACATTACCATCCGGTACCATTAGAGACATTACCATCCCCTTCCATCTGGTACCATTAGAGACATTACCATCCCCTTCCATCTGGTACCATTAGAGGCATTACCATCCGGTACCATTAGAGACATTACCATCCGGTACCATTAGAGACATTACCATCCCCTTCCGTCTGGTACCATTAGAGGCATTACCATCCTCTTCCGTCTGGTACCATTAGAGGCATTACCATCCGGTACCATTAGAGACATTACCCTCCAGTACCATTAGAGCCATTACCATCCCCTTCTGTCTGGTACCATTAGAGGCATTACCATCCGGTACCATTAGAGACATTACCATCCCCTTCCGTCTGGTACCATTAGAGGCATTACCATCCGGTACCATTAGAGACATTACCATCCGGTACCATTAGAGGCATTACCATCCGGTACCATTAGAGACATTACCATCCGGTACCATTAGAGACATTACCATCCGGTACCATTAGAGACATTACCATACCCTTCCGTCTGGTACCATTAGAGGCATTACCATCCCCTTCTGTCTGGTACCATTAGAGGCATTACCATCTTGTACCATTAGAGACATTACCATCCGGTACCATTAGAGACATTACCATCCTCTTCCATCTGGTACCATTAGAGGCATTACCATCCGGTACCATTAGAGACATTACCATCCCCTTCCGTCAGAGGCATATTCTCTAAAACGTATCTCTAAACCTGTGTCGTCTGAAACCATGATCCTCTCTGCGTAATAAGATCCTACATACACAGTACATGAATGTAATGTCAATTTGCAGAAAGAAGTGTTGAGTCCCAGACCTGTCGGGGAAGAGGGAAGTTGCGGTTCCTATTTGCTTGGGCATTATTCTGCTTGGCTGAGCATGACGTCTTTCACTGCGCAGGCAGGCAGGGAGACACTGAGCCATGACGTGGGGTTCAGCTGGCTCCCATGCTTCAGTCCCAGGAGGAAGTGAACAAGAGAGAAAACACCTGGTGACTTCTGTTCTGCATCTACTCAGGAGCAGCTGACCGGTCTGAGACAAGGCTGGGCTGGGAGTCCATGAGGCTGGGCTGGGGGTCCATGAGGCTGGGCTGGGGGTCCATGAGGCTGGGCTGGGGGTCCATGAGGCTGGGCTGGGGGTCCATGAGGCTGGGCTGGGAGTCCATGAGGCTGGGCTGGGGGTCCATGAGGCTGGGCTGGGGGTCCATGAGGCTGGGCTGGGGGTCCACGAGGCTGGGCTGGGAGTCCATGAGGCTGGGCTGGGGGTCCACGAGGCTGGGCTGGGGGTCCACGAGGCTGGGCTGGGGGTCCATGAGACTGGGCTGGGGGTCCATGAGGCTGGGGGTCCATGAGGCTGGGCTGGGGGTCCATGAGGCTGGGCTGGGGGTCCATGAGGCTGGGCTGGGAGTCCATGAGGCTGGACTGGGGATCCATGAGGCTGGGGGTCCATGAAGCTGGGCTGGGGGTCCATGAGGCTGGGCTGGGGGTCTATGAGGCTGGGCTGGGGGTCCATGAGGCTGTCATATGGAGGGCTGGGGGTCCATGAAGCTGGGCTGGGGGTCCATGAGGCTGGGGGTCTATGAGGCTGGGCTGGGGGTCCATGAGGCTGGGCTGGGGGTCCATGAGGCTGGGCTGGGGGTCCATGAGGCTGGGCTGGGGGTCCACGAGGCTGTCATATGGAGGGCTGGGTGTCAATGCAGTGTTCAGTTCGGTCAATTCAGGAAGTTAATTTACATTTATGAATTGAAAATGGTCTGCCGCTGTTTTCTACTAGGATTTGTCAATTAATTGATTAGAATGTAATTTAACTTGTTACTGAATTGGTATGAATTCAAAAATGAATTGACCACCAAGCCTGCATTTGAAACCTGTGTGGAGTGATGGATGGATACAGGACGGTGATAACCGACGTGGTCCAGAGCTGTAGAGATTAAGCGTACATCTCAAATGGTACCCTATTCCTTACATAGTGCACTACTTCTAACCAGGTACTACATAGAGATTAGGGTGCCATTTCGGACACTATCATCCATTATGGCATGTTTCCAGACGGACCAGACCGACTCCAGCTGTCACAGAACCAGCCGAGTCAGCTCTCCTCTCCTCTTCGAGGAGGAACAGAACACATCCTGTTTTTTTATATATTTTTTTATATATATATATATATATATATATACACTGCATCCCAAATGGAAACCTATGCCCTATATAGTGCACTGCCTTTCACCAGGGCCCATATAAGTAGTGCACTATGTAGGGAATAGAGTGCCATTTGAGACATACAGCTGGATATCAGGTCCCATCAATCACACTAAACAAAGCACAGGAGATGGTGGTCGACACTTCCCATCAGAGAGCCAGGCCAAAGAAAACCTACTGATGTACCATATAGTAGCCAGCGGGAAACGTCTACTCTGACTCATCAATTGTTTTGGATTGTGAATCGATGACTCCATAGTGTACACTTTGGAATACAAAGCAGAGGAGGCTGGTGGACGGAGATATATAGGACGACTGGCTCATTGTAACGGATGGAAAAAGTATCAAATACATGATTTCCATATGTTGGATTCCGTTCCAGTAATTCCATTCCAGCTATTACAATGAGCCCATCCTCCTATTTCTCCAGCCACCAGCCACCACTGGTACTGATGTTCACTTAAATAATATCTACATATTGGAACGATACATATTCTGTGCGCGTGAACAAATACATTTACCGAGCTTAGCCTATGGCGTAAAGTAAATAGTACCTAGAACAAGTCTATGGTAAAAAAAAAAGTTGCTCATGTTTCCTACACTAAGTCTATAGTAAGGTAAAAGGCTCATGTTTCCTACACTAAGTCTATAGTAAGGTAAAAGGCTCATGTTTCCTACACTAAGTCTATAGTAAGGTAAAAGGCTCATGTTTCCTACACTAAGTCTATAGTAAGGTAAAAGGCTCATGTTTCCTACACTAAGTCTATAGTAAGGTAAAAGGCTCATGTTTCCTACACTAAGTCTATAGTAAGGTAAAAGGCTCATGTTTCCTACACTAAGTCTATAGTAAGGTAAAAGGCTCATGTTTTCTACACTAAGTCTATAGTAAGGTAAAAGGCTCATGTTTTCCTTATTTCTCCAACATGTTGTTGCTGAATCATCCATATACCGGGAAGTTATATACAGTAGCTTGTCTTCCTGTGCCCTTGTTTCTACCCTACTGGGTTCAAACGCATTGACAGATCATCTACCATAGGTATTCTTGGGGAAGCCAGGCGTCGACAGGAAACCCGAAGACAGTGACATTTGAAAAATCCCTGAAAATGATCCCACCTTCCCATATCATAATCTGAACATCGTGCTCTTGTATAGCTCCAACCTTTAGTCCGATCACATTGTGTGTGTGCACTGCAGCAAATCCCAACACATCCACATATTCAAAGGCCTTTTATGTAGTCCTGGGATGTTCCCAGAGTGAGCAGAGAGAGAGAGAGAGAGAGAGAGAGAGAGAGAGAGAGAGAGAGAGAGAGAGAGAGAGTAGAGAGAGAGAGAGAGTAGAGAGAGAGAGAGAGAGAGAGAGAGAGAGAGAGAGAGAGAGAGAAAGAGAGTAGAGAGAGTAGAAAGAGAGAGAGAGAGAGAGAGAGAGAGAGAGAGAGAGAGAGAGAAAGAGAGTAGAGAGAGTAGAAAGAGAGAGAGAGAGAGAGAGAGAGAGAGAGAGAGAGAGCGAGTAGAGAGGCAAGGTGAGAGCACTGAAGCATGTTTCTGCTGTGGATGGATTATTCATGACCACGGGAATTATTGTGAGTTTTTTTTCTTCTTCTTTGTATCACAGGAATGGATGCCTTTAAGCCTGGTTGGGTGTGAGACGGGACGGAGACGGTGAGACGTGACGTGTGGGCTGCAGCAGTGACACGAGGGAGGGAGACGGTGAGACGTGACGGCCGCAGGCTGTAGCAGTGACATGGAAGGAGGGAATGGAACGCAGTGCAGATTTAGGCTGACTCAGAGGTCTGGTCACTAGCTAGCAAGGTCAAGGAGCCATGGAGAGACTCTTCGACCTCCACGGTATATGTACTTAGCTAACCCACATGGGAAAGATATTGAATAATTTATTTATTTATTTATGTGTTCTACCTGGAACTTGTCAGTAATACACATGGCAGCAAATACACTGAGAAGATTCATGGAAGATTCTAGTAATATCTGACTTATACTAGCAGTTAACATTTAGACATAACAGAAATGTTGCATGTGTTATATAGCAACATATACAAGAGACATACACGTACATTGGGACATACACATTTCAAAGCAGTTGCATACCACTGTCTGATGGCATGCAATGTGACATCTATTGAAAAAAGAAGCAAAGTCTGCCACGAGGAGGAGGAGCAGGAGGTGGAGGAGAGGAGGAGGAACGGGGAGAAGGAGAGGAGGGGGAGGAGAGGAGGAGGAGGAGCAGGGAGGAGCAAGAGGAGGAACGGGGAGAAGGAGAGGAGGAGGACAGCTGGAGGAGGAGGGCAGGAGGAGGGGGAGGGCAGGAGGAGGAAGGGGAGAAGGAGAGAAGGGGGAGGAGGGGGAGGGCAGGAGGAGGGGGAGGGCAGGAGGAGGGGGAGGGCAGAAGGAACGAGGAGAAGGAGAGGAGGGGGAGGAGAGGAGGAGGAGCAGGGAGGAGCAAGAGGAGGAACGGGGAGAAGGAGAGGAGGGGGAGGAGAGGAGAGGAGGAGGAGGACAGCTGGAGGAGCAAGAGGAGGAACGGGGAGAAGGAGAGGAGGGGGAGGAGAGGAGAGGAGGAGGAGGACAGCTGGAGGAGCAAGAGGAGGAACGGGGAGAAGGAGAGGAGGGGGAGGAGAGGAGGAGGAGGACAGCTGGAGGGGGAGGGCAGGAGGAGGAAGGAAGGAGAGGGAGGAGGAAAAGAGGAAAAGAGGAGTAGGTGGGAAGGAAAACATTCATTATTGGTTTCAGGTGTACCCATCAACTCAAGATGGAACATTGTATCACTGATTGTTATAATATTCTGCAAAATTCACCTGAGCTTCATAGACTGTTCTTCTCTGCCTGTTTGACCCTGCTGGGACACCTGTCACCATCTGATCCTGCTAAGACATGATGAGCATAGTGTTGTATACTGACTGTGCACCATGACAGTGAAACATGTGGAGCTGTTTACACCGTGTCAGTGTGAAAAGTAGGGAATTAGCTAGGGAAACTTGACAGATCAATAACGTTACGTTGATTTACTGACATAATAAAAACTAACATTGCGCTGAAAAAAAAAAGTCAGAATGGCTGCTGGTTTCATCGTTTGATTCAAGTCTAGTGTGATTGAAGCAAAAATAATAGCTAAAGTTAGTGAGCTAGTTAGCTAATGTTAGCCAACTTTTGGCTAGCTCTAGCTAATGGTACAATGGTGCATCATCAAATTGACTTTTGTTGAAATGGGACCAAACAAAGGCTACAAAACATTTCCATGCACACAACAGCTGTTAGACACTGTTACCTGACAGATAGCTAGAGGCTCCAAAAAGTCACCCTCCAAAAAGTCATTCATGAACCTTTTTTTTCATTTCCATATGTACTAGGACGCTAAGTGTTTGTTTCTTGGACTTAAACAATGTGATTAATCTAAATGCCTCAGGCCTTGAAAATTAAATAATTGAACTGATTGAAAGTAAGGGGATATCGGTGAAGAAATCCCTTGGTCAAGGCTACGACGGCGCTAGTATAATGAGTGGAGCTTACTCAGGTGTTGAGTCTGAGCCTGATGCTTCTTAGATAGTTGTCTCAACTGACACGAATAAAGAACAATCTCTCAGTAGATGCAACAGTTACAGGGATGGTTAAAAACAGCTTGATTGCCGTAGAAAGTTGTTGCGCTTCAAATAAACAGTTTTGCAGCATCTTTAATTGAGCCTCTCATTCTCCTTAATTGACGGCCTCAACACGTTAAAGAAAAAGATGAGCTATATAGGAAGCTCTGGCGACAGGTCGTCTGGATAGAAGACATCCAATAAATATGCAGATGCAAACAGATTATCATCTTTAGATTGGTGGACAACAATTCTTAAGTTTGCGAATTAATTGATACTGATGAGCCGCCGTTTGAGTTGTGTGATTGCAACAGTCCCTTATCTCTGGTATATCTTGGCATGCATCATTCAAGACTTGGTGTACATTGCAATGGACAATGGACACCAATCCACAAAAGTGGAGACAAACTTGACTCCAATAATCACTATGAAATCTGCATCAACAGCAATCTTGGAAAAATCCTCTGTGATGTTAAAAGCAGACTCCAACTTTTCCTCAGTGAAAACAATGTCCTGGACAAATTTGCTTCTTACCAAAATAATGTACGACAGACCACGTATACACCCTGCACACCCTTACTGACAAACAAAACAAAACAAGTCTTCTCGTGCTTTGTTGATTTAAAATTTTTTTTTGACTCAATTTGGCATGAAGGTCTGCTATACAAATGGATGGAAATCGGTGTTGGGGGGGAAATGCATGTGACATGATAAAATCAATGTATACAAACAAATGTTTGGTTAAAAGTGGCAATAAACACACAGCTGTCTTTCGTCAGGGCCGTGGGGTGAGACAGGGATGCAGTTTGAGCCCTACCCTCTTCAATATATACACTGAGTATACCAAACATGAGGAACACTTTCCTAATATTGTGTTGCAATTTAACAAGTGACATCAATAAAGGATTCATACCTTCCATCTGGGTTCATCTGAAAAGAGCAGGTGTTCTATGTGTTTTGTATACTCAGTGTATATCAATGAATTGGTGAGGGCACTAGAACAGTCTGCAGCACGTAAATTTGCAAAAATGTCTAAAAACCTGTTTTCACTTTGTCATTCTGGGGTATTATGTGTAGATTGATGAGGATTTTTAAAAATGTAATCCATTTTAGAATAAGGCTGTAACGTAACAAAATGTGGAAAGTCAAGGGGTCTGAAAACTTTTCCTAAGGCACTGTATGGAGCATCATTTATTTACAGTTTTATTCACGTTTTCAAGTACTGGTGACAAATCATGCATTTCAATTCTTGCATAGATTGTAATGGACACGTATGATGTGTGTAAAATACTTTTTTGAAAGTTGTACAGTACCGACTATGATGATCTAATGCTATGCTCTATTTGCTAGCTATGAGTGGCACCATGTTTTTTATTTGTTTTACTTAAATGTAACCTTTTGTCACGTTCTGACCAGTAAAGGGGTTATTTGTTATATTAGTTTGGTCAGGACGTGGCAGGGGGTATTTGTTTAGAGTGTTTCGGGGTGTGTGTTTATGTAGATAGGTGTTTGTTTAGAGTATTCCGGGGTTTTTGGGTTATGTTCTATGTGTCATATTCTAGATTCTATCTATGTTGTGTATTTCTTTGTGTTGGCCTGGTATGGCTCTCAATCAGGAACAGCTGTGCATCGTTGTTGCTGATTGGGAGTCATAATTGGGTAGCCTGTTTTCACCTGTCCCTTTGTGGGAAGTTGTATTCGTGCACTGCTATGTTTACATACCTACACGTACGCTACGGTCACAAGACGCAGGCCTCCTAATTGTCCCTAGAATTTCTAAGCAAACGGCTGGAGGTAGGGCTTTCTCCTATAGAGCTCCATTTTTATGGAATGGTCTGCCTACCAATGTGAGAGACGCAGACTCAGTCTCAACCTTTAAGTCTTTACTGAAGACTTATCTCTTCAGTAGGTCCTATGATTAAGTATAGTCTGGCCCAGGAGTGTGAAGGTGAACGGAAAGGCTGGAGCAACGAACCGCCCTTGCTGTCTCTGCCTTGCCGGTTCCCCTCTTTCCACTGGGATTCTCTGCCTCTAACCCTTTTACAGAGGCTGAGTCACTGGCCTACTGGTGTTCTTCCATGCCGTCCATGGGAGGGGTGCGTCACTTGAGTGGGTTGAGTCACTGACGTGGTCTTCCTGTCTGGGTTGGCGCCCCCCCCCCCCCCCCCCCCCCCTTGGGTTGTGCCATGGCGGAGATCGTTGTGGGCTATACTCGGCCTTGTCTTAGGACGGTAAGTTGGTGGTTGGAGACATCCCTCTAGTGGTGTGGGGGCTGTGCTTTGGCAAAGTGGGTGGGGTTATATCCTGCCTGTTTGGCCCTGTCCGGGGGTATCATCGGATGGGGCCACAGTGTCTTCTGATCCCTCCTGTCTCAGCCTCCAGTATTTATGCTGCAGTAGTTTATGTGTCGGGGGGCTAGGGTCAGTCTGTTACATCTGGAGTATTTCTCTTGTCTTATCCGGTGTCCTGTGTGTATTTAAATATGCTCTCTCTAATTCTCTCTTTCTCTCTTTCTGTCTTTCTCTCGGAGGACCTGAGCCCTAGGACCATGCCTCAGGACTACCTGGTATGATGACTCCTTGCTGTCCCCAGTCCACCTGGCCGTGCTGCTGCTCCAGTTTCAACTGTTCTGCCTGCGGCTATGGAACCCTGACCTGTTCACCGGACGTGCTTGTTGCACCCTCGACAACTACTATGATTATTATTATTTGACCATGCTGGTCATTTATGAACATTTTAACATTTTAACATTTTGACCATGTTCTGTTTTAATATCCACCCTGCACAGCCAGAAGAGGACTGGCCACCCCTCATAGCCTGGTTCCTCTCTAGGTTTCTTCCTAGGTTTTTGGCCTTTCTAGGGAGTTTTTCCTAGGGAGTTTTTCCTAGCCACCGTGCTTCTTTCACATGCTTTGCTTGCTGTTTGGGGTTTTAGGCTGGGTTTCTGTACAGCACTTTGAGAATATCAGCTGATGTACGAAGGGCTATATAAAAATAAATTTGATTTGATTTGATTTGATTTAGCCTGCAGAACTGTTAGCTGTCGTTAATTTTTTTCGTTTTGTTGTTTTTGTGTGGTGTTCGTAATAAAATAAATATGAGCATTCACGTACCCGCTGCATTTTGGTCCAAATCCTACGACGCTCATTACAGAACTTCCCACCACCAATGGACCAAGCAGCGGGCCCAGGAAGAGGAAGGATCCTGGGCCAGGGAGAGAAGGGAGTGGAGGACATTTTGGACATGGGAGGAGGTAATGGCAGGGGACAAGACCCTGCCATGGAAACAGGTGGAGACAGCGAGGGAGGAACGGCAAAGTGGAGTGAAGAGCGGGCCCAACGTAGGATGCATGAGAGGCAGCCCCAATAAAAACATTTGGGGGGAGCACACGGGTAGTGTGGCTGAGCCAGGGTTAAGCCCCAAGCCCTGTGCTTATCGGAGGCAGCTTGTTACTGGTCAGGGCCCGTGCTATGGGGGGATGCGCACGGCGTAGAGGCCGAGCATTCACAGGCCGGTGTGTGCGGTGCCAGCGCCCCGCATTTGCCAGGGGGAAGCGGGAATCCAGCCAGTAAGGGTGGTGCCAGTACTGCGCTCAAGACCGCCAGTGCGCCCAGTGTATCCTGTTCCCGCTCCTTGCACTAGCCCTGAGGTGCGTGTTTCCAGTCTGGCACATCCAAAGCCAGCACCACGCACCAGGCTTCCAGTGCGTCAGCCCAGTCCAACTCGTCCTGTTCCTGCTCCCCGCACTAGCCTTGGGGTGCGTGTATTGTCTGGCATCTCCAGTACCAGCCCCACGCACCAGGCCTCCAGTGCGTCAGCCCAGTCCAACTCATCCTGTTCCTGCTCCCTGCACTAGCCTTGGGGTGCATGTATCCAGTCTGGCATCTCCAGTACCAGCCCCACGCATCAGGCTTCCAGTGCGTCAGCCCAGTCCAGAGCTTCCGACAACAGTACCCCGTCCTGAGCTTCCGGCAATAGTGCCTCGTCCAGAGCTTCCGGCAACAGTACCCCGTCCAGAGTGTCCGGAAACAGTGTCCCGTCCAGAGTGTCCGACGACAGTGCCCCGTCCAGAGTGTCCGGCAACAGTGCCCCGTCTAGAGATGGCCCACAGTCCGGAACCAAGAGAGATGGCCCACAGTCCGGAACCGAGTGAGACGGCCCACAGTCCGGAACCGAGTGAGACGGCCCACAGTCCGGAACCGAGTGAGACGGCCTACAGTCCGGAACCGAGTGAGACGGCCTACAGTCCGGAACTGAGTGAGACGGCCTACAGTCCGGAACCGAGTGAGACGGCCTACAGTCCGGAACCAAATGAGACGGCCTACAGTCCGGAACCGAGTGAGACGCCCTTCAGTCTGGAATCGGCGCAGCCAGAGTCGCCCTACAATCCGGAGTTTCCAGGGTCGCCCTACAGTCCGGAACCCCCAGAGTCAACCTACAGTCTGGAGCTCCCAGAGTCGCACTACAGTCCGGAGCTCCCAGAGTTGCCCTTCTGCCCGAGGTCTACAGTGATGCACTTCAGCCAGAGGCATTCAGCGGGGGTGGACAGGTTAGGTGGGGGAATAAGGCCAGAGCCTGAGCCACCTCCACAGTAGGTGGGTTGGGGAAGGGGGGGTGTAGCACAAGAACCGTCGGTGACGGTGGCCACCCTCCCTTCCTTCCCTCCCTTTAGTTGGGATTATTTTTTATTTTTTTTGGGGGGGGGGTATTTTTGTGTTTTGTGTGAGGTGCATCCGGGGTCTACACCTTTGGGGGGGGGGGATACTGTCACATTCTGACCAGTAAAGGGGTTATTTGTTATATTAGTTTGGTCAGGACGTGGCAGGGGGTATTTGTTTAGAGTGTTTCGGGGTGTGTGTTTATGTAGAGGGGTGTTTGTTTAGAGTATTCCGGGGTTTTTGGGTTATGTTCTATGTGTCGTATTCTAGGTTATATCTATGTTGTGTATTTCTTTGTGTTGGCCTGGTATGGCTCTCAATCAGGAACAGCTGTTCATCGTTGTTGCTGATTGGGAGTCATACTTGGGTAGCCTGTTTTCACCTGTCCCTTTGTGGGAAGTTGTATTCGTGCACTGCTATGTTTAGCCTGCAGAACTGTTAGCTGTCGTTAATTTTTTTCGTTTTGTTGTTTTTGTGTGGTGTTCGTAATAAAATAAATATGAGCATTCACGTACCCGCTGCATTTTGGTCCACTTCCTACGACGCTCGTTACACCTTTTATTTAACTTGGCAAGTCAGTTAAGAACAAATTCTTATTTACAATGACTGCGTACCCCGGCCAAACCCGGACGACGCTGGGCCAATTGTGCGCCGCCCTATGAGACTCCCAATCGCGGCCGGGTTGTGATACAGCCTGGAGCCGAACCAGGGTGTCTGTAGTGACGCCTCTAGCACTGAGATGCAGTGCCTTAGACCGCTGCACCACTCGGACATACATACATTATACATTATGAAATTATTAAGGACAAAAGAGCGAGATTGTTATTTGTCAAAAGGCAGCCAAGCATCGATCATCATGGTATGTTGGTGGTTGGAGATATCCCTCCAGTGGTGTGGAGGCTGTGCTTTGGCAAAGTGGGTGGGGTTATATCCTACCTGTTTGGCCCTGTCCGGGGGTTTCATCGGATGGGGCCACAGTGTCTCCTGACCCCTCCTGTCTCAGCCTCCAGTATTTATACTGCAGTAGTTTATGTGTCGGGGGGCTAGGGTCAGTCTGTCACATCTGGAGTATTTCTCTTGTCTTTTCCGGTGTCCTGTGTGAATTTAAATATGCTCCCTCTAATTCTCTCTTTCTCTTTCTTTCTTTCTTTCTTTCTTTCTTTCTTTCTTTCTTTCTTTCTTTCTTTCTTTCTTTCTTTCTTTCTTTCTTTCTTTCTTTCTTTCTTTCTTTCTTTCTTTCTTTCTCTCTCTCGGAGGACCTGAGCCCTAGGACCATGCCTCAGGACTACCTGGCTTGATGACTCCTTGCTGTCCCCAGTTCACCTGGCCGTGCTGCTGCTCCAGTTCCAACTGTTCTGCCTGCAGCTATGGAACCCTGACCTGTTCACCGGACGTGCTACCTGTCCCAGACCTGCTGTCCCAGACCTGCTGGAACCCTGACCTATTCACCGGACGTGCTACCTGTCCCAGACCTGATGTTTTCAACTCTCTAGAGACAGCAGGAGTGGTAGAGATACTCTCAAAGATCGGCTATGAAAAAGCCAACTGACACTTACTCTTGTGTTACTGACTGTTGCACCCTCGACAACTACTATGATTATTATTATTTGACCATGCTGGTCATTTATGAACATTTGAACATCTAGGCCATGTGCTGTTAGAATCTCCACCCGGCACAGCCAGAAGAGGACTGGCCACCCCTCATAGCCTGGTTCCTCTCTAGGTTTCTTCCTATGTTTTGGCCTTTCTAGGGAGTTTTTCCTAGCCACTGTGCTTCTACACCTGCATTGCTTGCTGTTTGGGGTTTTAAGCTGGGTTTCTGTACAGCACTTTGAGATATCAGCTGATGTAAGAAGGGCTATATAAATAAATTTGATTTAATTTGATTTGATCATGTCATCAGAAAAGGACCCTCGATATTTATTGGAAAGGAGCATCAAACTCGTCACCTTGCACTTTCACCACCCTGTGAAGTTCATCATACTGTATACAGTAAGTGAATTTGTCCCAATACTTTTACAGCTCACTGTATAACTGGCTAAGATGTTACATGTATCCGTAGCGAGGTTAAATATTCACAGAGCACATAGACCCTCTCGCCTTTATAAAACTGACTTCACCCTACCCTGTTAGTATACTGATGTACCTAGCTAAGTACATGTAGTTTCATACCTCACTAGCAAGGTCAATAGGCACGGAGCTTCTGTTTTCCCATGATAAAACTGACCTCCACCAGAGATATTTTATCTGTTGATTTGGATTTGTTGTGTCCGTTTCCGGGCAATGTGACTTCTACTGTAGCTAAGGTGTTGGATACATCACTAGCAAGGTCAAGAAGCTATACTGTAGAGAGTTTCACTCCCCAAGAGAAAACTTCTCTTGATCTACTTGCTGTAGGTAGTATGAATGCATAGTTAGTTGTTGCATACGGTGCCTTCAGAAAGTATTCACACCCCTTGACTTTTTTGTTGTTGTGTTACAGCCTGAATTGGAAATCGATTACATTTTTGTCACTCGCCTTCACTCAATACCCCATAATGTGAAAGTAGAATTATGTTTTAAGATATTTTGACAATATATATATATATATATATATATATATATATATATATATATATATATATATATATGTTTTTTGAAGAATTGTATTAGTATATATTATTATTATTTTTGGGCCCATCCACCAACCCCCCTCTTCGGAAGACAAAAATAAAAGTAATTTTTTTACAGCTTCTTATTTTGTTACTACAAGTACGTTCTACACACATTTTCCATACATGTCACTATTTTTTTTTTTTTTTTTTAAATAGTTACATAGCAAGAATAAAGTAATTTGATATTTTTATATACTTTACATCTGGATAGATAGTAATTCTACATTATAAATCACGTTTTCAGTCATAACTATTATAGAACATGAGCTCTGTAAACCCACCCCTCAGCTACTCTCAGTCCATCCCACCTAGCTCTGTAAACCCACCCCTCAGCTACTCTCAGTCCATCCCACCTAGCTCTGTAAACCCACCCCTCAGCTACTCTCAGTCCATCCCACCCAGCTCTGTAAACCCACCCCTCAGCTACTCTCAGTCCATCCCACCTAGCTCTGTAAACCCACCCCTCAGCTACTCTCAGTCCATCCCACCCAGCTCTGTAAACCCACCCCTCAGCTACTCTCAGTCCATCCCACCCAGCTCTGTAAACCCACCCCTCAGCTACTCTCAGTCCATCCCACCTAGCTCTGTAAACCCACCCCTCAGCTACTCTCAGTCCATCCCACCTAGCTCTGTAAACCCACCCCTCAGCTACTCTCAGTCCATCCCACCCAGCTCTGTAAACCCACCCCTCAGCTACTCTCAGTCCATCCCACCCAGCTCTGTAAACCCACCCCTCAGCTACTCTCAGTCCATCCCACCCAGCTCTGTAAACCCACCCCTCAGCTACTCTCAGTCCATCCCACCCAGCTCTGTAAACCCACCCCTCAGCTACTCTCAGTCCATCCCACCCAGCTCTGTAAACCCACCCCTCAGCTACTCTCAGTCCATCCCACCTAGCTCTGTAAACCCACCCCTCAGCTACTCTCAGTCCATCCCACCCAGCTCTGTAAACCCACCCCTCAGCTACTCTCAGTCCATCCCACCTAGCTCTGTAAACCCACCCCTCAGCTACTCTCAGTCCATCCCACCCAGCTCTGTAAACCCACCCCTCAGCTACTCTCAGTCCATCCCACCTAGCTCTGTAAACCCACCCCTCAGCTACTCTCAGTCCATCCCACCCAGCTCTGTAAACCCACAACTCAGCTACTCTCAGTCCATCCCACCCAGCTCTGTAAACCCACCCCTCAGCTACTCTCAGTCCATCCCACCTAGCTCTGTAAACCCACCCCTCAGCTACTCTCAGTCCATCCCACCTAGCTCTGTAAACCCACCCCTCAGCTACTCTCAGTCCATCCCACCCAGCTCTGTAAACCCACCCCTCAGCTACTCTCAGTCCATCCCACCCAGCTCTGTAAACCCACCCCTCAGCTACTCTCAGTCCATCCCACCCAGCTCTGTAAACCCACCCCTCAGCTACTCTCAGTCCATCCCACCCAGCTCTGTAAACCCACCCCTCAGCTACTCTCAGTCCATCCCACCCAGCTCTGTAAACCCACCCCTCAGCTACTCTCAGTCCATCCCACCTAGCTCTGTAAACCCACCCCTCAGCTACTCTCAGTCCATCCCACCCAGCTCTGTAAACCCACCCCTCAGCTACTCTCAGTCCATCCCACCTAGCTCTGTAAACCCACCCCTCAGCTACTCTCAGTCCATCCCACCCAGCTCTGTAAACCCACCCCTCAGCTACTCTCAGTCCATCCCACCTAGCTCTGTAAACCCACCCCTCAGCTACTCTCAGTCCATCCCACCCAGCTCTGTAAACCCACCCCTCAGCTACTCTCAGTCCATCCCACCTAGCTCTGTAAACCCACCCCTCAGCTACTCTCAGTCCATCCCACTTAGCTCTGTAAACCCACCCCTCAGCTACTCTCAGTCCATCCCACCTAGCTCTGTAAACCCACCCCTCAGCTACTCTCAGTCCATCCCACCCAGCTCTGTAAACCCACCCCTCAGCTACTCTCAGTCCATCCCACCTAGCTCTGTAAACCCACCCCTCAGCTACTCTCAGTCCATCCCACTTAGCTCTGTAAACCCACCCCTCAGCTACTCTCAGCTACTCTCAGTCCATCCCACCTAGCTCTGTAAACCCACCCCTCAGCTACTCTCAGTCCATCCAGTTTACAGTGCTAGGTGGGATGGACTGAGAGAAGCTACAGATTGTAAATTAAAGATAAATAAATGTACTAAAAGTATTATTCTTTTGTTTATTGATTGACTGTGTTTTTCCAAATCTCCCAACAGTGCTATTTGTAGCATTAATTTTTGATAAATGTTGTGGTTTTTCAGCCAATCCTAAACCTGGTACCAGAAACAAGCTGAATGTAAGTGATCTAATGATTCTGTCTCTTCGTAGCAAAATCTGCGGAGCTGAGATGATTGTATGCACCATACATATTGTCATGTTCACTGTCCTCAAACTCCCTGTCATAGATCAGCCAAGGCACAGCGTGCCGGTAATTCCACATACTTTATTAGTGAAACCGAACAAAACAATAAACAGGTAAAACAGAAACAAACGTGATGCAACTGAGGCGCACAGAAAACCCTCACAGAAAGAATAGAATTACCCACAAAACACTCACAGAAAGAATGCAGGCCGTCTCAGGAGGTTCCGGGCTGCAGGCCGTCTCAGGAGGTTCCGGGCTGCAGTCCGTCTCAGGAGGTTCAGGAGGTTCATCTCTACAGGCTCCGGGCCATGGATTATCCCTATAGGCTCCGGGCCATGGATCATCACTGGAGGCTTCGTACGTGGAGCCGGAATAGGTCTCACTGTACTAGGGAACGTCGCTGGAGGCTCCGGACTGGGGAACGTCGCTGGGAGCTCTGGACTGGGGAACGTCGCTGGGAGTTCTGGACTAGGGAACGTCGCTGGAGGCTCCAGACTGGGGAACGTCGCTGGAGGCTCCGGACTGGGGAACGTCGCTGGGAGCTCTGGACTGGGGAACGTCGCTGGGAGTTCTGGACTAGGGAACGTCGCTGGAGGCTCCAGACTGGGGAATGTCGCTGGAGGCTCTGGACTAGGGAACGTCGCTGGGAGCTCTGGACTAGGGAACGTCGCTGGAGGCTCCGGACTAGGGAACGTCGCTGGAGGCCGGGTGCTCAGAGCAGGCACAGGGTATACTGGGCCTTGGAGGCACACTGGAGGTATGGACAGGGCGTGACACATATACCATTCTGTTTTGTAGCAAGAATTTTGTATAATAATATAATTTAAATTGAAAAACTCAAGTGTTGTTTTGTGTATCAATTCATAAATCATCGGCACATCGAAAATCTCTTCCCAACTATTTTGCAACATGTATGGCACTGTGCTCAACATTTTGGTCCTCAAGTAAAACTTATATTTTTTTATTTATGTCAATAAACAAACAAGTTCCCTACCTTCTCCCCCCTTCCTAATGCTGCAATCAGTTGGTTGTAATGTTGGATAGAGCAAACATTTCCATATATGTTAATTAACTGCACATGTGACATAAGTCCACCTATCCTATTCATAATATAATACATTTTTTAAATTCCCATAAAGAATGTTTTTTTTTTTAATCAATTAGTATATTTTACTTTAACCATATTATTTGTTCTGTCTTTTCTGTAGGATGAAACCGGAAGTGCAACCAGCTTTGTATGGCTTGTTTTAGAAGGGGCCGATATTTAGAAAAACGTTCCGTTTTCATTTAACTGAAAGTGAGAGGTTGTAATCTGGATAAAAGGGGGAAAAACTACATTTTTGAACAAGGTATGAGCAATTCTTACTAATCTACTTTAGAACCAGTTTGGGTTGAAGTATAACTTGTATGACTGTATCACGGTACAAGGCGAGACCCAGATGCAGACACAGGAGGCAGATGGTTGGAGTCTTACAATGTTCATTAATCCAAATGGGTAGGCAAGAGAATGGTCGTGTACAGGCAAAAAGGTCAAAACCAGATCAGAGTCCAAAAGGTACCGAAGGGCAGGCAGAATGATCAGGCAGGAAAGTAGTCCAGGGTCAGAACCGGGAGGACTATAAAAAGAGAATAGAAAAGGAGTAGGGGGGAAAACCACACTGGTTGACTTGACTAAACATACAAGATGAACTGACACAGGGAGACAGGAAACACAAGGATAAATACACTGGGGGAAAATAAGCGACACCTGGAGGGGGTGGAGACAATCACAGGGACAGGTGAAACAGATCAGGGCGTGACAGACTGATGCTTTTAGCGATAGGTTTAATGCTTTCATATTCAATCATTTTAGCCCTCCTGAAGTCCAATTCATTATATAAATAAGCATGTTTTATTTTGTTTGGTTTCCAAATAAAGTTAAATATTTTTTGCTCAGATAATTGAAAAAACAAATTGTTTGGAGTAGGCAGGGCCATAAGTAAATAGGTAAATTGGGATATGACTAAAGCATTAATCAGGATTATGTTTTCACAAATAGACAGGTATTTACCTTTCCATGGTAGCAAGATCTTATCTATTTTTGCTAACTGGTGGGGTAAGGGTGTGTGTGTGTGTGTGTGTGTGTGTGTGTGTGTGTGTGTGTGTGTGTGTGTGTGTGTGTGTGTGTGTGTGTGTGTGTGTGTGTGTTAGAGCCGTGTGTAAGGTGACTATGCAAACAATTTGGAATTTTCAATACATGAATGTTTATTAAAAAGAAGAAGTGATGCAGTCAGTCTCTCCTCAACTCTCAGCCAAGAGAGACTGGCATGCATAGTATTTATATCAGCCCTCTGATGAATGACGAGGAAAGACATGCCACTCTGTTCTGGGCCAGCTGCATCTTAACTAGGTCTTTCTTAGCAGCACTTGACCACATGGCTGGACAATAATCAAGATAAGACAAAACTAGAGCCTGCAGATCATGATTTGTTGAGTGTGGTATCAAAAAAAGCAGAGCATCTCTTTACTACGGACAGACCTCTCCCCATCTTTACAACCATTCAATCTACCATTCAATCTATATCTAGAGTCTCACCCTGGACTAACTTAAATAGTGAATAAAACCCTCTCTATGGCCAGGGCGTGACACATATTCAATGTATCGCTGCCATCAAGGGTTTGAATGTGGCCCTGTACTCTTTCAGCACACTCTCTCTCTCTCTCTCTCCTATCTTTCAACTCACTCTCTACCCAATAAACATACACATATAAATTGATATTATATCTACTGTAACAGTTGTTACAGGCTTTGGTTTTTCCATTTTATATTTAGAGGTTAGCACGTGGGGGGCACGGATGGGTGTCACCTTGTTAGTCAGTATGTGTTACACCTGCACTCATTTGTCATCTCGTTAGTGGGAAGGTGTTTCACCTGTGCTGGCCCAGGTGCTATTTAAGTGTGGCCTGTCCAGTGTTCCAGTTGTGTTTAGAGACGTGGAGTGGTAACACCTTAAGTTGGCTCTCCCCTATTTGAGTTCTAGACAAACAATTCTTTTATCTGATCTACCCTGTTTTGCTTTGTACCTTTTTAAGTTTGGTGTTTTTTTTATTTATTTTGTTTTCCTCTTCTCGGGCAAATGTCCGAGGGTGCTCATGGTGGGTGTCTTTTAGGTCCCAGCTGTTGTTGCTAGTTTCAGTGGACACTTGAGTCATTTAGAACCACTCGTAAAACCCCACATGTTTCATTTTGGTTGTTGTCAGTGACTCTTTGTTTAGTCCCCCTTTCTGTTTGAGTGACAATTTTTGTTTTTCTTGCTGGGGAATGTAACAAAATGGGGGCTCATTTGGGATATTGTTTCCCATGAGTATGTTAGTCTCTGAAGCTCTATTGCGTCCAGATTTCTGTCACTGACATCCACCCTGAGGGGTTAAGATTGGTGGAATCATTTTGAAAGTTGCATGGACACACAGGCTTGTAAAATAAAAAGCCAGGGACATTAAGTTGGAAGCATTTGTGGAAAACTCTACACGGGAGATGATAGATAAATGTACAAAAAAGGCAAATCTGCTAGTCATTGCAAAGCATTATGACATCAAAGTTTGCACATGCTGATTCAAAAGCTGTAGTCAGAGAGTTAGGAGAAGAAGGACTACACCCCATTGACATGCAACTGAGAGAGGTAGAACTAAAGGCAAAATGGGAACAACCGAAACTAGAGCTGGAGCACAAAGGAAAGAGAATGTACAGCCAGACTAGAACAAGAAGAAGAAGAACGTGTGCATGCCATTCGATTAAGAGAGATGGATTTTCCGAAGTGCTCCGAATCCAGTCAGAACATCCTGCACCCAGTAGAGTTTAATCTTGGTCGGAGCAACCGACTTGTGTTGCCTTTCAAAGGAAGGGAGGTGGATGTATATTTTACTCTGAGTGGATTGACACATCCCTAAAGGAGACATTGTCTCTCAGTGACAGAGAGAAAAAGGCAGTTTCTTCTTGTGGGAACACTCCAGCCCATCAAGTCTCTGGTCGGGACCTGGTGTATCTCCTAAACAAGATTTTGGATCAGATGTGTATGAACCCTTTGTTTCAGATGGGTTCGCGTCTCTGCAAAGTGGAGATGATGTTATGCAGCCGGTGAAGATACTGCGAGACACTGGGGCAGCCCAGTCCTTCATTTTGGAGGGATTTTGCCTTTTGTCTGACACTTCAGCAACTGGTTACAGTTTGTTAGTACAAGGCGTGGAGATGTGTTGCATAGAAGTTCTTTTGTATAATGTGGAACTCAAGTCTGATATTATTTCTCGTTGTTGGAGTTGAGGCCTAGCCTACCTGTGAAGGTGGTCTCATTCATTTTAGGAAACGATTTGGCTGGAGGGAAGGTCAAATCCTGTACTCTCTATGAAACCCAGAGTAGAGGAACCTGATAGGTTATCAGAAAAGTACCCTAAAGTGTTCCCAGCGTGTGCTGTTACAAGTGCTATGTCTAAGAAAGTTGCCGCGAGCAAGTCTAGTGTTGAGGAGGATGTCAGCGATCCCACCATGGTCGATCTGTCTGAGATGTTTATGTGTGATCCTGATTTTGGTAAACCTCCTCAGTTGACCTCTCTTTTGAAAACACCAAAGTTGAGAGAGTTTGTAGGACCTCTGAAGGAAGAGAAGGTTCCTACAGTTGACACCTCGATGTCTAGGATGTAGCTTATTGCTGAACAGAGTAAAAGACGTTTCAGCCTCCCCTCTTTTTGCTAAGATAAGTCCAGAGGAGGAGTTTTATGAATTATGAAGGGGTTACTTTGACAGAGATGGTGTTCTAATGAGGAAATGGCGTTCTCGCACCACTTCTGAGCAAGACGATTGGCCCAGGGTATCTCAAATTGTCATTCCAGTTACACTTCGACAAAAGATACTGAGATTGGCTCACAATGGTAGTATGGCAGGCCATCTTGGAGTCAACAAGACCTATGATCGTATCTTGCATAACTTCTTCTGGCCTGGTCTTTAAAACAATATGATGTGGCTTACTGTAAATCTTGTTCCGTTCGCCAGCGGAGGGGAAAACCGAATCAAGCTGTGCCGGTTGCATCTTTGCAGCCTATTCCTGCTTTTGACTAACCTTTCAGCAGGGTTCTGGTGGATCGTGTTGGTCTTTTCGACCAAAGCAAACAGTGGCAACCAGTTTCTCTTGACCATCGTGTGCACCGCCACTCATTTCCCCCCTGAAGTCATTGCGCTGGGGAAAATCACAGTTCAGAGTATTGTTAAAGCCCTTGTGAAATTCTTTTTCAACATTTGGACTTCCGCAGGTAGTGAAATCAGACCAAGGTTCAAATGTCAAAGGTCTTCCAGCAAAATGCTACAACCGTTGGGTGTAACCTATCGTCCCTCTAGTTCCTACCACCCAGAATCTCATGGTGCTTTTGAGAGATTTCTGTTGAGAGCTTTACTGCTTTGAGTTTGAGAAAGACTGGAATGAAGGAGTCCCTCTTGTGCTGTTTGCAGGCCGAGAGGTTGTTCAGGAACCTCTCTGGTTTAAGTCCGAATTAGCTTATGTTTGGATATCATGTCAGAGGTCCTTTGAGCTAGCTGAGAAAGAGGTTGTTAAACACAAAAACAAACCTGTTGGAACACATTACCACTTCTCAATACAGATTGCACCGCGCCTGTGAGTTTGCCAGGGAGAATCTGGAGAAGACCCAAACAAAAATGAAAGTTTAGTACGATTGAAAGGTCCGAAGCCGCGCTTTCGATGTGGGTGACCAAGCCTTGCCTTTGTTGCCTGTTCTGGGGGTCAACGTTGCAGGCTTGCTTTTCAGGCCCTTACCCTATAGTAAAAAAAAAAAATTGGTAATCTGGATTGCATCATTGCACAGGAAATAAAAACGGGCAGTGTCATGTCAACATGTTGAAACCGTACTTCACCCGCTACGATGGGGCGGAGAAGTCGGTGGAAACTACTGTTGATGTTTTGCCTGTAGCCACTGCTGCTGTCTGCTTTCACCGTTGGCTATAGACTTCCTCTAGCATGAAGAAAGCCCAATACACCCTGTGCTTGTTGGACGGTTCACTAACTCAGAGATTCTAGAAAACCTTGATGTCTTTTTGGCACACTTGTCCCCGGAGGAAAAAAGGCGACATTGTTGCTCTGCTTTTAGAATACCAAGGTTTATTCTCAGATGTGCCAACTCGGACAAATGTACTAGAGCATGACATTGATGTTGGGGACAACATGCCTATTGAGTGAATCCTGAAAAGAGAGAGAAGCTCCGCAGTGAGGTGACATTCATACTTGAGCAACAGTCTGTGGAGTTCGGGCCTGTATATACGCACTTAAAGCGGATGGGGTCTCTGCGGTTTTGTTATGATTTTGGGAAACTCAATGCCGTTACTAAGTCGGACTCGTAAACTTTGCCCAGGGTCAACGATTGTGTGAACAGTGTTCCGCGCTGCTAAGTACGTTAGAAAGTTTGATCTGCTGAAGGGATATTGGCATGTCCCTCTAACTGCGGGTGCCAAAGAGTTGTCTGCTTGAATACATACCATTACGAAACTTAACATATCATACTAAAATGGAATGTCTCGGATTTACTTCCAGAATAATACAAAATGCTCTGAGACCAGGTTGAGAGAGAGAGAGAGAGAGAGATAGAGAGGAATGAGATGTGCGACATTTAACAATGAGTAGGGTTAGAGAGAGAGCTGGAGAGAGAGAATGGGAATGAGGCTAATGAGAGGTGATAAGATTCATTCCAGACCTCAATTTCAAGAATGGAGGAGCGGGGGGGCGGAAGACACTAGGACTCTGCCACGAGAGGAGAGGTCCCTAATGTAAGACATTAGAGACACAGGAACAGGCAGGAAGCAGCTAATATCCTTGGATCTCTGCTTGGATAAGGCAGAGTTGAGTTGCAGCCTACATACCAAATGGCAACATAAGTCCCTACATAGTGCATTACTTTTGACCAAGGCCCAGTAGGGAATAGGGTGCAATCTCACATAGTTTGTGCTGCTGACATTGTGTTCTCTCCTCTCTGTGAGCCTGCCTGCCTCCCTGACTGACTGCCTGCTGTCTGACTGGTGCATGAATCCACTTTATAGAGCTCTGATAGTTAGAGCTGAGAGCTTGGACTGCCTGCTGTCTGACTGGTGCATGAATCCACTTTATAGAGCTCTGATAGAGCTGAGAGCTTGGACTGTACTGGAGTTTTTTTTCCCTATTAGCTAAGATGACATCACTGCGCCTCGCCTGTCACCATATGTTTATGTCATCACTGCTCGCCGCGCCTGTCACCATATGTTTAGGGACTCATTGTGTTGGCCCCTATTCTGAATAATTTACCCTGAGAATCTGTCTCGCTTGCTTGGACAGTCCTGTGACTCTGAAACAGATTCTGAATAATACGATTTGGAGTGTTTTTTTCGTTATGATAAATATTCTAGCTGATGATGTAGGTTGAGGAGGCAGTCGGTCGGGGTGCGTGCCATGCCCGGGCTGTGTATTGCAGCACTCAGGGTTTTCACAAAACTCAATTACCAATTTCAGACTACTAACATCGACAGACTACTGCCTCAGCCAAACTGAATTGTTAACACCTGACCTCCAGATAAAACGGTTTCTGGGGAGCAGGTACGGCTCAAAAGACAGAGGCTGCGTCCCAAATAGCACCCTAGTCCCTATATAGTGCACTACTTTTGACCACAGTTCTATGGTCCCTGGTCAAAAAGTAGTGCACTACATATGGAATAAGGTGCCATTCTGGGACACAAAGGAGTCAGAGAGGGGAGGGGATGGGAAAAGGGGGACCATCTTTGAGTAGTGTTTCAGGTCAAAGAGTTGCTAGAATTACAGCCACAGGAAAGTACATTTTTCAAACTTAATAAAGGTTGTGCAAAGAAAATTAACCTGGCTCCACATACAGTGCCTTTCGGAAAGTATTCAGACCCCTTGACTTTTTCCACATTTTGTTACGTCACGGCCTTATTCTAAAATTGATTAAATAAAACAATATCCTCAGCAATCTACACACAATACCCAATAAAGGGAACACAGATGTTTTTACATTTTAGCAAATAAAAATAAAGAAATACCTTGTTTACATAAGTATTCAGACCCTTTGCGATGAGACTCAAAATTGAGGTCAGGTGCATCCTGTTTCCATTGATCATCCTTGAGATGTTTCTACAACTTGATTGGAGTCCACCTGTGGTAAATTCAATTGATTGGACATGATTTAGAAAGATACTCACCTGTCTGTACAAGGTCCCACAGTTGACAGTGCATGTCAGAGCAAAAAGCAAGACATGAGGTCGAAGGAATTGTCCCTAGAACTCCGAGACAGGATTGTGTGGAGGCACAGATCTGGTGAAGGTACCGAAACATTTCTGCAGCATTGAATGTCCTTAAGAACAAAGTGGCCTCCATCATTCTTAAATGGAAGAAGTTTGGAACCACCAAGACCCTTCCTAGAGCTGGCTGCCCGGCCAAACTGAGCAATCGGGGGAGAAGGGCCTTGGTCAGGGAGGTGACCAAGAACCCAATGGTTACTCTGACAGAGCTCTAGAGTTCCTCTGTGGAGATGGGAGAATCTTCCAGAAGGACAACCATCTCTGCAGCACTACACAAATCAGGCCTTTATGGTAGAGTGGCCAGACGGAAGCCACTCCTCAGTAAAAGGCACATGACAGTTTGCTAAAAGGCACCTAAAGACTCCCAGACCATGAGAAACAAGATTCTCTGGTCTGATGAAACCAAGATTGAACTCTTTGGCCTGCATGCCAAGCGTTACGTCTGGAGCAAACCTGGCATGGTGGTGGCAGCATCATGGTGTGGGGATGTTTTTCAGCGGCAGGGACTGGGAGACTAGTCAGGATCGAGGCAAAGATGAACGGAGTAAAGTACAGACAGATCCTTGATGAAAACCTGCTCCAGATCACTCAGGAACTCAGACTGGGGCGAAGGTTCACCTTCCAACAGGACAACGACCCTAAGCACACCGCCAAGACAAGTCTCTGAATGTCCTCGAGTGGCCCAACCAGAGCCCGGACTTGAACCCGATCGAACATCTCTGGAGAGACCTGAAAATAGCTGTGTAGCGACGCTCCCCATCCAACCTGACAGAGCTTGAGAGGATCTGCAGAGAAGAATGGGAGAATCTCCCCAAATACAGGTGTGCCAAGCTTGTAGCGTCATACCAAAGAAGACTCAAGGCTGTAATCACTGCCAAAGATGCTTCAACAAAGTACTGAGTAAAGGGTCTGAATACTTATGTAAATGTGATATTTCATTATTTTTTTTATTTTTTTAACAAAATAGCAAAAATGTCTTAAACCAGTTGTTGCTTTGTGATTATGAGGTATTATGCGTGTAGATTGATGAGGGGGGAAAAAAACTATTGAATTAATTTTAGAATAAGGCTGTAACGTAACAAAATGTGGAAAAAGTCACAGAGGTCTGAATACTTTCCGATGGCACTGTAACTTCCTGTTTGCTGCTTTGTCAATGTTGAAATACCCAGAAAGAGTCTACAGGAGTCAGACAAACTCTGACGTCTCCCAGCTTGATTTCTATTGGAATTCAATTCTCAAAGTGGTCCACGGTTGGCACAGCATAAATGTGGACCGCTTAAGGCAAGCATAAAAGTCTGGCTACATCCCAAAATCGTACCCTATTCCCTATAAAGTGCACTATAGGGCTCTGGTCAAGAGTAGTGCACTATATAGGGAATAGGGTGCTATTTGGGACGTAGACGCTGTTTGCCCACTTACAGTTGGCATCTCACACTGCCTGACCCCTCCCCTTCCTCTCTATACAGTTTTAACAGTTGGCATCTCACACTGCCTGACCCCTCCCCTTCCCCTCTATGCTATTGTTGAGGGATGAGGGCAGAATGTATAGTGAGAACCATTCGGTCTGCTAGGACATGCTGGCTGGTCTTTCCACGTACATACCATGGATGATGTGAAAAGGTTGGTGTTAAGGTCAGGACAGTGAACATACAGATGGGTATACAAGTGAAAGGTTGGGATGTGTGTGTGTATATATATATATATATCAACACCATCAACAGGGTTGAAGCAGGAGACTGCTTTTAAAAATCTGAAGAGAAACCAACCTTTTGTCTTGTCTTCATCTTCATGGGGTCCTTTGTAGCTCAGTTGGTAGAGCACGGTGCTTGTAATGCCAAGGTAATGGGGTTTGATTCCCAGGGCCAACCATATGTAAAATGCCTGTAAGAGGTGTTGGATTAAAGCATCTGCTAAATGGTATATATATCATTATAGTATAATACACTACATGACCAGAAGTATGTGGACACCTGCTCTTTGAAAATCTCATTCCAAAATCATGGGCATTAACTTGGAATTGGTTCCCCCCCTTTGCTGCTATAACAGCCTCCACTCTTCTGGGAAGGCTTTCCACTAGATGTTAGAACATTGCTGTGGGGACTTGCTTCCATCCAGCCACAAGAACATTAGTGAGGTCGGGCACTGATGTTAAGCGGTTAGGCCTGGCTCGCAGTCGGAAATCCAATTCATCCCAAAGGTGTTAGATGGTGTTGAAGTCAGGGCTCTTTCCAGGTCAATCAAGTTCTTTCACACCGATCTCGCCAAACCATTTTTGTATGGACCTCGCTATGTGCACGGGAGCATTGTCATGCTGAAACAGGAAAAGGTCTGTTACCAAACTGTTACCACAAAGTTGGAAGCACAGTATTGTCTAGAACAGGGCTGCCAAACCCTCTTCCTCGAGATGTACCGTCCTGTGGGTTTTCAGTCCAACCCTCTTCCTGGAGATGTACCGTCCTGTGGGTTTTCAGTCCAACCCTCTTCCTGGAGATCTACCGTCCTGTGGGTTTTCAGTCCAACCCTCTTCCTAGAGATCTAACGTCCTGTGGGTTTTCAGTCCAACCCTCTTCCTGGAGATCTACCGTCCTGTGGGTTTTCAGTCCAACCCTCTTCCTGTAGATCTACTGTCCTGTGGGTTTTCAGTCCAATCCTAATTTAACACACCTGATTCTACTTATTAGCTGCTCAACAAAACCTTAACTAGCTGAATCAGATACAGTAAATTAGGGTTGGACTGAAAACCTACAGGACAGTAGATCTCCAGATCTCCAGGTTGGGCAGCCCTGGTCTAGAACGTCATTGTATGCAGTAATGTTAAGATTTCCCTTCACTGGAACTAAGAGGCCTAGCCTTGAAAAAACAGCCCCAGACCATTATTCCTCCTCCACCAAACTTTACAGATGGCACAATGAATTAGGGCAGCCAAACCCAGATCCATCCGACTGCCAGATGATGAAGCGTGATTCATCACTCCAGAGAATAGTGTTTCCACTGCTCCAGAGTTCAATGGCGCCGAGCTTTACACCACTCCAGCCGACGCTTGGCATTGCGCGTGGTGATCTTAGGCTTGTGTGCGGCTGCTCAGCCATGGAAACCCATTTCATGAAGCTCCCGACAAACAGTTCTTGTGCTGATGTTGCTTCAAGAGGCAGTTTAAAACTCAGTAGTGAGTGTTGCAACCGAGCACAGATGATTTTCATGTGCTACCCGCTTCAGCACTCGGCGGTCCCGTTCTGTGAGCTTACGTGGCCTACCACTTCGTGGCTGAGCCGTTATTTCTCCTATAAGTTTCCACTTCACAATAACAGCACTTACAGTTGACCGGGGTAGTTCTAGCAGGGCAGAAATTTGACAAATTGACACACCTGTCAGCAACGGGTGTGGCTGAATAGCAGAATCCACTAATTTGAAAGGGTGTCCACATACTTTTGTAAATATAGTGTATATACACTGAGTGTACAAAACATTAGGAATACCAGTTCTTTCCATGACAAAGACTGACCAGGTGAATACAAGGTGAAAGCTATGATCCTTTATTGTCACTTGTTCAATCCACTTCAATCAGTGTAGATGAAGGGGAGGAGACGGGTTAAATAATGTTTTTTTTTGCCTTGAGACAATTGAGACATGGATTGTGTATATGTGCCAATCAGAGGGTGAATATGGGAAAGACAAAAGATTTAAGTGTCTTTGTGTACACTCCGTGTATTGTTTAATGTAATATACTGGAATATCAAACGTTTCAGAGTAGGCTGTGTTACGAATTTGTAAATGCTTAAAGATCCCAGACTACATCTTTAACTTGAACAGTCTGACAAATAGATGAAATACACCCGAGTCTACTATTCAAAAGGTTTCCTCCCAGCAGGGGATCACACCAGACAGGACAAGATGGGAGAAATATAGCTTTTACACATGACCTTCTGTGCAACGTCTACAATGCTACACGCCACAGCTGCCAATCTTATTTTCTGCTTTGTAAAGCCCATGTAAGGGGATATCTTGAGATATATGACAGGTAGTATAAAAATACTTCTGGGACAACTGAGCCACCCTTAAATCTAAGCATAGTCGGTATCCTATACCCTATCTTGGGGTTGCGGATTGTTCCATAGGAACTGTGGAGAGAGTTTGTACCGCAAATCAAATTGGTATTTTTTCAGGTCTGCAGGTATAGACCATACTCCTTAAACAAGGACTGTGGGAACTGGATAAAACTGGATATAACTGGATAGCAGAGATGACACAGGCCAGGTAGAACATCCTGTCACAAGCGTCGTTGTAGGTCGACCAAAATGCAGCGGGTATATTTATCATCTTCTTTTATTGAAGGAAAAACAAAACACTGCAACAAAACAAACGAGGAAAACAGTCCCGTAAGGTGCTCAGACTAAACAGGAAACAACCACCGAACAAAACACAAGTGAAAACACACACAACTAAATATGGCCTCCAATCAGAGATAACAACAAACAGCTGCCTCTGATTGGAGGTCATTGACAAAACTAACATTGACATAGAAAAACTAGACAAACCCCATAGAAATAGAAAACATAGAACATAAACCAAAAACCCCGAAACACACTAAACAAACACCCCCTGCCACGTCCTGACCAAACTACAATAACAAACAACCCCTTTTACTGGTCAGGACATGACAGTACCCCCCCCAAAGGTGCAGATCCCGGATGCACCGAAACACAAAAAACCCCACAAAAATAACCCCAAACTTAAAGGGAGGGAAGGGAGGGTGGCCACCGTCACCGACGGCTCCCGTGCTACACCCCCCCTCCCTAATCCTCCAACCACGGCGGTGGCTCAGGCTCCGGCCTAGGTCCCCATTCTAATCTGCCCACCCCCGCTGAAGGCTCAGGGCTGTAGACCACTGCTGAAGGCTCTGAGCTGAGGTGTGGCGCTGGAGACCTCGGGCTGAGGTGCGGCGCTGGAGACCTCGGGCTGAGGAGCGGCGCTGGAGACCTCGGGCTGAGGTGCGTCTCTGCAGGCGCCGGACTGTGGGCCGTCTCTGCAGGCGCCGAACTGTGGGCCGTCTCTGTCGGTTCTGGACTGTGGGACGTTGCCGGAAGCACTGGACGGGGAACTGTCGCCGGAAGCTCTGGACGGGGAACTGTCGCCGGAAGCTCTGGACGGGGACTGCGCACTGTAGGCCTGATGCGTGGGGCTGGCTTTGGAGGCGCCAGACTAGTGACACGCACCACAGGGCTAGTGCGAGGAGCAGGAACAGGACGTACTGGACTGGGCAGGAGCACTAGAGGCCTGATGCGTGGGGCTGGCTTTGGGGGCGCCAGCCTAGTAACATGCACCTCAAGGCTAGTGCGAGGAGCGGGAACAGGATACACTGGGCCATGAACCCGCACTGGAGGTCTGGAGCGCACAGCCTGCACAACCCGTCCTATCTGGATTGTCACTGTAGCCCTGCACGGGCGGAGTGCTGGCACAGGGCGAACTGGGCTGTGCTGAGGAATGATGGCTGCCGTGCGTAGAGCAGGCGCAGGGTAGCCTGGGCCTAGGAGACGCACTGGTGGCCAGATGTGCTGAGCAGGCATAGTCCTTCCTGGCTGGATGCCCACTCTAGCACGGCACTTGCGGGGAGCTGGTATCGACCGCACCGGACTGTGCGTGCGGATGGGCGAGACCGTGTGCACTTCCGCATAGCACGGTGCTCTCCACGCCAAACGCTCCCCATAATAAGCACGGGGAGTTGGCTTAGGGCTCACCCTTGGCCCAGCCAAACTACCCGTGTGCCCCTCAAAAAAGAATTTTGGGGGCTGCCTCCTCGCCTCCTGAAATGGAGGATATAAGGCCTCACACCTCCGTCGCTCTGCCTTTGCTGCCTCCAGCTCCTCCTTCGGGCGCTGGTACTCCCCAGCCTGGCTCCATGGACCCTTACCGTCGAGGATCTCCTCCCATGTCCATGACTCCAAATAGCTCCTCTGTTGCTCCTTCCTCCGCTGCTTGGTCCTTCTTTGGTGGGTGGTTCTGTCACAAGCGTCGTTGTCGGTCGACCAAAATGCAGCGGGTATATTTATCATCTTCTTTTACGGACTGTGCGTGCGGATGGGCGAGACCGTGTGCACTTCCGCATAGCACGGTGCTCTCCACGCCAAACGCTCCCCATAATAAGCACGGGGAGTTGGCTTAGGGCTCACCCTTGGCCCAGCCAAACTACCCGTGTGCCCCTCAAAAAAGAATTTTGGGGGCTGCCTCCTCGCCTCCTGAAATGGAGGATATAAGGCCTCACACCTCCGTCGCTCTGCCTTTGCTGCCTCCAGCTCCTCCTTCGGGCGCTGGTACTCCCCAGCCTGGCTCCATCGACCCTTACCGTCGAGGATCTCCTCCCATGTCCATGACTCCAAATAGCTCCTCTGTTGCTCCTTCCTCCGCTGCTTGGTCCTTCTTTGGTGGGTGGTTCTGTCACAAGCGTCGTTGTCGGTCGACCAAAATGCAGCGGGTATATTTATCATCTTCTTTTATTGAAGGAAAAACAAAACACTGCAACAAAACAAACGAGGAAAACAGTCCCGTAAGGTGCTCAGACTAAACAGGAAACAACCACCCACAAACACAAGTGAAAACACACACAACTAAATATGGCCTCCAATCAGAGATAACAACAAACAGCTGCCTCTGATTGGAGGTCATTGACAAAACTAACATAGACATAGAAAAACTAGAAAAACCCCATAGAAATAGAAAACATAGAACATAAACCAAAAAACCCGAAACACACAAAACAAACACCCCCTGCCACGTCCTGACCAAACTACAATAACAAACAACCCCTTTTACTGGTCAGGACATGACACATCCCTCTTCAACATCTGCACCATACAGAGATCTTTGTGGTCTGTACAGACTAAAGGGATAAAGCATTTTTCTGATTACCCCCCAAAAAAGTCAGAAATGAAGTCCTCTTACAATCAGTAGGTCCTTCTACAGGTGTCCCGACCATGTTGTCATAAAATATGTCATAGTCACCTGTTTCCCTGCTTGCTTGGTTTAGCATATCCCATTGTAGATTATTTGGGTTATTTAATAACTATGAGATGACAGACTAAAGAAACAGAAAAAAATGGTTACATCCCAAATGGCACCCTATTCCCTATTATAGTGTACTACTTCTGATCAGGGCCCGTTGGGACTAGGGTGCCATTTGGGAGGCAGACCATTTCTTATCTCAAAACATTAAACATCCAGGGTCAAAAACAGCAAGCCGCAAACAGGAATTAGGTTTGAGCCTTTTGGCATCATTAAGTCACGAGCCAACCAGTCTAATGTCCTCGATTAGCCCTAATGGATGCAGGAATACCTGGAAGGTCTAAATCCCATTGAGTTCACTAGAGTGCTCTCCCTCACCCCCTCTCTCTCTCTCTCTCTCTCTCTCTCTCTCTCTCTCATTCTCCCCCTCTCCCTGTCTCTCTCTCTCCCCCTCTCTCTCCCCCTCCTCTTTCTCTCTCTCTCTCTTTCTCTCTTCCCCCATATCTCTCTCTCTCTCTGTCTCTCTCTCTCATTTCATCAAGCATGTTTCCAAAATGTAACGGTTTCAAAAAGGTAACTGTTTTCCATTAAATGAAGACTGTTTGTATCTTTATGATGAGTTTGTTGACCCTGAGATACTCTATGTTTCCCAAATGGGCCCCTATTCCCTATATAGTGCACCAGGACTCATCGAAAAAGTAGTGCACTATACAGGGAATAGGGTGCCACTTGGGATGTAACCTTAGCTGGAATTTTGCTGTACAGACGCTTTGTGTCAACATGTTATTTGGCTAATGCATAATTTCTACCGTATTTTTCCTGCGTTTGTTCTCGCTTGTGATCAGTTTGCGATCGTTTGACAGCTCTTTCAAAACAAATACAAGTACACCTCAACGTTGCTCTGCTAAATATTATCTGATGTTTCCTTTGAATATATCAAAAGCTGGGACTTAAAGATGAATAAACAAAGAATCTGTCAAACCAATAGCATCATTTAACCCACAGTAATTAAACCAATAGCATCATTTAACCCACAGTAATTAAACCAATAGCATCATTAGAACCACAATAATTAAACCAATAGCATCATTAGAACCACAATAATTAAACCAATAGCATCATTAGAACCCACAATAATTAAACCAATAGCATCATTAGAACCCACAATAATTAAACCAATAGCATCATTTAACCCACAGTAATTAAACCAATAGCATCATTAGAACCACAATAATTAAACCAATAGCATCATTAGAACCACAATAATTAAACCAATAGCATCATTTAACCCACAGTAATTAAACCAATAGCATCATTAGAACCACAATAATTAAACCAATAGCATCATTAGAACCCACAATAATTAAACCAATAGCATCATTTAACCCACAGTAATTAAACCAATAGCATCATTAGAACCACAATAATTAAACCAATAGCATCATTAGAACCACAATAATTAAACCAATAGCATCATTAGAACCACAATAATTAAACCAATAGCATCATTAGAACCACAATAATTAAACCAATAGCATCATTAGAACCACAATAATTAAACCAATAGCATCATTTAACCCACAGTAATTAAACCAATAGCATAATTTAACCCACAGTAATTAAACCAATAGCATCATTAGAACCACAATAATTAAACCAATAGCATCATTTAACCCACAGTAATTAAACCAATAGCATAATTTAACCCACAGTAATTAAACCAATAGCATCATTAGAACCACAATAATTAAACCAATAGCATCATTAGAACCACAATAATTAAACCAATAGCATCATTAGAAGCACAATAATTAAACCAATAGCTAAGAGAGAAATACAGATTCACTGGACTATGTGTGTACCTATAAAAGTGTCTCCACTGGAGAACTGACAGTCTCTGTCTCTGTGTGTGGAGGTCCCCACTGACAGGCCAATTAATGGATCTGGCATTGTTCTGAAGATGAGGTGAGAGCAGGTCATTATATTTCCCTGTGATTCTATCTCCCTTCTCTCCTCCTGCTTCTCTTCTCTTCTCTCCTCCCTCTTATCTTCCTTCTCTTCCCTCCTCCCGCTTCTCTTCGCTCCTCCCTCTTATCTTCCTTCTCTTCTCTCCTCCCGCTTCTCTTTTCTCCTCCCTCTTCTCTTCTCTCCCCCCTCTTCTCTTCTCTCCTCCCGCTTCCCTTCTCTGCTCCCTCTTCTCTTCTCTCCTCTCTCTTCTCTTCTCTCCTCCCGCTTCTCTTCTCTCCTCCCTCTTATCTTCCTTCTCTCCTCCCGCTTCTCTTCGCTCCTCCCTCTTATCTTCCTTCTCTCCTCCCGCTTCTCTTCGCTCCTCCCTCTTATCTTCCTTCTCTTCTCTCCTCCCGCTTCTCTTCGCTCCTCCCTCTTATCTTCCTTCTCTTCTCTCCTCCCGCTTCTCTTTTCTCCTCCCGCTTCTCTTCTCTGCTCCCTCTTCTCTTCTCTCCTCCCTCTTCTCTTCTCTCCTCCCGCTTCTCTTCTCTCCTCCCTCTTCTCTTCTCTCCTCCCTCTTCTCTTCTCTCCTCCCGCTTCTCTTCTCTCCTCCCGCTTCTCTTCTCTCCTCCCTCTTCTCTTCTCTCATCCCTCTTCTCTTCTCTCCTCCCGCTTCTCTTCTCTCCTCCCGCTTCTCTTCTCTCCTCCCTCTTCTCTTCTCTCATCCCTCTTCTCTTCTCTCCTCCCTCTTCTCTTCTCTCCTCCCGCTTCTCTTCTCTCCTCCCGCTTCTCTTCTCTCCTCCCTCTTCTCTTCTCTCATCCCTCTTCTCTTCTCTCCTCCCTCTTCTCTTCTCTCCTCCCTCTTCTCTTCTCTCCTCCCGCTTCTCTTCTCTCCTCCCTCTTCTCTTCTCTCCTCCCTCTTATCTTCCTTCTCTTCTCCCGCTTCTCTTCTCTCCTCCTGCTTCTTTTCTCTCTCTTCTCTCCATTCTATCCTCTGGCTCTCCCCCACGTTCCTCCTTCCTCTCCCTTCTCTTCTACGCATGTCTCCCTCTCTACTCCCCCCCCACCACCACCACCACCTCTCGTCCCTGTCTGTTCAGACTTGTAGTGGAGCAGTCACATGAGAACCCAGATGGTGACGTGAGCCCAGGTAATTCCTGCAGATTTCCACGGTTTCCAAGTGGCAGATCTCTCCTATACGGAATAGACCCCTTTTAAAATCAGCGCCTATTTATCACGCTGGGAACGGGGTGACGCTTGTAATTATTACAAACAAGAATAAACATGCAAAGTGAAATTGATTTCATAGATGTAATTTATAACTGATTAACTAAGCGGGATGGTAGCAGCTGATATAGCAGGCGGTATCATCCTCCTCTGTCGCGTTGAGTCCCAAATGGCACACTATCCCCTAAAAAAGTGCACTACTTTTAACCCAGGGGCCCAAGGCCATAGGACTGTGGATGTGCTATTTGGGACACATCCATAATTGAACCATAACCCACAACAGATTACCATGATTTATAGTACCTGTATGTATTCATCATAATGCATTCATCATCATGAATTTATCATAATGTATTCATAATAATGTATTCATCATAATAAGTTTCCTCTTGTAAATCTGTATAATATTCTACTTCCTTAAGACATGGTAAATGTGATTTGACTGGCTGGTCTGCAAATATCTTTCCTATTACGGTGGGTTTCGTTTTGCCATTGAGAGAGAGAGATATCTTTAATGTCCTGTCAGAGGCGGTGATAAGTGCAGTCACAGTGTTTTTCTACTGTCACAGATACTGAGTCTGTCTGTTGGTGTTTCTACTGTCCGACGAGCGCGGAGCTACTGCCAGCTGGCCTGTCTGTTGGTGTTTCTACTGTCACAGATACTGAGTCTGTCTGTTGGTGTTTCTACTGTCCGCACGAGCGGGGCTACTGCCAGCTGGCCTGTCTGTTGGTGTTTCTACTGTCACGACGAGCGCGGGGCTACTGCCAGCTGGTCTGTCTGTTGGTGTTTCTACTGTCACAGATACTGAGCCTGTCTGTTGGTGTTTCTACTGTCACGACGAGCGCGGGGCTACTGCCAGCTGGCCTGTCTGTTGGTGTTTCTACTGTCACAGATACTGAGTCTGTCTGTTGGTGTTTCTACTGTCACAGATACTGAGTCTGTCTGTTGGTGTTTCTACTGTCACAGATACTGAGTCTGTTGGTGTTTCTACTGTCACAGATACTGAGTCTGTCTGTTGGTGTTTCTACTGTCACAGATACTGAGTTTGTCTGTTGGTGTTTCTACTGTCACAGATACTGAGCCTGTCTGTTGGTGTTTCTACTGTCACAGATACTGAGTCTGTCTGTTGATGTTTCTACTGTCACAGATACTGAGTCTGTCTGTTGGTGTTTCTACTGTCACAGATACTGAGTCTGTCTGTTGATGTTTCTACTGTCACAGATACTGAGCCTGTCTGTTGGTTGAGCAGGTCATCTTTTTGATGGATGTCTTGTGATAAAATGCCAGAGGACCTCATCGTCTCTGATGACGCTGTCCAATTCAGGTTCCGTCCCAAATGGCACCCTAATCCCTACATAGTGCACTGGACCCTGGTCAAAAGTAGTGCACTATGTAGGGAATAGGGTGCCATTTGGGAGGGAACCCTAGCCTTTCTCCCAAGCTATTGGTTCATAGATCAAACTTGTTTCCTCATGCTCCAATCGTCGACTGTGACATTGGAGAGGAATTCCACTGGCTTATTGGATGCATTATTGTGTGTGCAAAGGTTAGGCCATACTTCAGCATCCCCCGTGATAGAATGACAGCAGGCAAACACTGATTTTCAGAATCTATTTTGTTGCCATTGAACTAAAACATTTGTCATTGCTTTGCAGAAAGGTCTCAGACCAAGCTGTCTGCTTTATACTGGATAAGGTGGATGTCACATTGAGTCATAACCAGTCAGTCCAAGGTGAGTTCTCACCTGTGGAAAAACACATGGTATCCATATCTATACAGTCTACGGGGTAATACTGGTATATCTATAGGGTAATAATGGTATATCTATAGGGTAATAATGGTATATCTATAGGGTAATAATGGTATATCTATAGGGTAATACTGGTATATCTATAGGGTAATAATGGTATATATATCTATAGGGTAATAATGGTAAATCTATAGGGTAATAATGGTATATATATCTATAGGGTAATAATGGTATATCTACAGGGTAATAATGGTATATATATCTATAGGATAATACTGGTATATCTATAGGGTAATAATGGTATATCTATCGGGTAATAATGGTATATATATCTATAGGATAATACTGGTATATCTATAGGGTAATAATGGTATATCTATAGGGTAATAATGGTATATGTGTAGGGTAATAATGGTATATATATCTATAGGGTAATAATGGTATATCTATAGGGTAATAATGGTATATCTACAGGGTAATGATGGTATATCTATAGGGTAATAATGGTATATGTGTAGGGTAATAATGGTATATATATCTATAGGGTAATAATGGTATATCTATAGGGTAATAATGGTATATCTACAGGGTAATGATGGTATATCTATAGGGTAATAATGGTATATCTACAGGGTAATAATGGTATATATTTACAGGGTAATAATGGTATATCTATAGGATAATAATGGTATATCTATAGGGTAATAATGGTATATGTGTCGGGTAATAATGGTATATATATCTATAGGATAATAATGGTATATCTATAGGGTAATAATGGTATATCTACAGGGTAATAATGGTATATCTATAGGGTAATAATGGTATATCTACAGGGTAATAATGGTATATATATCTACAGGGTAATAATGGTATATCTACAGGGTAATAATGGTATATCTACAGGGTAATAATGGTATATATATATATCTGTAGGGTAATAATGGTATATATATCTATAGGGTAATAATGGTATATCTACAGGGTAATAATCGTATATCTATAGGGTAATAATGGTACATATATATTGGGTAATAATGGTATATCTACAGGGTAATGATGGTATATCTAGAGGGTAATAATGGTATATCTACAGGGTAATGATGGTATATCTACAGGGTAATAATGGTATATCTACAGGGTAATGATGGTATATCTACAGGGTAATAATGGTATATCTACCTCTAGGGTAATAATGGTATATCTACAGGGTAATAATGGTATGTCTACAGGGTAATAATGGTATATCTACAGGGTAATAATGGTATATGTATAGGGTAATAATCGAATGTCTATAGGGTTATATTGGTATGTCTATAGGGTAACAATAGTATATCTATATTGTAATAATGGTATATCTACAGGGTAATGATGGTATATCTATAGGGTAATAATGGTATATCTACAGGGTAATAGTGGTATATCTATAGGGTAATAATGTTATATCTATAGGGTAATAATTGTATATCCACCTCTAGGGTAATAATGTTATATCTATAGGGTAATAATGGTATATCTATAGGGTAATAATGGTATATATCTATAGGGTAATAATTGTATATCTACCTCTAGGGTAATAATGGTATATCTATAGGGTAATAATGGTATATCTATAGGGTAATAATTGTATATCCACCTCTAGGGTAATAATGTTATATCTATAGGGTAATAATGGTATATCTACAGGGTAATAATGGTATATCTATAGGGTAATAGTGGTATATCTACAGGGTAATGATGGTAT
>NC_138310.1:90174983-90254983 GCF_965601325.2 Salmo salar
GGAACAATAAGGTAGACGAGCAGTAGAACAATAGAACATGAAGAGTAGAACATGACGAGTAGAGCAGTAGAACAATAAGGTAGACAACCAGTAGAACAGTAAAGTAGACCAGCAGTAGAACAATAAAAGAGACCAGCAGTAGAACAATAAAAGAGACCAGCAGTAGAACAATAAAAGAGACCAGCAGTAGAACAATAAAAGAGACCAGCAGTAGAACTGTAAAGTAGACGAGCAGTAGAACTGTAAATTAGATGAGCAGTAGAACTGTAAACTAGACCAGCAGTAGAACAGTAAAGTAGATGAGCAGTAGAACTGTAAACTAGACCAGCAGTAGAACTGTAAACTAGACCAGCAGTAGAACTGTAAAGTAGACCAGCAGTAGAACTGTAAACTAGACCAGCAGTAGAACTGTAAACTAGACCAGCAGTAGAACAGTAAAGTAGACGAGCAGTAGAACTGTAAACTAGACCAGCAGTAGAACAGTAAACTAGACCAGCAGTAGAACAGTAAAGTAGACCAGCAGTAGAACAGTAAACTAGACCAGCAGTAGAATAGTAAACTAGACCAGCAGTAGAACAGTAAACTAGACCAGCAGTAGAACAGTAAAGTAGACCAGCAGTAGAACAGTAAACTAGACCAGCAGTAGAACAGTAAACTAGACCAGCAGTAGAACAGTAAAGTAGATGAGCAGTAGAACTGTAAACTAGACCAGCAGTAGAACAGTAAACTAGACCAGCAGTAGAACAGTAAACTAGACCAGCAGTAGAACTGTAAAGTAGACCAGCAGTAGAACTGTAAACTAGACCAGCAGTAGAACTGTAAAGTAGACCAGCAGTAGAACAGTAAACTAGACCAGCAGTAGAACTGTAAACTAGACCAGCAGTAGAACTGTAAACTAGACCAGCAGTAGAACAGTAAACTAGACCAGCAGTAGAACAGTAAACTAGACCAGCAGTAGAACAGTAAACTAGACCAGCAGTAGAACAGTAAAGTAGACCAGCAGTAGAACAGTAAACTAGACCAGCAGTAGAACAGTAAACTAGACCAGCAGTAGAACAGTAAAGTAGACCAGCAGTAGAACAGTAAACTAGACCAGCAGTAGAACTGTAAACTAGACCAGCAGTAGAACTGTAAAGTAGACCAGCAGTAGAACTGTAAACTAGACCAGCAGTAGAACTGTAAAGTAGACCAGCAGTAGAACTGTAAACTAGACCAGCAGTAGAACTGTAAACTAGACCAGCAGTAGAACAGTAAACTAGACCAGCAGTAGAACTGTAAAGTAGACCAGCAGTAGAACTGTAAAGTAGACCAGCAGTAGAACAGTAAACTAGACAAGCAGTAGAACAGTAAAGTAGACCAGCAGTAGAACAGTAAACTAGACCAGCAGTAGAACAGTAAACTAGACCAGCAGTAGAACAGTAAACTAGACCAGCAGTAGAACTGTAAAGTAGACAAGCAGTAGAACAGTAAACTAGACAAGCAGTAGAACAGTAAACTAGACAAGCAGTAGAACAGTAAAGTAGACCAGCAGTAGAACTGTAAAGTAGACCAGCAGTAGAACAGTAAAGTAGACCAGCAGTAGAACAGTAAAGTAGACCAGCAGTAGAACAGTAAACTAGACAAGCAGTAGAACAGTAAACTAGACAAGCAGTAGAACAGTAAAGTAGACCAGCAGTAGAACAGTAAACTAGACAAGCAGTAGAACAGTAAACTAGACTAGCAGTAGAACTGTAAACTAGACAAGCAGTAGAACAGTAAAGTAGACCAGCAGTAGAACAGTAAAGTAGACCAGCAGTAGAACTGTAAAGTAGACCAGCAGTAGAACAGTAAACTAGACCAGCAGTAGAACAGTAAACTAGACAAGCAGTAGAACAGTAAAGTAGACGAGCAGTAGAACTGTAAAGTAGACAAGCAGTAGAACTGTAAAGTAGACGAGCATTAAGACAACAATCAATCAATCAAATGTATTTATAAAACCCTTCTTACATCAGCTGATGTCTCAAAGTGCTGTACAGAAACCCAGCCTAAAACCCCAAACAGCAAACAATGCAGGTGTAGAAGCACGGTGGCTAGGAAAAACTCCCTAGAAAGGCCAGAACCTAGGAAGAAACCTAGAGAGGAACCAGGCTATGAGGGGTGGCCAGTCCTCTTCTGGCTGTGCCGGGTGGAGATTATAACAGAACATGGCCAAGATGTTCAAATGTTCATAGATGACCAGCAGGGTCAGATAATAATAATCACAGTGGTTGTCGAGGGTGCAACAGGTCAGCACCTCAGGAGTAAATGTCAGTTGGCTTTTCATAGGCGATCATTCAGAGTATCTCTACCGCTCCTGCTGTCTCTAGAGAGTTGAAAACAGCAGGTCTGGGACAGGTAGCAGCAGTAAAATAGACCAGTAGTAGAACTGTAAAATAGACAAGCATTAGAACACTAAAGTAGACTAGTAGTATAACGATCAAATAGACGAGTAGTAGACCAGTAAAGTAGACCAGCAGTAGAACAGTAAAGTAGACCAGCAGTAGAACAGTAAAGTAAACGAGCAGTAGAACAGTAGAGCCGTTTATTTTTGTCAGAATTATATATAGCCATGAATTCTACCATTGAGTTAACTTGCAGACTGTAGCTTTTGGGGGTCACATTGACCCTCATGTAACCTGCAGGTTGTTACTAAAAGCTTTCTGAGAGACTCAAAAATATCTTAGGGCGTAATAAAATCACTCAGTATTTCCACTGAGGTATAAGCACCTGTTTTTCTCTAGCCATATAATCCTGGAATGATTTCGAGTACCATAAAAATGTTATGTAGCCTACTCCCCCCTCATATAGGTAGCTAGATGCTTCTGGAAGATGTGTGTGTGTATGTGTGTGTGTGGGCAGGAGTTGTGTAAACAAAATATGCTTCCCAATTGGTACCCTATTCTCTATGTAGTGCACTACTTTTGACAAGAGCCCCATGAGCCCTGCTCAAAAGTAGTGCACTACAGGGAACAGGGTACCCATTCGGGATAGAACCAATACTGCACCGCATAACCATTGAAAGGTCTGAGTAAACATTGCAATATGAAAAGGTGAAACGTAAAACAAGTACATGATGATTAAAGACAAGAGTTTTTATGCAGATTTTACATGATGATTTAAAACCCCCAACAGCTGAAGAGTTTCATTCCAAAACGCTATATAGCAATTTTCAGAAATGTTGGTAAGTTAGTTTTTACTTTAAAGAACTTATAAAAGAGATTGGTGTGGTTTTTTTTCACTATCTGATCATGGAATGGGGTTGATCAATGACAGACATGTATTTGTTTAAAATTATATCACTTGATGGTTTAATTTATATATATATATATATACTCCTCACTCTCAGATAAAAAAGTAGCACTGTTAGGTTTTACACAGTCAAATGTGACAAATAACTACATTTTTAACAAAGAACTGTACCAATTATACATTTGTTACATCAATATATATATATATATCTTAAGATGACTGTACTAACTGTAAATCACTTCGGATTAGAGCATCTGCTAAATGATTAAAATGTCAAATTTAAATATTTTACATACAGATCTCTTTTTATATATATATTTATATAAAAAGAGATCTGTATGTAAAATATTTAAATTTGACATTTTAATCATTTAGCAGATGCTCTAATCCGAAGTGATTTACAGTTAGTACAGTCATCTTAAGATAGCTCGGTGGGACAACCACACATAACTGTCAAATATACAGGATATGAACATTCCATTCCAGCCAAACAATGGATATATAACTAATTTTAAAACCCATCGGAAATTAATGACCAAAAAAAAATCTGAAAACAGAATTTTTTATTTTTTTTTTACATATACATCAAATCAAATTTTATTTGTCACATGCTCCCGAATACAACAGGTGTAGACCTTAAAGTGAAATGCTTACATGAAGATAAACAATAAGCAATAATTTCTGATGAAAGAACACAAATGTGAAAAGAATTATTGGACATACTTCTTCATCTATACAGTTTCTTCTTCAGGAACCCATCATGTCGTCATAATAACACTGGTTAATAACTAAATAAACTACAGGCCGATCACATCTCTTCTTCCAGCACCTTGTCAAGACTTGGCTGCGTCATCTCTGTGTTGTTGTTCCCCTGTCCTCTCCTGTCCTCTTGGCATGGTGTTGAGGCCTGACAGATGTCCTGCCAGCCCTATTAGAAAGCTTCAGCACCTTTCCTGTAAGGAGAAACTGTGTTTGTGTCACAAATGGCACCCTATTCCCTATAAAGTACTGCTCTACAAAGGGAATTAGGACGTTATTTGGGACACAGACGGAAACTGTTGCTACACGTTGTCCTCTCCGGTCACAACAAAACTGGCGTGGCCCCCATGCCGGCCCCCACAGGACCTGGTGGCTCACAGCCAGACTCTCTCTCTGTCTTTCTCTCGCTCCATCTGTCTTTTCTCTCTCTCTCTGTCTGTCTGTCTGTCTGTCTTTTCTGTCTGTCTGTCTGTCTGTCTGTCTGTCTGTCTGTCTGTCTGTCTGTCTGTCTGTCTGTCTGTCTGTCTGTCTGTCTGTCTGTCTGTCTGTCTGTCTGTCTGTCTGTCTGTCTGTCTGTCTGTCTGTCTCTGTCTGTCTCTGTCTGTTTCTGTCTGTCTCTGTCTGCCTGCCTGCCTGCCTGCCTGCCTGCCTGCCTGCCTGTCTGTCTGTCTTTCTCTCTCTCCCTCTCTCTCTCTCTCTCTCTCTCTCTCCCAAGCGGAAGGAGCACGGAGGAGCAGAGATGTGCTGGAGGGAGAGAAGCAGAAAGAGTAGGCTCAATGCCAGGAGATGGACATGATGCCTCTCTATATATCTCACAGGACGGTAACACTTCATTTTAACGGCCCATAATAAAACATTTCTAAGACATTTACTAACAGTTCTCACCATTTATTTAGCATTATTCCCGCATTTGTAAATGTTAGTAAGCTAGTTGTTGACACCTCAACGAGGCCCTCTGACATTTCATCAGGAGACATCAAAAGATCACCTGTTAAAAACCAACAGACAGGCTCAGTATCTGTGACAGTAAATATACCAACAGACAGGCTCAGTATCTGTGACAGTAAATATACCAACAGACAGGCTAAGTGTCTGTGACAGTAGAAACATCAACAGACAGGCTCAGTATCTGTGACAGTAGAAACATCAACAGACAGGCTCAGTATCTGTGACAGTAGAAACACCAACAGACAAGCTCAGTATCTGTGACAGTAAATATACCAACAGACAGGCTCAGTGTCTGTGACAGTAAATATACCAACAGACAGGCTCAGTATCTGTGACAGTAAATATACCAACAGACAGGCTCAGTATCTGTGACAGTAAATATACCAACAGACAGGCTAAGTGTCTGTGACAGTAGAAACATCAACAGACAAGCTCAGTATCTGTGACAGTAAATATACCAACAGACAGGCTCAGTGTCTGTGACAGTAGAAACATCAACAGACAAGCTCAGTATCTGTGACAGTAGAAACATCAACAGACAAGCTCAGTATCTGTGACAGTAAATATACCAACAGACAGGCTCAGTATCTGTGACAGTAAATATACCAACAGACAGGCTAAGTGTCTGTGACAGTAGAAACACCAACAGACAAGCTCAGTATCTGTGACAGTAAATATACCAACAGACAGACTCAGTATCTGTGACAGTAGAAACACCAACAGACAGACTCAGTATCTGTGACAGTAGAAACACCAACAGACTCAGTATCTGTGACAGTAGAAACACTAACAGACAGGCTCAGTGACTTTAAGTCTTAAAGTCTTTGGTGTGACTTGATAGTGATATAGACCTACTATAAACCTCATCTAACCTTCATCTAACCTGCAGGTCATCATATTTTTGTCAGATTCCTCTGTTACGTCAGGCTTGCTAGTGAAATCGTCTTAACGTGTCTGCTGTAATATCACCTGTTTTTTTTTTTGTGTGTGTGTGTATTTGTTTGCATTGATGATTTTACTTCATTTGATTGCATTCAGTACTTACAAACTACCAATACACTCACAGAAGATCTTGGCCCGTACTGATCTAGGATCAGGTCCCCACCTGTCCGTGTCAGCTCATGTATTATGATCTAACAGCCAAAACTGATCCGGTGTCAGCGCTCTAACTGCCGAGAGTCTTTATGAATACAGGCCCTGTATTCAGTTGGTAGAGCATGGTGTTTGCAACGCCAGGGTTGTGGGTTCGATTCCCACGGGGGACCAGTACGGGGGGATTTTTTTTTTTTATGCATTCACTACTGTAAGTCGCTCTGGATAAGAGCGTCTGCTAAATGACTAAAATGTAAATGATCAAAATGGTCATATTTATACAGTAGTGACATGGAAATGGCGGGTGCTTATAATTTTGTCCTGTTCCACACACTTTAACAAGTGTTTTAATGGAAACGTGTTTCTTCCGTATCTCATGGATAGAGCAGACTGATTATGATTTCTACCGTGTGTTATTGGACAATCTCTTTCGTACATCTGGAGCTGTGGTTTAAATGAACTCAGGGATGGTGCATGTTCTGCTACCACCAAGACCACTTAGATCACAGAGACACAATAGCTTGTGACGTTATCCTTCCGTGTGAATCGCTTCCTGTGTAAATCTGTAACTAATTAATGCTCGCTTTGCAAATTAACTGAGGCGGTACGGTGTGTGTCTATTGATAATCTAACTGAACTAGAAAGTTCCAGAACCGAGGCCTCCTGAGTGTCACAGTGGTCTAAGGCACTGTATCACAGTGTAAGAGGCGTCACTTAAAGACCCGGGTTCGATCCCTGGGTCTGTATCACAACCGGACGTAATCGGGAGTCAAATAGGGCGGCACACAGTTGGCCCAGCGTCGTCCGGGTTAGGGGAGGATTTGGCCCAGCGTCGTCCGGGTTAGGGGAGGGTTTGGCCCAGCGTCGTCCGGGTTAGGGGAGGGTTTGGCCCAGCGTCGTCCGGGTTAGGGGAGGGTTTGGCCCTGCGTCGTCCGGGTTAGGGGAGGGTTTGGCCCAGCGTCGTCCGGGTTAGGGGAGGGTTTGGCCCAGCGTCGTCCGGGTTAGGGGAGGGTTTGGCCCAGCGTCGTCCGGGTTAGGGGAGGGTTTGGCCGGGGGTGGGCTTTACTTGGCTCATCGTGGTCTAGTGACTCCTTGTGGTGGGCCCGTGCACCTCCAGGCTGACTCGGTCGTTAGGTGAACGTTGTTTCCTCCGACACATTGGTGCGGCTGGCTTCGGGGTTAAGCGAGCGGGTGTTAAGAAGCGTGGTTTGGCGGGTCATGTTTCGCATGACTCGACCTTCGCCTCCCGAGCCCGTTGGGGAGTTGCAGCGATGAGACAAGATTGAAATTGGGGAGAGAAAAAAAAAGTTAAATACAACAAAAAAGAAAAAAAAGAAAAAAAGAGTTTAGTATAAAGGGAATAGGGTGCCATTTGGTACACAGCCGGAGACTGTTGCTACAAGCTGTCCTCTCCGGTCACAACAAAACTGCCGTGCTCCCATGCCGGCCCCCACAGGACCTGGTGGCTCACAGACAATCTGTGTGTCTGTCTGTATGTCTGTTTCTGTCTCTCTCCCTCCCCTAGCCAGACGGACGGACAGAGAAGCAGACATTTTCTGGGGAGAGAGAAGCAGAGATTAGGCCCAGAGCCAGGAGACAGACAGACATGATGCCTCTCCATCTATCTACAGGACAAAGACAGGAGACATGATGCCTGTCTGTCTATCTACATGACAAAGACAGGAGACATGATGCCTGTCTGTCTATCTACAGGACAAACACAGGAGACCTGATGCCTGTCTGTCTATCTAGGGTTGTATCATCATGAAAGACAGGGCTCATTGTACTCATTCCCTATGTAGTGGTCAACAGTAGTGCCATAATAGAGAAAAGGATTTTAATATCTGATCAACCATTGTGTTTTGGTGACTCTTCACTGCTGTCAGCATCGGTACTGTAAGAATGTAGATTATTCCTGGAGTCATCACAAATGACATTTGATTTTAAACTGTCAGACTGGGCAGCTGTCTGTGTAGACTTGGGTGAAGTAGTAAACCCTACAGGGCCGTTAGCTTTCTGGCTTCTCGTAGATATCTATTAGCTTGCGTGCATGTTTCCTACTTGTCATTACTTATTGAAATCAGTTTATTTTACTTTGATGTGAGCAAAGCTGGTAATTGCGTGTACCTCAGTCATCATGTTTCCTAGATTAAATTTTAATACTTGGATAAATTATGCATTGCTCATTTATAATGTAGGATCGGAATACTAGTATATTTTTTTTCTGCAAAACAAAACTTGAAAAAGTTATTTTTCTATTTCTGATTCATTTATTGGTGATCTGGGTGTATTTGATCTGGGTGTTTTTTTCTTGCACTTAAGTTTGAGGTCGTTTGTAACATGATGATTTGGACAAAACGGTTCCTAAAGCCTTACCAAACGATTCCTAAAGCCTTACCAAACGGCTCCTAAAGCCTTACCAAACGGTTCCTAAAGCCTTACCAAACGGTTCCTAAAGCCTTACCAAACGGTTCCTAAAGTCTTACCAAACGGTTCCTAAAGCCTTACCAAACGGTTCCTAAAGCCTTACCAAACGGTTCCTAAAGCCTTACCAAACGGCTCCTAAAGCCTTACCAAACGGTTCCTAAAGCCTTACCAAACGGCTCCCAAAGCCTTACCAAACGGCTTCTAAAGCCTTACCAAACGGTTCCTAAAGCCTTACCAAACGGTTCCTAAAGTCTTACCAAACGGTTCCTAAAGCCTTACCAAACGGTTCCTAAAGCATAACCAAACGCCTCCTAAAGTCTTACCAAACGGTTCCTAAAGCCTTAAAATAAACAAGAACATCAGAGAGATACTGATGATAAGGAAACAACAGAGTAAACAATTCCCCTCACTATGCAGAGCCCTCTTATTCAGAGAATCAAACTATGAAACGGCAGAAACACTCATTTGAGAACCACAGTATGTCCTTTGATTTTCTGAATAACATTCTGTTCACTTAGTTCAGGGTGAATGGGTTTAAAGTGGTGCTGCGGCGGGGAAGACTGTTAGAGGGACTGGAACTGTCATCCCCTTAAAAGCCTCCAGTCAGTCAGCCAGCCAGTCAGCAAGCCAGCCAGCCAGTCACCCAGCTAGCCAGTTAGTCAGTCAGTCAGCCAGTCAGTCAGCAAGCCAGCCAGTCTCCCAGCTAGCCAGTTAGTCACCCAGCTAGCCAGTCAGTCAGTCAGTCAGCCAGTCAATCAGCAAGCCAGCCAGTCTCCCAGCTAGCCAGTTAGTCACCCAGCTAGCCAGTTAGTCAGTCAGTCAGCCAGTCAGTCAGCAAGCCAGCCAGTCTCCCAGCTAGCCAGTTAGTCACCCAGCTAGCCAGTTAGTCAGTCAGTCAGTCAGCCAGCCAGTCAGCAAGCCAGCCAGTCACCCAGCTAGCCAGTTAGTCAGTCAGTCAGGCAGCCAGTCAGCAAGCAGCCAGTCACCCAGCTAGCCAGTTAGTTAGTCAGTCAGCCAGCCAGTTAGTCAGCCAGTCAGCAAGCCAGCCTGTCACCCAGCTAGCCAGTTAGTCAGTCAGTTAGTTAGTCAGTCAGTCAGTCAGCAAGCCAGCCAGCCAGCCAGCCAGCCAGCCAGCCAGCTAGCCAGTTAGTTAGTCAGTCACCCAGCTAGCCAGTTAGTTAGTCAGTCAGCAAGCAGCCAGTGACCCAGCTAGCCAGTTAGTTAGCCAGTCACCCAGCCAGCCAGTTAGTCAGCCAGTCAGCAAGCCAGCCAGTCACCCAGCTAGCCAGTTAGTCAGCCAGTCAGCAAGCCAGCCAGTCACCCAGCTAGCCAGTTAGTCAGTCAGTTAATCAGCCAGTTAATCAGCCTGTCACCCAGCTAGCCAGTTAATCAGCCAGTCAATCAGCAAGCCAGCCAGTCTCCCAGCTAGCCAGTTAGTCACCCAGCTAGCCAGTTAGTCAGTCAGTCAGCCAGTCAGTCAGCAAGCCAGCCAGTCTCCCAGCTAGCCAGTTAGTCACCCAGCTAGCCAGTTAGTCAGTCAGTCAGTCAGCCAGCCAGTCAGCAAGCCAGCCAGTCACCCAGCTAGCCAGTTAGTCAGTCAGTCAGGCAGCCAGTCAGCAAGCAGCCAGTCACCCAGCTAGCCAGTTAGTTAGTCAGTCAGCCAGCCAGTTAGTCAGCCAGTCAGCAAGCCAGCCTGTCACCCAGCTAGCCAGTTAGTCAGTCAGTTAGTTAGTCAGTCAGTCAGTCAGCAAGCCAGCCAGCCAGCCAGCCAGCCAGCCAGCCAGCCAGCTAGCCAGTTAGTTAGTCAGTCACCCAGCTAGCCAGTTAGTTAGTCAGTCAGCAAGCAGCCAGTCACCCAGCTAGCCAGTTAGTTAGCCAGTCACCCAGCCAGCCAGTTAGTCAGCCAGTCAGCAAGCCAGCCAGTCACCCAGCTAGCCAGTTAGTCAGCCAGTCAGCAAGCCAGCCAGTCACCCAGCTAGCCAGTTAGTCAGTCAGTTAATCAGCCAGTTAATCAGCCTGTCACCCAGCTAGCCAGTTAATCAGCCAGTTAATCAGCCAGTCAGCCAGCCAGGCAGCAGAGGTGAGGTGCAGGCTACTTAACCTAATGAATCTCGGTTGATAAGACACAGTAATTAACTCTGATCCCTCAGAGAGAAAGGAGTCAGAGTCTGAGGGATCAGTCAATTACGCAAAAAAACTTACAGTTGGGAAAAACAAAAATAAAATAAAAAATATGGTACATAGATTATAATTTTGTTACTGAATTATTCATTCTGAATTATTACCACTAGTAGTTTGTCTTGTCTGCTCTAAACTACACACTGACATTAAAACCATACAGCAATGCAGTGGCCGTTCAGTTGGGGCGTTGAGGTTATAAACAGTTTTAACTTATAGATGAGAGGTCATTCTGTTTAGAGTTAAGCAATAAGGCCAGAGGAGCCGTGGTATATGGCCAATATTATATTGTTTATTTCACTTTCTTTGCCAATGTAAACACATCTTTCACATGCCAATAAAGCCCTTTGAATTTAATTCAGAGAGAGAGAGAGAGAGAGAGAGACCAAAGAGAGAGAGAGACCATAGAGAGAGAAACCAGAGAGAGAGAGAGCAGAGAGAGAGAGAGCAGAAAGCAAAGAGAGAGAGAGAGAGCAGAAAGCAGAGAGAGAGAGAGAGAGCAGAAAGCGAAGAGAGAGAGACCAGATAGAGAGAGAGACAGAAGGCGTTAGAGACCATAGAGAGAGAAACCAGAGAGAGAGAGAGAGCAGAGAGAGAGAGCAGAAAGCAAAGAGAGAGAGAGAGCAGAAAGCAAAGAGAGAGAGAGAGAGAGCAGAAAGCGAAGAGAGAGAGAGACCAGATAGAGACCAGAGAGAGAGACAGATACCAGAGAGAGAGATTGAGAACAGAGAGACAGACCAGAGAGAGAGAGAGACCAGAGAGAGAGAGAGACCAGAGAGAGACCAGAGAGAGAGAGAGAGCAGAGAGAGAGAGACCAGAGAGAGAGAGACCAGAGAGAGAGAGACCAGAGAGAGAAAGACCAGAGAGAGAGAGACCAGAGAGAGAGAGAGAGAGAGAGAGACCAGAGTGTCCTCTCTGAGAGAAAGGGGGAATGTGGTACTTTAGGAACAGTGTCCTCTCTGAGAGAAAGGGGGAATGTGGTACTTTAGGAACAGTGTCCTCTCTGAGAGAAAGGGAATGTGGTACTGTAGTGTACACTGGCACACTGGAGAGACTGGCACACTGGAGAGACTGGCACACTGGAGAGACTGGCACACTGGAGAGACTGGCACACTGGAGAGACTGACAGGAGGTGACAGATGGTCAGGAGGAGAGGAGAGGAGGAAATGACCAGGATGTGGAGTGGAGGAGCACAGGGAGGTGATGGGTAGGGAGGAAGGAGGTACTTGGAGGAGGAATGAGGGAGAAGGGAGAGAGTTGCAGGGAGGAGGGAGGAGCAGGGAGGAGGGAGGAGCAGGGAGGAGGGAGGAGGGAGGAGCAGGGAGCAGGGAGGAGGGAGGAGCAGGGAGGAGCAGGGAGGAGGGAGGAGCAGGGAGGACGGAGGAGCAGGGAGGAGGGAGGTGCAGGGAGGAGGGAGGAGGGAGGAGCAGGGAGGAGGGAGGAGCAGGGAGGAGGGAGGAGGGAGGAGCAGGGAGGAGGGAGGAGCAGGGAGGAGGGAGGTAGGAGGAGCAGGGAGGAGGGAGGAGCAGGGAGGAGCAGGGAGGAGGGAGGAGCAGGGAGGAGGGAGGTGCAGGGATGAGGGGGGAGGGGGGAGCAGGGAGGAGAAGGGGGGAGGGAGGAGCAGGGAGGAGGGAGGAGCAGGGGGGAGGGAGGAGCAGGGAGGAGGGAGGAACAGGGAGGAGGGAGGTGCAGGGAGGAGGGAGGAGCAGGGAGGAGGGAGGAGGGAGGAGCAGGGAGGAGGGAGGTGCAGGGGGGAGGGAGGTGCAGGGAGGAGGGAGGAGCAGGGAGGAGGGAGGTGCAGGGGGGAGGGAGGAGCAGGGAGGAGGGAGGAGGCAGGTGCTGTAAGGCGGGGGGTGCAGGGAGGAGGGAGGAGCAGGGAGGAGGGAGGAGGGAGGTGCAGGGAGGAGGGAGGAGCAGGGGGAGGGAGGAGCAGGGAGGAGGGAGGAGGGAGGAGCAGGGAGGAGGGAGGAGCAGGGAGGAGGGAGGTGCAGGGGGGAGGGAGGTGCAGGGAGGAGGGAGGAGCAGGGAGGAGGGAGGTGCAGGGGGGAGGGAGGAGCAGGGAGGAGGCAGGTGCTCTAAGGCGGGGGGTGCAGGGAGGAGGGAGGTGCAGGGAGGAGGGAGGAGCAGGGGGGAGGGAGGAGCAGGGAGGAGGGAGGAGGGAGGAGCAGGGAGGAGGGAGGAGCAGGGGGGAGGGAGGAGCAGGGAGGAGGCAGGTGCTGTAAGGCGGGGGGTGCAGGGAGGAGGGAGGTGCAGGGAGGAGGGAGGAGCAGGGGGGAGGGAGGAGCAGGGAGGAGGGAGGAGGGAGGAGCAGGGAGGAGGGAGGAGCAGGGAGGAGGGAGGTGCAGGGGGGAGGGAGGAGCAGGGAGGAGGGAGGAGCAGGGAGGAGGGAGGTGCAGGGGGGAGGGAGGAGCAGGGAGGAGGCAGGTGCTGTAAGGCGGGGGGTGCAGGGAGGAGGGAGGTGCAGGGAGGAGGGAGGAGCAGGGGGGAGGGAGGAGCAGGGAGGAGGGAGGAGGGAGGAGCAGGGATGAGGGAGGAGCAGGGAGGAGGGAGGTGCAGGGAGGAGGGAGGTGCAGGGAGGAGGGAGGAGCAGGGAGGAGGGAGGTGCAGGGAGGAGGGAGGAGCAGGGAGGAGGGAGGAGCAGGGGGGAGGGAGGAGCAGGGATGAGGGAGGAGCAGGGAGGAGGGAGGTGCAGGGAGGAGGGAGGTGCAGGGAGGAGGGAGGAGCAGGGAGGAGGGAGGAGCAGGGAGGAGGGAGGTGCAGGGGGGAGGGAGGAGCAGGGGGGAGGGAGGAGCAGGGAGGAGGGAGGAGCAGGGAGGAGGCAGGTGCTGTGAGGCGGGGGGTGCAGGATGGAGGCAGGCGCAGGGAGGCGTACGGAGGAGGGAGAATGGCAGCCTAGTCGGCGTGACTGCAAATCGACAGCAGAAGACGACAGAGTCTCAGAATGTCTTACTGTTTATCTTGTTCAGGTCCACATCGAAGCTTTTCTGGCCGCTCCTTCTGAGCACACAGAGATAGAAATCCATTGTGGATAATTAAATCCTAAAATCAGCCTATTTTCCGTGCAGTGGGCTGTAAGAAGACCAGCTGTCATGGGCCACAAGGAGGATGTCAGGCGTGAGCTACACAGCACACAGCAATTCACCACTCTACCTCACCAAAACCAGCACACAGTACTAAGGTTCTCCTGGCTGGAACTGACGATAGAGGACGTAGATGGAATGGGAAAATGAGAGGGGGCAGAAAAGAGGAGGGGGAGAGAGGAGAGGAGAAGAGAGGGGGTTGGAGGGAGAGTAGGAGGTGGGGAGAGGAGAGGAGAGGGGTTTGGGGGGAGAGAAGGAGAGTAGGAGGTGGGGAGAGGAGAGGAGAGGAGAGGAGAGGAGAGGAGAGGGGAGAGAGGAGAGGAGAGAAGAGGGGTTTGGGGGGAGAGAAGGAGAGTAGGAGGTGGGGAGAGGAGAGGAGAGGAGAGGAGAGGAGAGGAGAGGAGAGGAGAGGAGAGGAGAGAAGAGAAGAGGGGAGAGAGGAGAGAGAGTGAGAGAGAGAGAGCCTGTATGTGTTGCCCTTCAGAACAATCCCTCAGGACCCAGTGTGCCCTTGAAAACATGCTGGTACTTTTACAGTTTAAGACAAAAATGGAACTATAAGCTCAGATTCTACCATTATTACTGCTCTGTCTTGTGTCAATGCAGACAGAGACTAAGTTCCAAATGGACCCGTATTCCCTACGGCCTGTAGTGCTGCCTGTTATATCACTATAGTGTTTACTAAACACAAATTGTATTACATTTTCAATTAAATAAAGTAAGCATCCTGGGGTTACTGCCTGCTACGTCTATGATACAGAAAATGCAAAACAGCACACACACACACACGCACGCACGCACGCACGCACACGCACGCACGCACGCACGCACGCACGCACGCACGCACGCACACACGCACACACGCACGCACACACACACAGTACACACCCAGCACACACATACACACGCACGCACGCACGCACGCACGCACACACGCACGCACGCACACACGCACACACACACGCACGCACACACACGCACGCACGCACGCACGCACACATGCACACACGCACGCACACACACACAGTACACACCCAGCACACACATACACACGCACGCACACACACACACACACACACACACAGTACACACACAGTAAAGCATCATCCTCCTCATTGCTAACCGGTTGATGTTCCTCAGTAGGGGTGAAGTAAAGCATCATCCTCCTCATTGCTAACCGGTTGATGTTCCTCAGTAGGGGTGAAGTAAAGCATCATCCTCCTCATTGCTAACCGGTTGATGTTCCTCAGTAGGGGTGAAGTAAAGCATCATCCTCCTCATTGCTAACCGGTTGATGTTCCTCAGTAGGGGTGAAGTAAAGCATCATCCTCCTCATTGCTAACCGGTTGATGTTCCTCAGTAGGGGTGAAGTAAAGCATCATCCTCCTCATTGCTAACCGGTTGATGTTCCTCAGTAGGGGTGAAGTAAAGCATCATCCTCCTCATTGCTAACCGGTTGATGTTCCTCAGTAGGGGTGAAGTAAAGCATCATCCTCCTCATTGCTAACCGGTTGATGTTCCTCAGTAGGGGTGAAGTAAAGCATCATCCTCCTCATTGCTAACCGGTTGATGTTCCTCAGTAGGGGTGAAGCTTGAAGCTTGCTATTCCTTGTTTCTTGTTCTGATGCCTTTGGCAATATCAATCTTTACAGGAATTCTCCACAGTACGAGGCTTGTAATGTTACAGGCTGCCTCTATTGTGGGCCCTTGTTGATACGCTTTTCATCATTACATTGCTGTAATATCCCCAGTTACTGTCGTCTGTCTTCGAGTTATTCCCTGTTCTGACTGTTCTGTGGTTGAAGGATATCCTGTTCTGACTGTTCTGTGGTTGAAGGATATCCTGTTCTGGATGTTCTGTGGTTGAAGGATATCCTGTTCTGACTGTTCTGTGGTTGAAGGATATCCTGTTCTGACTGTTCTGTGGTTGAAGGATATCCTGTTCTGACTGTTCTGTGGTTGAAGGATATCCTGTTCTGACTGTTCTGTGGTTGAAGGATATCCTGTTCTGACTGTTCTGTGGTTGAAGGATATCCTGTTCTGGCTGTTCTGTGGTTGAAGGATATCCTGTTCTGGATGTTCTGTGGTTGAAGGATATCCTGTTCTGACTGTTCTGTGGTTGAAGGATATCCTGTTCTGACTGTTCTGTGGTTGAAGGATATCCTGTTCTGGCTGTTCTGTGGTTGAATGATATCCTGTTCTGACTGTTCTGTGGTTGAAGGATATCCTGTTCTGGCTGTTCTGTGGTTGAATGATCTCCTTCTCTAAGGTACGCCTTGGTATGATAATAATAAATAATACATTGGATTTGTATAGTGCCAAAAAATGGTTGATACAGTACTTTGGGCCTTGGTAGAATTATACAGCCTTGGTAGAACTATACAGCCTTGGTAGAACTATACAGCCTTGGTAGAATTATACAGCCTTGGTAGAATTATACAGCCTTGGTAGAACTATACAGCCTTGGTAGAATTATACAGCCTTGGTAGAACTATACAGCCTTGGTAGATTTATACAGCCTTGGTAGAATTATACAGCCTTGGTAGATTTATACAGCCTTGGTAGAACTATACAGCCTTGGTAGAATTATAAAGCCTTGGTAGAACTATACAGCCTTGGTAGAACTATACAGCCTTGGTAGAATTATACAGCCTTTGTAGAATGATACAGCCTTGGTAGAATGATACAGCCTTGGTAGATTTATACAGCCTTGGTAGAATTATACAGCCTTGGTAGAACTATACAGCCTTGGTAGAACTACACAGCCTTGGTAGAACTATACAGCCTTGGTAGTACTATGGGCCTCTGTAGTATAATGCTTTCATAGCTACTATCACACTGGCAACTCTCAAGGCCCCATGAGTATCATGGTACTGTGTGGCTCAATTGGTAGAGAGTGGCACTTACAAGGGTTGTGGGTTCAATTACCATGGGGGACCAGTACAAAAATGTATGCATTCACTACTGCATGTTGTTATGGATAAGAGTGTCTGCTAAATGACTAAACTGTAATTATATCAGTCTGTCCACAACATAAACTCAGCAAAAAAAGAAAAACATCCTCTCACTGTCAACTGCGTTTATTTTCAGCAAACTTAACATGTCAATATTTGTATGAACATAACAAGATTCAACAACTGAGACATAAACTGAATCAAGTTCCACAGACATGTGACTAACAGAAATTGAATAATGTGTCCCAGAACAAAGGGGGCGGGGGGTCAAAATCAAAAGTAACAGTCAGTATCTGGTGTGGCCACCAGCTGCATTAAGTACTGCAGTGCATCTCCTCCTCATGGACTGCACCAGATTTGCCAGTTTTTGCTGTGAGATGTTACCCCACTCTTCCACCAAGGCACCTGCAAGTTCCCAGACATTTCTGGGGGTAATGGCCCTAGCCCTCACCCTCCGATCCAACAGGTCCCAGACGTGCTCAATGGGATTGAGATCCGGGCTCCTTGCTGGCCATGGCAGAACACTGACATTCCTGTCTTGCAGAAAATCACGCACAGAACGAGCAGTATGGCTGGTGGCATTGTCATGCTGGAGCGTCATGTCAGGATGAGCCTGCAGGAAGGGTACCACATGAGGGAGGAGGATGTCTTCCCTGTAACGCACAGCGTTGAGATAGCCTGCAATGACAACAAGCTCAGTCCGATGATGCTGTGACACACCGCCCCAGACCATGACGGACCCTCCACCTCCAAATTGATCCCGCTCCAGAGTACAGGCCTCTGTGTAACGCTCATTCCTTCGACGATAAACGTGAATCCGACCATCACCCCCGGGGAGACGAAACCGTGACTCGTCAGTGAAGAGCACTTTTTGCCAGTCCTGTCTGGTCCAGCAACGGTGGGTTTGTACCCATAGGCGACGTTGTTGCCGGTGATGTCTGGTGAGGACCTGCCTTACAACAGGCCTACAAGCCCTCAGTCCAGCCTCTCTCAGCCTATTGCGGACAGTCTGAGCACTGATGGAGGGATTGTGCGTTCCTGGTGTAACTCGGGCAGTTGTTGTTGCCATCCTGTACCTGTCCCGCAGGTGTGATGTTCGGATTTACCGATCCTGTGCAGGTGTTGTTACACGTGGTCTGCCACTGCGAGGACGATCAGCTGTCCATCCTGTTTCCCTGTAGCGCTGTCTTAGGCGTCTCACAGTACGGACATTGCAATTTATTGCCCTGGCCACATCTGCAGTCCTCATGTCTCCTTACAGCATGTCTAAGGCACGTTCACGCAGATGAGCAGGGACCCTGGGCATCTTTCTTTTGGTGTTTTTCAGAGTTAGTAGAAAGGCCTCTTTAGTGTCCTAAGTTTTCATAACTGTGACCTTAATTGCCTACCGTCTATAAGCTGTTAGTGTACCAGTACTTCAGTACACTTCAGGAGCAGAGCACCGACGTGCAGACCAGAGCACCGACGTGCAGAGTAGAGCACCGACGTGCAGAGTAGAGCACCGAAGTGCAGGAGCAGAGCACCGACGTGCAGGAGCAGAGCACCGACGTGCAGAGTAGAGCACCGACGTGCAGAGCAGAGCACCGACGTGCAGAGTAGAGCACCGACATGCAGAGCAGAGCACCGAAGTGCAGGAGCAGAGCACCGAAGTGCAGGAGCAGAGCACCGACGTGCATGAGCAGAGCACCGACGTGCAGAGCAGAGCACCGAAGTGCAGGAGCAGAGCACCGAAGTGCAGGAGCAGAGCACCGACGTGCAGGAGCAGAGCACCGAAGTGCAGGAGCAGAGCACCGACGTGCAGGAGCAGAGCACCGAAGTGCAGAGTAGAGCACCGACGTGCAGAGTAGAGCACCGACGTGCAGAGTAGAGCACCGACGTGCAGAGTAGAGCACCGACGTGCAGAGTAGAGCACCGAAGTGCAGGAGCAGAGCACCGACGTGCAGGAGCAGAGCACCGACGTGCAGAGCAGAGCACCGACGTGCAGAGCAGAGCACCGACGTGCAGAGTAGAGCACCGACGTGCAGGAGCAGAGCACCGACGTGCAGGAGCAGAGCACCGGCGTGCAGAGCACCGACGTGCAGAGTAGAGCACCGACGTGCAGGCCCCTGCACCCGTGGACATGTGCGTGTGTAGGTTACAATTATAGATGCTCGGGAAGCGTGCATCCATTCTTCAATAGGGTTATGTCATTTTAATGAGATCTCTCCTGTTGAAAATGTGTCCTGGTTTGATTGAGATGGGAATGTTATGTGATAATAGCATTTGTATAGCCTCCTGCTCTAGGTTCAACCAGTTCATTGGTTATGTCCTGCTCTAGGTTCAGCCAGTTCATTGGTTATGTCCTGCTCTAGGTTCAGCCAGTTCATTGGTTATGTCCTGCTCTAGGTTCAGCCAGTTCATTGGTTATGTCCTGCTCTAGGTTCAACCAGTTCATTGGTTATGTCCTGCTCTAGGTTCAGCCAGTTCATTGGTTATGTCCTGCTCTAGGTTCAGCCAGTTCATTGGTTATGTCCTGCTCTAGGTTCAGCCAGTTCATTGGTTATGTCCTGCTCTAGGTTCAACCAGTTCATTGGTTATGTCCTGCTCTAGGTTCAACCAGTTCATTGGTTATGTCCTGCTCTAGGTTCAACCAGTTCATTGGTTATGTCCTGCTCTAGGTTCAGCCAGTTCATTGGTTATGTCCTGCTCTAGGTTCAACCAGTTCATTGGTTATGTCCTGCTCTAGGTTCAGCCAGTTCATTGGTTATGTCCTGCTCTAGGTTCAACCAGTTCATTGGTTATGTCCTGCTCTAGGTTCAGCCAGTTCATTGGTTATGTCCTGCTCTAGGTTCAACCAGTTCATTGGTTATGTCCTGCTCTAGGTTCAGCCAGTTCATTGGTTATGTCCTGCTCTAGGTTCAACCAGTTCATTGGTTATGTCCTGCTCTAGGTTCAGCCAGTTCATTGGTTATGTCCTGCTCTAGGTTCAGCCAGTTCATTGGTTATGTCCTGCTCTAGGTTCAACCAGTTCATTGGTTATGTCCTGCTCTAGGTTCAACCAGTTCATTGGTTATGTCCTGCTCTAGGTTCAGCCAGTTCATTGGTTATGTCCTGCTCTAGGTTCAACCAGTTCATTGGTTATGTCCTGCTCTAGGTTCAGCCAGTTCATTGGTTATTTCCTGCTCTAGGTTCAGGCCTACCCGCCTAGCCTAGGACAAATTCTTATTGTGTAGGCCAGTGGAGGCTCCTCAGAGGAATAAGGGGAGGACAATCTTTCTTAGTGAATTTCATGAAAATGTAAATAGTGAAACATAAAAAAAAGTTTTCCTTTTTAGATAAAACTATATTAAACATATGTCACCAAATAATTTATTAAAACACACTGTTTTGCAATGAAGATCTGCAGTAGCCTCAACAGCACTCTGTAGGGTTACACCATGGTGTAGCCGGAGGACAGCTAGCGTCTGGCCTCCTCTGGTTACATTGACTTCAATACAAAACCTAGGAGGCTTGTGTTTCTCACCCTCTTCCATAGACTTACACTGTCCCATGGTGCTTATACTTGCGTACTATTGTTTGTACAAATGAACGTGGTACCTTCAGGCATTTGGAAATTGCTCCCAAGGATGAACCAGACTTGTGGAGGTCTACAATTTTTTTATGAGGTCTTGGCTGATTTCTTTTGATTTTCCCATGATGTCAAGCAAAGAGGCAGTGAGTTTAAAGGTAGGCCTTGAAATACATCCACAGGAACACCTCCAATTGACTCAAATGATGTCAATTAGCCTATCAGAAGCTTCTAAAGCCATGATAGCATTTTCATTTTCAAGCTGTTTAAAGGCACAGTCAACTTAGTGTATGTAAACTTCTGACCCACTGGAATTGTGATACAATGAATTATAAGTGAAATAATCTGTCTGTAAACAATTGTTGGAACTTGTGTCATGCACAAAGTAGATGTCCTAACTGACTTGCCAAAACTATAGTTTGTTAATAACAGGAAATTTGTGGAGTGGTTGAAAATCTAGTTTTAATGACTCCAACCTAAGGGTATGTAAACTTCCGACTTCAACTGTACTTATTTACAACCCAAAACTAGGCTGTTTAAAAAAAAAAAGTATAACACATTTTATAAATCACATCTTACAGCAATACCACCAAGTTAGCAGCAACGTCTTTAAAGAAATGACATGGCCCAATGATAGAATTGTGCTTTGTCTAACCAGGAAACGGCCACCATCGATAACTAGAAACGAGCAGCTTCACGCTAATAAAATAAAACAAAATCAAAACAAAAGGAGAATTGACTCACCAGAACTAAACGTTACCTAATAATAACAATATCATCTGATAACACTGTACAGTATCTACAAAAATGAAACTGACTCAAGGGACAATCAAAGCGGAACAACATGTTTGTTGACAGAATTGCAGAATCTCCACATGAGACCTGAGCGGTGACAGGCCCAGGCCGATAGTGGGGAAGTTCCTGAGGTTCAAGGACAAGGTAGCTGTTCTGGAAAGAGCCAAGAACTTGAGAGGAACGTATATCTTCCTCAACGAGGACTATCCTGAAGTAATATGTAGTATGACTTTTTATAATATCAACTGATAACACTGTACAGTATCTACAAAAATGAAACTGAGTTTACAGTGGTAGACACATTTAACCGTTACCATAATCGCCAAATAGGTGAACATTCAGTAATTTGCTTCGTCCGACCTCGATAGAATGTTCTGCCTTTACAGAGGCCTTCGCCTGGTAGGGATCTTGGAAGTCTTTCTCGTGCCGTTGTATGTTAAACAGAGCCAGGCAGGAAAAGCCACACCATAACAAACATCGGTCCGTCCATGGAGCAGACTCATGGCGTCGTTGAAAGCGGTATGGTCTCAAAGACGATGTCTAGGAAGACAGACATGGGTGTTTTCACATGTTCAATAACTTTGAGACTGAGGAAGTAGATCTTGAGCCCGTGTCCTCAGCTACCCCCATGATCCTGATATTGGATATTTGCATATAACCTTGTAAATGTATAGCCTTCCCTGTAGCTCAGTTGGTAGAGCATGGTGTTTGCAACACCAGGGTTGTGGGTTCAATTCCCACGGGGGGCCAGCACAGATAAAAAAATGTATGAAATGTATGAAATTGTATGAAATGTATGCATTCACTACTGTAAGTCGCTCTGGATAAGAGCGTCTGCTAAATGACGTAAATGTAAATGTATACATTGGCCCTTAATAAGGCTAGCATCATCAGTTTCGAGCTTCTTAACTGTGGTTTGTATCGTAGTCGTGTCGTCCGTGCATGTTAACAAGCCTTGTTCCATGTCGGAGACAGTTTTCTTAACTGTATCCAGTTCAGTACAAACCATTTGTGTATATGCTTTGCGAGTTTATTCTTGCCTGCTTGTAACTCCGACTTAATAAAATTGAAGTCCTCATTGAGCACCACCTCCTTGAGTTCCGACCTGAGAATAGACGAAACGTCCCCCTCTCATGGCAGCAAGATTCTCGGCCTTCAAATCCTCAGTGTTGATTTTTTTTGACTAGCCGAGGGGAGGAGCTGCTGTTGGGGAGGAGCTGCTGCTCCAACTTGTTGAAGAACTCGAGCTCCTCGTCTTGAGCCTAATGTTTTCTCTTTTGTCAGTGACTCCGCTGAACTTAAACTTATGCAGGTTATGGCCATTTACGCAAATAAAAACAAAGATAAAAGTTCAACAAAGTAAAGCAAGTCATTAAAATGGTGTGATTACTAGTTCTTTTTGGGTCAAAGTGCATAGAAAGTATTAAATAAATGCAATTTCAGAAGGAGAAATAAAAATGTGACCTCACTAGCCCCCCCCCCAAACATACCAGGATTTGTCCAATAGAAACTCTCGTTTGCAACTGTTGGACTAATGATTACATCCTAGAACAGCTAGATGCAGGCAAGAGTGTGCAAGGCGGTATTGAATGTATCAATTTCTGCGACCTTAATTACTCAAATTTCTCTCGACCTGTGTGCAGCTATGTTGTAAACTGTCATTCACAGGCTCAAGGTTGTAGCAACCTAATGATTGGTGCAGAGAACATTTTAATTTTATTTTATAATTATTTAACCTTTATTTAACTAGGCAAGTCAGTTAAGAACAAATTCTTATTTACAATGACGGCCTAGGAAAAGGCCTCCTGCGGGGGACGGGGCTGGGATTAAAAATAAAAATACATTAAATAAAAATATAGGACAAAACACACATCACGACAAGAGAGACAATACAACACTACATAAAGAGACGCCACAACACTACATAAAGAGAGACTCCACAACACTACATAAAGAGACACTACAACACTACATAAAGAGAGACACTACAACACTACATAAAGAGAGACACCACAACACTACATAAAGAGAGACAACACTACACTACATAAAGAGAGACACTACAACACTACATAAAGAGAGACACCACTACATAAAGAGAGACACTACAACACTACATAAAGAGAGACTCCACAACACTACATAAAGAGACACCACAACACTACATAAAGAGAGACAACACAACACTACATAAAGTTGTAGTGTTGTAGTGTCTCTCTTTATGTAGTGTAGTGGAGTCTCTCTTTATGTAGTGTTGTGTTGTCTCTCTTTATGTAGTGTTGTGGAGTCTCTCTTTATGTAGTGTTGTGGAGTCTCTCTTTATGTAGTGTTGTGGAGTCTCTCTTTATGTAGTGTTGTGGAGTCTCTCTTTATGTAGTGTTGTGGAGTCTCTCTTTATGTAGTGTTGTGGAGTCTCTCTTTATGTAGTGTTGTGGAGTCTCTCTTTATGTAGTGTTGTGGAGTCTCTCTTTATGTAGTGTTGTGGAGTCTCTCTTTATGTAGTGTTGTGTAGTCTCTCTTTATGTAGTGTTGTAGTGTCTCTCTTTATGTAGTGTTGTGGAGTCTCTCTTTATGTAGTGTTGTAGTGTCTCTCTTTATGTAGTGTTGTGGAGTCTCTCTTTATGTAGTGTTGTGGAGTCTCTCTTTATGTAGTGTTGTGGAGTCTCTATGTAGTGTTGTGGAGTCTCTCTTTATGTAGTGTTGTGGAGTCTCTCTTTATGTAGTGTTGTGGAGTCTCTCTTTATGTAGTGTTGTGGAGTCTCTCTTTATGTAGTGTTGTGGAGTCTCTATGTAGTGTTGTGGAGTCTCTATGTAGTGTTGTGGAGTCTCTCTTTATGTAGTGTTGTGGAGTCTCTCTTTATGTAGTGTTGTGTTGTCTCTCTTTATGTAGTGTTGTGGAGTCTCTCTTTATGTAGTGTTATGGAGTCTCTCTTTATGTGGTGTTGTAGTGTCTCTCTTTATGTAGTGTTGTGGAGTCTCTCTTTATGTAGTGTTGTGGAGTCTCTCTTTATGTAGTGTTGTCTCTCTTTATGTAGTGTTGTGGAGTCTCTCTTTATGTAGTGTTGTCTCTCTTTATGTAGTGTTGTGGAGTCTCTCTTTATGTAGTGTTGTCTCTCTTTATGTAGTGTTGTCTCTCTTTATGTAGTGTTGTCTCTCTTTATGTAGTGGAGTCTCTCTTTATGTAGTGTTGTCTCTCTTTATGTAGTGTTGTCTCTCTTTATGTAGTGGTGTCTCTCTTTATGTAGTGTTGTGGAGTCTCTATTTATGTAGTGTTGTGGAGTCTCTATGTAGTGTTGTGGTGTCTCTCTTTATGTAGTGTTGTAGCGTCTCTCTTTATGTAGTGTTGTCTCTCTTTATGTAGTGTTGTGGAGTCTCTCTTTATGTAGTGTTGTGTTGTCTCTCTTTATGTAGTGTAGTGGAGTCTCTCTTTATGTAGTGTTGTGTTGTCTCTCTTTATGTAGTGTTGTGGAGTCTCTCTTTATGTAGTGTTGTGGAGTCTCTCTTTATGTAGTGTTGTGGAGTCTCTCTTTATGTAGTGTTGTAGTGTCTCTCTTTATGTAGTGTTGTGGAGTCTCTCTTTATGTAGTGTTGTAGTGTCTCTCTTTATGTAGTGTTGTGGAGTCTCTCTTTATGTAGTGTTGTAGTGTCTCTCTTTATGTAGTGTTGTGTAGTTTCTCTTTATGTAGTGTTGTGGAGTTTCTCTTTATGTAGTGTTGTGGAGTCTCTCTTTATGTAGTGTTGTGGAGTCTCTCTTTATGTAGTGTTGTGGAGTCTCTCTTTATGTAGTGTTGTGTAGTCTCATGTAGTGTTGTGGAGTCTCTCTTTATGTAGTGTTGTGACGTCTCTCTTTATGTAGTGTTGTCTCTCTTTATGTAGTGTTGTGGAGTCTCTCTTTATGTAGTGTTGTGTTGTCTCTCTTTATGTAGTGTTGTGGAGTCTCTCTTTATGTAGTGTTGTGGAGTCTCTCTTTATGTAGTGTTGTGGAGTCTCTCTTTATGTAGTGTTGTGGCGTCTCTCTTTATGTAGTGTTGTGGTGTCTCTCTTTATGTAGTGTTGTGGAGTCTCTCTTTATGTAGTGTTGTGGTGTCTCTATGTAGTGTTGTGGAGTCTCTCTTTATGTAGTGTTGTGGAGTCTCTCTTTATGTAGTGTAGTGTAGTCTCTCTTTATGTAGTGTTGTGGAGTCTCTCTTTATGTAGTGTTGTGTTGTCTCTCTTTATGTAGTGTTGTGGAGTCTCTCTTTATGTAGTGTTGTAGTGTCTCTCTTTATGTAGTGTTGTGGCGTCTCTCTTTATGTAGTGTTGTGTAGTCTCTCTTTATGTAGTGTTGTGTTGTCTCTCTTTATGTAGTGTTGTAGTGTCTCTCTTTATGTAGTGTTGTGGTGTCTCTCTTTATGTAGTGTTGTGGAGTCTCTCTTTATGTAGTGTTGTGGTGTCTCTCTTTATGTAGTGTTGTGGAGTCTCTCTTTATGTAGTGTTGTGGTGTCTCTCTTTATGTAGTGTTGTAGTGTCTCTCTTTATGTAGTGTTGTGACGTCTCTCTTTATGTAGTGTTGTGGAGTCTCTCTTTATGTAGTGTTGTAGTGTCTCTCTTTATGTAGTGTTGTGACGTCTCTCTTTATGTAGTGTTGTGGAGTCTCTCTTGTCGTGACGTGTGTTTTGTCCTTTATTTATATATAGTTTATTTTTTCTATTTTTTTTTTAAATCCCAGCAGGAGGCCTTTTGCCTTTTGATAGGCCGTCATTGTAAATAAGAATTTGTTCTGAACTGACTTGCCTGGTTCTAGGAAAATATATCTTTTATACTCCCCCGTACAGAAGATTACGCTTATGTCCAATGACTCTTATGTGTAATGAAATGGAACTGTGAGTCATGATCAAGGGCTATTGTGAATCCATCATCCATTAATATGCTGTATGAAATAAAACATTAGGCAACATCCTAAGCTGCACTGTATTCCTTTATATAGTGCAATACGTGTTTTGACCAGGGCCCATAGGACTCTCTTCAATAGTAGTGCACTATATAGGGAATAGGGTGCCATTTGGGATGCAGTCAGTCTTCCGGGTTTCTCGGAGAACCTTTAAAATCGTGGATGCTGCCAGGTTGAAAAGTTCAGTGATGTAATTCAATAGGTTGTGTAAACAACGTCAGTGTTATGTTACTCTACAGTTTATCAACTGAACAATAGTAACAGCTAGTAACAAAGTGACAGCCTCTGCACAGAACTCATAAAACGACTGACCGTGCCTAATCAATACATTTATTATCCATTCATTCTGTCTCTGAAAACAGGTTGGCAAGTTTCACCCTGATCTGGACATTTTGGATCGATTGGATGAAATGCTGGTCTGACAGAGCTGGCTGTTTTTTACTGCAGAAGCAGTCTCCTTCTTCAGTCTGGTCATTCCGGAGCAGTGGTTTAAAGTACTTAATAAGTAAAAAATACTTTAAAGTACTACTGAAGTATATATATATATTTTTTAGGTATTTTACTTTGCTATTTATATTTTTGACTACTTTTAATTTTACTTCATTACATTCCTAAAGAAAATATTGTAGTTTTTACTCTGTACATTTACCTTGACACCCAAAAGTACTTGATACATTTCCAATGCTTAGCAGGACAGGAAAGTGGTAAATTATGTCTGCTTGTTGTAGTGTGCCCCTGGCTAGCTGTTAATTTAAAAAAAAAACGTGCTGTCTGATTTTCTTTTTATAAGCTACTTGAAATTATTTCTACTTTTACTTTTCATACTTAATTATATTTAAAAACATATACTTTTAGACTTCTCCTCAAGTAGTATTTTTCTGGGTGACTTTCACTTTTACTTGAGTCATTTTCTTTTAAGTGTCACGTCCTGACCAGCAGATGGAGCTGGTGTAGTAGTTTGGGGGTCAGGACGTGGCAGTCTTGTGTGTGTCTTGTGACTCCTGATCAGGAACAGCTGGGAATCGTTGTTCCTGATTGGGAGTCATATATGTAGGAGTTGTTTGTCACGGGTTTGTGGGTGGTTGTTTTGCACTGCGTTTTTTTTAATTTATTTTAGCCTGCAAACTGTTGCTGTCATGTTTATTGTTTCCTGTGGATGCTTTACTCCTTTTGTTGGGCAATTAAAAAATGAGTATTCACATACCTGCTGCGCCTTGGTTCATTTCAGAAGACAGCCGTTACATTAAGGTATCTTTACTTTTACTTAAGTATGACAATTGGGTATTTTTCCATCACTGCTCCTGAGCTGGTTCATATGTGACAGACCGGCTTGATTCGGTCTTATGCAGAAAAATTTGAAATTGTGTTTTTTGCAATGGATAAAAGTACAGAGTTAGAAAATGATATATCATACACTACAGTTGCGGAACAATGGGAAAGTAATTCTGCTTTGAAAGTTTAACGTCACTTTTGAGAAAATGGCCCTTGAATGTTTTGGTACCTACTGGAGAGCTCTTCTTTGTCTACCCATTCAGCATCGTTCACACCCTCTTAAGCTTTAGCCCCACCCATCTCTTTAAGGATTCACATGTGAGGCCATGTACTAAACTACCAACGAGTTCAAGACTAAAGGCTGGTTTATAATACGTGTGTGTTCGTAAATTTATTCTGGAGTGCCAGTGTGCTCTGGGCGTTCTTAAACTCAGAGCGTTGTCAGATTGTCTGTTCGTAAATTCAGAGTGTTTCACTCTCGGAGCGTTCAGAGCGCACTCTGGACACTCTGGCCGAGGAGTAGGGTTGATCTGAGCGTTCTGACCGAACAGCAATCAACTACCCAAGTTAACTGGCTAACGTTGGCTAGTTACTTCCAGACACAAATGAGAGAACACCTCACTCTGACCATTTTACTCACCCTAGCAGAGCTGGTTAGGCTGTTTTCATGTTATCCAGAGCGTTGGTGACTGCAACTGTACTGCTGGCAACAATTTAATTACTTTTTTTTTGCCAATGTTTACTGACACCGGCCATATTCAACGGGTGTTGAGCGTTTGTAAATTTGTCAGTTATTCTGCGCTCTAGCACACTCAGACGAGAGTGCTCTGAAATGGGAGTAGATAGCCAGAGCGATTTTACCAGCTACATCTATCAACAGTTGCCGCAGTGACATCATAAACATTCTGTTGAAATGGTTACTTGCATAGTGGAGTCTTTTGTTTAGACATGGAGCTAGCTGGCTAGCTAAACAATGAACCATAATCGCAATTTTTGACGTTACTACCCTGCATGAATCTGCTGTAAGCTAACCAACGAGCTAGATAACATTAGGCAATAACTAGCAATCTAAATGGCTCTGAGATACGAATAAAATTACTACACAGATCATACGCGTAACGTTAGCTAGCGGGCCAGCAAGCTAACGTTAGCTAGCTAGCGAACAGTACACTTTAACTTGAAATGGAAACAACTTTCTGACAAAATTAGAAACATATAATATCTGAAAATTTAGCTAGCTAGACTATCTTACCCGTATACATGGATGGACGCTTCTCCCTCTCTGTCACGGATGCCATGGGTGCCCTTAGTTTGAAGATGTAATCTAGAGACAGGTGTTTTATACAACAGCCTTCAGTGTGTTCTCTATTTGACTTGGTCCAATGTTTTCAAAACTCAGTCCTCCAGAGAGTGAGGAGCAACACTTATGCAGTTATGCGACGTGAAATCTTTCAAAAAAGCAGCATTAGAAAAGACTACCTACACATACTGAGCAACTCACAATATAGATAGAAGCATGTTATATTACAGGTCCTATCCCTTCAGGCAGTAATGAATATTACAGGACCTATCCCTTCAGGCTGTAATGAATATTATGTTACAGGACCTATCCCTTCAGGTAGTAATGAATATTACAGGACCTATCCCTTCAGGCTGTAATGAATATTATATCACAGGACCTATCCCTTCAGGCAGTAATGAATATTACAGGACCTATCCCTTCAGGCAGTAATGAATATTATATTACAGGACTTATCCCTTCAGGTAGTAATGAATATTACAGGACCTATCCCTTCAGGCTGTAATGAATATTGTATTACAGGACCTATCCCTTCAGGTAGTAATGAATATTATATTACAGGACCTATCCCTTCAGGTAGTAATGAATATTATATTACAGGACCTATCCCATCAGGTAGTAATGAATATTACAGGACCTATCCCTTCAGGTAGTAATGAATATTATATTACAGGACCTATCCCTTCAGGTAGTAATGAATATTACAGGACCTATCCCTTCAGGCTGTAATGAATATTATATTACAGGACCTATCCCTTCAGACAGTAATGAATATTACAGGACCTATCCCTTCAGGCTGTAATGAATATTATATTACAGGACCTATCCCTTCAGGTAGTAATGCATATTATATTACAGGACCTATCCCTTCAGGTAGTAATGAATATTACAGGACCTATCCCATCAGGCAGTAATGAATATTATATTACAGGACCTATCCCTTCAGGCTGTAATGAATATTATATTACAGGACCTATCCCTTCAGACAGCAATTAATATTACAGGACCTATCCCTTCAGGCTGTAATGAATATTATATCACAGGACCTATCCCTTCAGGTAGTAATGAATATTACAGGACCTATCCCTTCAGGCTGTAATGAATATTATATTACAGGACCTATCCCTTCAGGCAGTAATGAATATTATATTACAGGACCTATCCCTTCAGGTAGTAATGAATATTACAGGACCTATCCCTTCAGGTAGTAATGAATATTATATTACAGGACCTATCCCTTCAGGCTGTAATGAATATTATATTACAGGACCTATCCCTTCAGGTAGTAATGAATATTATATTACAGGACCTATCCCTTCAGGTAGTAATGAATATTACAGGACCTATCCCTTCAGACTGTAATGAATATTATATTACAGGACCTATCCCTTCAGGTAGTAATGAATATTACAGGACCTATCCCTTCAGGTAGTAATGAATATTACAGGACCTATCCCTTCAGGTAGTAATGCATATTATATTACAGGACCTATCCCTTCAGGTAGTAATGAATATTACAGGACCTATCCCATCAGGCAGTAATGAATATTATATTACAGGACCTATCCCTTCAGGCTGTAATGAATATTATATTACAGGACCTATCCCTTCAGACAGCAATTAATATTACAGGACCTATCCCTTCAGGCTGTAATGAATATTATATCACAGGACCTATCCCTTCAGGTAGTAATGAATATTACAGGACCTATCCCTTCAGGCTGTAATGAATATTATATTACAGGACCTATCCCTTCAGGCAGTAATGAATATTATATTACAGGACCTATCCCTTCAGGTAGTAATGAATATTACAGGACCTATCCCTTCAGGTAGTAATGAATATTATATTACAGGACCTATCCCTTCAGGCTGTAATGAATATTATATTACAGGACCTATCCCTTCAGGTAGTAATGAATATTATATTACAGGACCTATCCCTTCAGGTAGTAATGAATATTACAGGACCTATCCCTTCAGACTGTAATGAATATTATATTACAGGACCTATCCCTTCAGGTAGTAATGAATATTACAGGACCTATCCCTTCAGGTAGTAATGAATATTACAGGACCTATCCCTTCAGACTGTAATGAATATTATATTACAGGACCTATCCCTTCAGGTAGTAATGAATATTACAGGACCTATCCCTTCAGGCTGTAATGAATATTATATTACAGGACCTATCCCTTCAGGTAGTAATGAATATTACAGGACCTATCCCTTCAGGCTGTAATGAATATTATATTACAGGACCTATCCCTTCAGCTGTAATGAATATTATATTACAGGACCTATCCCTTCAGGTAGTAATGAATATTATATTACAGGACCTATCCCTTCAGGTAGTAATGAATATTATATTACAGGACCTATCCCTTCAGGCTGTAATGAATATTATATTACAGGACCTATCCCTTCAGGCTGTAATGAATATTATATTACAGGACCTATCCCTTCAGACAGTAATGAATATTATATTACAGGACCTATCCCTTCAGGTAGTAATGAATATTACAGGACCTATCCCTTCAGGCTGTAATGAATATTATATTACAGGACCTATCCCTTCAGACAGTAATGAATATTATATTACAGGACCTATCCCTTCAGGTAGTAATGAATATTACAGGACCTATCCCTTCAGACTGTAATGAATATTATATTACAGGACCTATCCCTTCAGGTAGTAATGAATATTATATTACAGGACCTATCCCTTCAGGCAGTAATGAATATTATATTACAGGACCTATCCCTTCAGGTAGTAATGAATATTATATTACAGGACCTATCCCTTCAGGTAGTAATGAATATTATATTACAGGACCTATCCCTTCAGGTAGTAATGAATATTATATTACAGGACCTATCCCTTCAGGTAGTAATGAATATTACAGGACCTATCCCTTCAGACTGTAATGAATATTATATTACAGGACCTATCCCTTCAGGTAGTAATGAATATTATATTACAGGACCTATCCCTTCAGGTAGTAATGAATATTACAGGACCTATCCCTTCAGACTGTAATGAATATTATATTACAGGACCTATCCCTTCAGACAGTAATGAATATTACAGGACCTATCCCTTCAGGTAGTAATGAATATTACAGGACCTATCCCTTCAGACAGTAATGAATATTACAGGACCTATCCCTTCAGACAGTAATGAATATTATATTACAGGACCTATCCCTTCAGACAGTAATGAATATTATATTACAGGACCTATCCCTTCAGGTAGTAATGAATATTATATTACAGGACCTATCCCTTCAGGTAGTAATGAATATTATATTACAGGACCTATCCCTTCAGACAGTAATGAATATTATATTACAGGACCTATCCCTTCAGACAGTAATGAATATTATATTACAGGACCTATCCCTTCAGACAGTAATGAATATTATATTACAGGACCTATCTGAGAAGTGTTCTCTGCTCTTAGGAGAAAAGAAACAGCGTGTAGTCTGGTCATACTCTCTAACACTCACACGTACACATGGAAACACACACACACACACACACACACACACACACACACACACACACACACACACACACACACACTCACACGGAGTCTCTCTCTCTGTCTCTGTCTCTGTCTCTCTCTCTCTCTCTCTCTCTCTGTCTGCCTGTAAACATGGTCTCCTGTCAGAGAGGGGAGCCCGTGGGGATTGTCTGAGGACTGCCCATTCCTGTCAGACAAACAGGGTATACACTCCTTGCTGTCCCCTGGCAGCTGTCCCTTCAGCTTTGAATAACACTTCAACCACAAGTAAAGCTTTCAGACTTCTCTTTATCTCTGTCTGTCTGTGTGGCTGTCTGGCTGTATGTCTGTTTGGCTGTGTGGTTCAGTTACTGTTTTGTGTGGCTGTTTGGTTCATTGGCTGTCTGTGTGGCTGTGTGGCTGTCTGTGTGGCTGTGTGGTTCTATGGCTGTCTGTGTGTCTGTGTGGTTCATTGGCTGTCTGTGTGGCTGTGTGGCTTTCTGTGTGGCTGTCTGGTTCAGTGGCTGTCTGTGTGTCTGTGTGGTTCAGTGGATGTGTGTCTGTGTGGTTCTGTGGCTGTCTGTATGGCTGTGTGGTTCTATGGCTGTGTGACTCAGCAGTTATGTGGCTTTGTGGCTGTGTGGTTCTGTGGCTGTGTGGCTGTGCAGTTCTGTGACTGTGTGGATGTGTGGTTCTGTGGCTATCTGGCCCTGTGGTTCTGTGGCTGTGTGGTTGTGTGGCTGTCTGTGTGGCTGTCTGTGTGGTTCTGTGGCTGTGTGGTTCTGTGGCTGTGTGGCTGTGTGGTTCTGTGGCTGTGTGGTTCTGTGGCAGTGTGGTTCTGTGGCAGTGTGGTTCTGTGGCTGTATGGTTCTGTGGTAGTGTGGTTCTGTGGCTGTGTGGTTCTGTCGCTGTGTGGTTCTGTGACTGTGTGGATGTGTGGTTCTGTGGCTTTCTGGCTATGTGGTTCTGTGGCTGTGTGGTTCTGTGAATGTGTGGCTGTGTGGTTCTGTGGTTCTGTGGCTGTGTGGTTCTGTGGCTGTGTGGTTCTGTGGCTGTGTGGTTCTGTGGTTCTGTGGCTATGTGTTTCATTGGCTGTGTGGCTATGTGGCTGTGTGGTTCTGTGGCTGTGTGATTGTGTGGCTATGTGGTTCTGTGAATTTGTGGCTCTGTGGCTTTGTGGTTCTGTGGCTGTATGGCTGTGTGGTTCTGTGGCTGTGTGGCTGTTTGGTTCTGTGGCTGTGTGGTCGTATGGCTGTGTGGTCATATGGCTGTGTGGTCATATGGCTGTGTGGTCATATGGCTGTGTGGTTCTGTGGCTGTGTGGCTGTGTGGTTCTTTAGCTGTGTGGTTATGTGGCTGTGTGGCTGTGTTGATCTGTGGCTGTTTGGTTCTGTGACTTTGTGGCTATATAGCTGTGTGGTTCTGTGGCTGTGTGGTTCTGTGATTGTGTGGTTCTGTGGCTGTGTGGTTCTGTGGCTGTGTGGCTGCGTGGTTCTGTGGCTGCGTGGTTCTGTGGCTGCGTGGCTGGTGATGTTTCCTGTTGTCTCAGTGTTTCCTGTTGTCTCAGTGTTTCCTGTTGTCTCAGTGTTTCCTGTTGTCTCAGTGTTTCCTGTTGTCTCAGTGTTTCCTGTTGTCTCAGTGTGTCTTGTTGTCTCAGTGTGTCTTGTTGTCTCAGTGTCTTGTTGTCTCAGTGTGTCTTGTTGTCTCAGTGTTTCCTGTTGTCTCAGTGTGTCTTGTTGTCTCAGTGTTTCCTGTTGTCTCAGTGTGTCTTGTTGTCTCAGTGTTTCCTGTTGTCTCAGTGTGTCTTGTTGTCTCAGTGTTTCCTGTTGTCTCAGTGTGTCTTGTTGTCTCAGTGTTTCCTGTTGTCTCAGTGTGTCTTGTTGTCTCAGTGTGTCTTGTTGTCTCAGTGTTTCCTGTTGTCTCAGTGTGTCTTGTTGTCTCAGTGTCTTGTTGTCTCAGTGTGTCTTGTTGTCTCAGTGTTTCCTGTTGTCTCAGTGTGTCTTGTTGTCTCAGTGTTTCCTGTTGTCTCAGTGTGTCTTGTTGTCTCAGTGTTTCCTGTTGTCTCAGTGTGTCTTGTTGTCTCAGTGTGTCTTGTTGTCTCAGTGTTTCCTGTTGTCTCAGTGTGTCTTGTTGTCTCAGTGTTTCCTGTTGTCTCAGTGTGTCTTGTTGTCTCAGTGTGTCTTGTTGTCTCAGTGTGTCTTGTTGTCTCAGTGTTTCCTGTTGTCTCAGTGTGTCTTGTTGTCTCAGTGTTTCCTGTTGTCTCAGTGTGTCTTGTTGTCTCAGTGTTTCCTGTTGTCTCAGTGTCTTGTTGTCTGTGTGTCTTGTTGTCTCAGTGTTTCCTGTTGTCTCAGTGTGTCTTGTTGTCTCAGTGTTTCCTGTTGTCTCAGTGTGTCTTGTTGTCTCAGTGTTTCCTGTTGTCTCAGTGTGTCTTGTTGTCTCAGTGTTTCCTGTTGTCTCAGTGTGTCTTGTTGTCTCAGTGTGTCTTGTTGTCTCAGTGTTTCCTGTTGTCTCAGTGTTTCCTGTTGTCTCAGTGTGTCTTGTTGTCTCAGTGTTTCCTGTTGTCTCAGTGTGTCTTGTTGTCTCAGTGTTTCCTGTTGTCTCAGTGTGTCTTGTTGTCTCAGTGTTTCTTGTTGTCTCAGTGTGACTTGTTGTCTCAGTGTGTCTGTCTTGTTGTCTCAGTGTTTCCTGTTGTCTCAGTGTGTCTTGTTGTCTCAGTGTTTCCTGTTGTCTCAGTGTTTCCTGTTGTCTCAGTGTTTCCTGTTGTCTCAGTGTTTCCTGTTGTCTCAGTGTGTCTTGTTGTCTCAGTGTGTCTTGTTGTCTCAGTGTTTCCTGTTGTCTCAGTGTGTCTTGTTGTCTCAGTGTTTCCTGTTGTCTCAGTGTTTCCTGTTGTCTCAGTGTTTCCTGTTGTCTCAGTGTTTCCTGTTGTCTCAGTGTGTCTGTCTTGTTGTCTCAGTGTGTCTTGTTGTCTCTCAGTGTCAGTATTTGTTTTCTCTAAATTGATTGGCCGGCTGTATAACATGTTTATAGTTTATGAACTGTCGATAGTGAAGGCTCACAGGCTTGCTGTTCCGTTGCTGGAGCATGAGAGTAGTGGTTTCTATTCTAAGGACCATCGGTTTCAGAAAATGTATTCAAGCAGGACTGTAAGTTGCTTTGGATAATAACATCTGCTAAATGGAATATATTATACATTATTTGATTATTCATTCCTGTGTACAGATTAATAACAGTGGAATATAAGGCTAACAGCTTTCAAAGTTCTAAAATAGCCCAGGATTCAGGAAGAACCCATAGCTATACTTGACTTTAGGGGTAAAAATGACAAGTCCCCATGTTATTCTCCAGATAGTTGCAATCAGAACAGAAATTAAATTAACATACTTGTGAGGATTGCATTTCAACAGGGGGAACCGTAACTCCAGGCTGTACAGTTTTGATAGAATATTTATAGATATGCAGCGTAATGAGAACCCGTAAGACTGCTGACTCTAACGTTCTGTGTTTGGAAACAGGAAACACATTATTAAATGTTTTCCCCAATGGCACCCTATTCCCTATATAGTGCACTACTTTTAGGGCTCTGGTCATAGGGTTCTGGTCAAAAGTAGTGTACTATATAGACCAGGGATGGGCAATTTTCATGGGGGTGGAGGCTATAATTATTATTTTTTTAAACCTGAACTCATCACGAGGGGCAGCAGTTGCTGGTGGGTCTGTGTACATACATCCATACCCACGTATGCAGTCAGAGACGCCAAAGTCTTTTTTGGGGGGTGGGGGGGGGAGCTAAGCTAAATGTTAGCTGACATGGGTAATTGTGTGACTGTCAGTAGTTAGGTTTCCATCCAATTGGAGACCTATTTTCATGCAAATAATCTGAAATATGCGCATTTTTACCACCGGGAGATGTGTTTCCAGCCAATTGACTTGTTGCATCAAAATATCTTCTGCGGTTAAAATTCCCATGTACTGAATTAAACACACAAGTTTATTGGGTTTCCATGGCATTTTCAACTCTACTGATGGTTTTGTCACTAAAATCGGTTTTGCGTTAGTAGTTTTCCTCTTGTTATGTAAGTCAGTAATCAGGATCCATACAACATTTTTACGTGTATAAAGTACAGCACACGCCAGATACAACATGTTAATGACAGGCATGATGGAAACTGCTCGTTTGTTGGTAAACTTTCCATATAGTCGACAAAACAAAATACGCTAAACAAGGTGGGATCTTTTTGTGTCTGTAAAACGAATTATGCGAGAAATGTCGGCAGAAACACATTTCCGCGCAAATAGCGATTTAATAACCATCACAACCCAGTAAACTTGTTACGTGATGACATGTTGTGTGGTCCTCTCACTACGACTCAGGAAAGCATGCAGTTTATTAGGCTACAGATTCAATCATTTATGATGAACTTCATAGGGTGGTGAAAGCGTACTGTGATATTGATGCTCCTTTCCAATAAATATTGAGGGTCTTAGTCTGGTGACACGATCATTGATGCTTGACTGCCGTTTTGTCCGTAATAATATCATCATGTATACTATACCCGCACAGTTTCTGCGAATTATTGGCTAGAGCGCACATGCCAACACCAGAGTGGGCACATTCGCTATATAACAAAATACAATAGATTTGAAAATGCGATGGAAACCCATTTAACTTGTATTTTTTATTTGGAACATGGGAATTGAACTGCAAAGTAATTTTTATGTGTACTAATGTCACGTCCTGACCCTAGTAAGATGTCATTTTCTATAGTAGAGTAGGGCAGGGCGTGGCAGGGGGTGTTTTGAGTTGTTCTATGTTTTTTATTTCTATGTTTAAGTTCTAGTTTTTCTATTTCTATGTTGGGATTGTTTGGGGTTGATCTCTAATTGGAGGCAGCTGATCCTCATTGCCTCTGATTAGAGATCATATTTAAGTAGGGTTTTTTCTCTTCCTGTTTGTGGGTTATTATATTTTGAGTAGTGTGTTTTCCTCTCTGTGTCACGGTTTGTTGTTTTCTGCATTTTGGTCCGATCCTTCAAACAGCCGTGACAACTATGTCATCACGCCTTTTATCCGCAACAAGTCGATTTAATGGAAACACATCTCTGGGGATACTGTCACGACTGCCACCGAAGTCGGTTCCTCTCCTTGATCTTGCAGCGTTCGGCGGTCGACGTCACCGGTCTTCTAGCCACCGCCGATCCACCTTACATTTTCCATTTGTTTTGTCTTGTTTTCCCACACACCTGGTTTACATTTCCCTCATTACTTGTCATGTATTTTACCCTCTGTTCCCCCCATGTCTGTGTGTGAAATTGTTTATTTATTTTTGTTTTATACCTGTGCTTTGTGGCAGCCTGTCACGGTTGTCGTAAGGATCAGACCAAAACGCAGCGGGAATATGTATACTCATCTTTTTATTTTGAAGAAGGAGAAACAAATAAAAACGTATACAAAAAAAGGAACAAAACGAAACAGTCCTGTCAGGTGCAACAAACACTAAACAAGGAACAACTACCCACAAAATCCCATAGAAAAAACACCCCTCTTAAATAGGACCTTCAATTAGAAGCAACTAGGAGCAGCTGCTTCCAATTGAAGGTCAACCCCATTAACTAAACATAGAACTAGACATACTAGATAAACATAGAAATATACTAACATAGAACATAGCCCAAAAAACCCTGAAACACTCTAAACAAACACCCCTCTTAAAACAGACCATAGCCCAACAAACCCCGAAACACTTTAAACAAACACACCCCTGCCACGTCCTGACCAAACTACAATAACAAATAACCCCTTTACTCGTCAGGATGTACTTTGTACTTGGGTTTTTGTACTTTGTGCTGCCTCACTTGTTCGTTGGGCATTTGTTTTGTGACGCGGTTGTGTTCTGTGCAAATGATTGCCTAAGTAAAGTGCTTTGTCCACTCATCTCTGCTCTCCTGCGCCTCACTTCCATGCACCAGCTACACTCACCCCTTGACAGAATTTCACACCCACAATATGGAGTCAGCAGGAGCAGGTGCCCCTGGTATAGGGGTCGAGGAGCGCGTCCGGGAGCACGCGGCGATGCTCCACCATCTCGGCGTCGCCATGGACCGTGTTGTCCAAACCATAGACCGCTGGGAGAGACAGAGAGTTCCTTCAGCGCCTCCACCAGCACAACCAGGGTCTCCACTACTCGCCCCCTCTTCACCCGGTCCCAGTGGGATTCGTCTCGCCCTTCCCCGGGAGTACGAGGGGACGGCTGCATGCTGCCAGGGTTTCCTGTTGCAGCTGGATCTCTACCTGGAAACCATCCACCCGGCTCCTTTGGGCTGTGAGAAGGTGTCCGCCCTCGTCTCGTGCCTCTCGGGGAAAGCCCTGGAGAGGGCTAACGCCATGTGGGGAGAAAGAGATGCAGCGCTGGACCATTTAGAGAATTTCACCCGCCGCTTCCGGGCAGTCTTCGACCACCCACCCCGAGGGTAGAGCGGCGGTGAATGCCTTTTCCATCTGAGGCAGGGGACGAGGAGCGCCCAGGAATTCGCGATGGACTTTCGGACCGTGGCTGGAACGACAGGGCCCTGATCGACCACTATTGCTGCAGTTTGCGCGAGGATGTCCGTCGAGAGTTGGCCTGCAGGGACCCAACCCTCACCTTCGACCAGCTGGTGGACCTGTCCATTCGGCTGGATAACCTGCTGGCTACCCGCGGACGTCCAGAGCGGGGTCTGTCGGTTCCATCCCCCAGCACCACCGCTCCGATGCCCATGGAGCTGGGAGGTGCTGCACTCAGGGAGACCGGAGGAGGTTCCGTCTCGTGCACCATCTGTGGCCGCAGAGGTCACACTGCCGGTCGGTTGGTCCCTCTGGGGGTCGAGGCAGCAGGCAGGGCACTCTGGCATCACCCCAGGTGAGAAGGCACCATTCTCACCCAGAGCCCTCTGTTGCACCCATGTTTTTGTTTGTTACTTATCCTGAGTTTTCCCCACATTCCCAGCATAAGGCGCTCGTCGATTCAGGCGTGACTGGGAATTTTAGAGACAGATCATTCGCCCATAGTTTAGGGATCCCCATCATTCCAGTGGCTATGCCCTTCCCAGTTCACGCCTTAGACAGTCGACCATTAGGGTCAGGGTTGATTAGGGAGGCCACCACTCCTCTGGGCATGGTGATGCAGGGGGTCACAAGGAGAGAATCAGTCTCTTCCTCATTGACTCTCCTGCGTTTCCCATGGTGCTAGGCCTACCCTGGTTAGCTTGTCATGACCCCACTGTTTCATGGCAACGGAGGGCTCTCACGGGGTGGTCGCGAGAGTGCTCGGGGAGGTGTTTAGGGGTTTCCATTGGTGCTACTATGGTGGAAAGTCCAGACCAGGTCTCCACCGTGCGCATTCCCCCCGACTATGCCGATTTGGCTCTCACCTTCTCCAAAAAGGCAGCGACTCAATTACCACCCCATCGACGGGGGGATAGTGCGATAAATCTCCTGGTAGACACTGCACTTCCCAGCAGTCATGTGTATCCCCTCTCACAGGTGGAGACGGCGGCTATGGAAACATATGTCTCCGAATCCCAGCGTCAGGGGTACATTCGGTCCTCCACTTTGTAGATGAGATTTTCAGGGACTTGCACGGGCAGGGTGTAGTGGTGTATACTGATGACATTCTGATATACTCCGCTACACATGCCGAGCATGTGTCCCTGGTACGCAGGGTGCTTGGTCGACTGTTGGAGCATGACCTGTACGTCAAGGCTGAGAATAGCCTGTTCTTCCAGCAGTCCGTCTCCTTCCTAGGGTACCGCATTTCTACTTCAGAGGTGGAGATGGAGAGTGACCGCATTTCAGCCGTGCGTAATTGGCCGACTCCCACCACGGTAAAGGAGGTGCAGCGGTTTCTAGGGTTTGCCAATTACTACCGGAGGTTTATCCGGGGTTTTGGTCAGGTAGCGGCTTCCATTATCTCATTGCTGAAGGGGGGCCCGGTACGTTTGCAGTGGTCGGCTGAGGCGGACAAGGCTTTTGGTCACCTAAGGGCTCTGTTTACGTTGGCTCCCGTGCTGGCCCATCTGGATCCCTCTTTGGCGTTCATAGTGGAGGTGGACGTGTCAGAGGATGGGATAGGAGACATGCTCACTCAGCGCTCAGGTACGCCACCGAAGCTCCGGCCCCTGTGCCTTCTTCTTGAGGAAGCTCAGCCCGGCGGAGCAAAACTATGACGTGGGGGACTGGGAGCTGTTGGCTGTCGTCAAGGTTTTGAAGGCGTGGAGACATTGGCTTGAGGGGGCTAAACACCCTTTTCTCATTTGGACTGACCACCACAATCTGGAGTACATCCGGGCAGCCAGGAGACTGAACCCTTGCCAGGCAAGGTGGGCCATGCTTTTCACCCGTTTTGTTTTCACCCTTTCTTACAGACCAGGTTCCCAGAATGTGAAGGCAGACGCACTGTCCCGGCTGTATGACACAGAGGAGCGGCCCATGGATCCCACCCCCATACTCCCGGCCTCCTGCCTGGTGGGGCCGGTAGTGTGGGAGCTGGACGCGGACATTGAGCAGGCACTACGCGCAGAGCCCACTCCCCTCCAGTGTCCCACTGGGTGTCTGTACATTCCGTCTGCTGTCTGTGACCAGCAGATCTATTGGGCCCTCACGTCACCCTCCTCTGGTCATCCAGGCATTGGTCGGACGGTGAGCTGTCTGAGGGGAAGTACTGGTGGCCCACTTTGGCTAAGGACGTGAGGGTTTATGTTTCCTCCTGCTCGGTGTGCGCCCAGTGTAAGGCTCCTAGGCACCTGCCCAGAGGTAAGCTACACCCCTTACCCGTTCCACAACGGCCTTGGTCGCACCTGTCGGTGGATTTCCTGACCGATCTTCCTCCCTCATAGGGTAACACTATGATCCTGGTCGTTGTGGACCGGTGTGGTCCTGCCATCTCCTCCCTCTGCCCGGTCTCCCTACAGCCCTACAGACTGTGGAGGCCTTGTTTACACACGTCTTCTGGCACTACGGGGTGCCTGAGGATATAGTGTCTGATCGGGGCCGCCAGTTCATGTCGAGGGTCTGGAGGGCATTCATGGAACATTTGGGGGTCTCGATCAGCCTTACCTCGGGTTTCCACCCCGAGAGTAACGGGCAGGTGGAGAGAGATAACCAGGATGTGGGTAGGTTTCTGAGGTCTTATTGTCAGGACCGGCCGGGGGAGTGGGCGGCGTTCGTGCCCTGGGATAAGATGGCCCAGAACTCGCTCCACCACTCCTCCACTAACCTCTCCCCCTTCCAGTGCGTACTGAGGTACCAGCCGGTTCTGGCACCTTGGCATCATAGTCAGATCGAGGCTCCTGCGGTGGACGACTGGTTCAGGCGCTCGGAGGAGACATGGGACGCCACTCATGTTCACCTTCAGCGGGCCGTGCTGACAGCCAGCGCAGACTGTCACCGCAGTGAGGCTCCGGTGTTCGCACCAGGGGACCGGGTCTGGCTCTCGACCCGAAACCTGCCCCTCAGCCTGCCCTGTCGGATGCTGGGGACACGGTTTGTGGGGCCTTCAGTACCTCGTGGAGTGGGAAGGGGTACGGTCCGGAGGAGAGATGCTGGGTTCCGGTGGAGGACGTGTTGGACCCTTCAATGCTGCGGGAGTTCCACCGTCTCCATCCGGATCGCCCTGCGCCTCGTCCTCCGGGTCGTCCCCGAGGCCGGTGACGGCGCGCTGCTGGAGCCGCGCGTCAAAGGGGGGGTACTGTCACGACTTCCGCCGAAGTCGGTTCCTCTCCTTGTTCGGGTGGCTTTTCGGCGGTCGACGTCACCGGTCTTCTAGCCATCGCCGATCCACCTTTCATTTTCCATTTGTTTTGTCTTGTTTTCCCACACACCTGGTTTACATTTCCCTCATTACTTGTCGTGTATTTTACCCTCTGTACCCCCCATGTGTGTGTGTCAAATTGCCAGCCGGTACTTTGTACTTGGGTTTTTGTACTTTGTGCTGCCTCACTTGTTCGTTAGGCATTTGTTTTGTGATGCGGTTGCGTTCTGTGCAAATGATTGCCTAAGTAAAGTGCTTTGTCCACTCATCTCTGCTCTCCTGCGCCTGACTTCCATGCACCAGCTACACCACCTGCCAGGTGAGAACATGTGGTTTTAATGCTGATTTTTAGAATATTAGCATGCAAATCTGTCCCCAACTGGATGGAAACCTAGCTAATGTCGACCAAAAAAATGTTTTTTTGGGGTTAGTGTAATTGATAATGCTACAATTGAGGTAGAAACACTTTTATGCGCAAATATAGGTAGTAATCCATCATGTCGCAGTGATCTTGGGAGTGACGAGATGATGATGTAATCTACTGTCACAATGACATGGAAAAAAAATTGGGTTTTATAGGCCGGTGGGAAAAAAAATCTTATTTCAGGACTTCATGACTTATGGTGGTTATGTGATGAGCTTCATATAAATGTCCCATCAATATCGAGGGGAGGCTATCATTTGAATGATGCTGGTGCCATGGTTCCTCAATGCTGGAAGGGAGTCCTCAATGAAAACGTTTGGGAAACACAGCTGAACTACGTCATCACACACAGTCAGTTCGATGGAAACACACCTCGGGTGGGAAAATGTGCATATTTATATACAGATTTTAGATTTGCTTGCAAATCTTTCTCCAAATTTGATGGAAACCTAACTATTTGTATGTCTTCCTATCTATATATGTCTCTATCTGTCTTCCTCTGGTGCTATAGAGATGGTGGTCAGCTGGTGTTGATGAGTGGTGAAGAAAGCTGTAAGTTGGTGATGGTGATATATTGCTTAGACAGACAGATAGACCATTCCAATTCTAACGGCTGTGCTGTGGACAGGTGCCAGTAAAGTGATAAGGTTTTAATGAAAGACAGGAAGTCATTTGGTCCAAACACTTCTCTTCAAGGTAATGTGTGGACGCACATGAGCGGAATTCCATTCTCACTGGCCCAATGAGATCAGGAGAATTGACCTTCAGGATATGTGGAATTGATGCTTTACCGCTACCCCTCGTTGTAATTGGCTGGCTAAAGTTCTGCCTGGAATTGTAAGTGAGATACGTCTTAGAAAATGTACACTGTGCTGTTTCCGCCGAAGCGGCTCCATTCTTTCTAGGTTTACAGTTCAGAAAGGCAAAGGTTCCCTGGGGATCTGGTGTGCAAGGAACTAGGTTAAGAGGATGAGAAGGGGAGGCATCAGTATTCACGGGGGGGAGAGAGAGGGAGACAGACAGACAGAGCGAGACAGAGACAGAGACAGAGAGGGATGGTGAGAGAGAGCGAGAGGGAGACAGACAGATAGATAGACAGCGAATCAGTGAGAGAGGAATGATAAGAGAGAGAGAGGGACAGAGAGAGAGCGAGGCAGAGAGAAGAGAGAGAGAGAGAACTATTCCCAGACATTCTGAACTACTCCCCATAATACCAGCTTCAATGATTACAAGAGGATCATAACAAACGTTTATCATTCAAACACATAATAAGTATAGGAATGTTTTGAGTTAGATTTAATTCAGACATTTGTACTTGCTGATAGTCTGTTGATTTAGAAGTCGTTCAGGTTCACAGCGGGTTGCAGGACATTAGCTCAATCGCTTCCTCGTTGTTTCAGGTTTGCTGTTCTGTTCCCAATCACACAGATGGCCATGGAATCTTCCGGCTTTGTTGAGGAGCGAAGCCCAAGCAGCAACACACAATGATTTATATATACATCATTGGTAGCACAGCACTCACATATATGGCACCCTATTTCCTACATACAGTAGTGCACTATTTTTGACCAAAGCCCTATGGGCCCTGTTAGAAAGTAGTGCGCTATATAGGGAATAGGGTGCCATTTGCAAAAGTAGTGCACTATATAGGGAATAGGGTGTAATTTGGGACTCGGAGCCTTCATATCCAGGAACAAAGCATCTCTAAGGTGATATGGCAAGGTAGCGTATGGTTTGAGCCGAGGCTGGAGTGGTGGGATAGCGAGCCAGGCTCCTGGGCTAAATTGGATGAAATTCTCCCGGCAGCATGTTAAACCATGTGTAAAATCCTCACTATGGGCTTAGAGTGTGATCCCTCGCTGAAATCATTGCTGTGCCCTCTGTCTCCAGTTGTGGTTGGTCACACTGATTTTTGACTGCACACCACTCCGAAAGGAAGGCTGCTGTCCACATCCCCTCATTACCCACCCCTGTGGCCAGATTTTTTTTACACCTAGTTAAATCCTTTTTTTGGGGGGTAGGCACAAAACTACCTCCATTCTCCATTCATTTTTTAAACAGGTCCCGGTTACCTTCAGATGAGTCCCTTGACACTTGTGGGGGAAGTAGAACTAAACAGAGAACACCATGGAGTCTGTGAGACACTCCCCGTTCCATACTTGGGTGACATTAGTTTGTAGCCCAAACGGTTCAGACGCTACAAACAGAAGCTGGAACATCAACAATATCAACTTCAGAAGGTCACCATATGAGGATGCAGAAGGTCGCCATATGAGGATGCGGAAGGTCGCCATATGAGGATGCGGAAGGTCGCCATATGAGGATGCGGAAGGTCGCCATATGAGGATGCAGAAGGTCGCCATATGAGGATGCGGAAGGTCACCATATGAGGATGCGGAAGGTCGCCATATGAGGATGCGGAAGGTCGCCATATGAGGATGCGGAAGGTCGCCATATGAGGATGCGGAAGGTCGCCATATGAGGATGCGGAAGGTCGCCATATGAGGATGCGGAAGGTCGCCATATGAGGATGCGGAAGGTCGCCATATGAGGATGCGGAAGGTCGCCATATGAGGATGCGGAAGGTCGCCATATGAGGATGCGGAAGGTCGCCATATGAAGATGCGGAAGGTCGCCATATGAGGATGTGGTGGATTGCGATACAGCCCAAACAACAGATATCTCCAGATTAAACTGACTGATTTTGATGGGGACTTAACAACGTTTTTTACTTAGATTTACTCACCGGTGCGTCAATAGCCTCGAGGGGGACTTATATGACACTGTACCTCAGTACCTGGTTATATAGCATCTACTGACCTGGTTATATAGCATCTACTGACCTGGTTATATAGCATCTAATGACCTGGTTATATAGCATCTAGTGGCCTGGTTATATAGCATCTACTGACCTGGTTATATAACATCTACTGACCTGGTTATATAGCATCTAATGACCTGGTTATATAGCATCTAATGACCTGGTTATATAGCATCTACTGACCTGGTTATATAGCATCTACTGACCTGGTTATATAGCATCTAAAGACCTGGTTATATAGCATCTAGTGGCCTGGTTATATAGCATCTACTGACCTGGTTATATAGCATCTACTGACCTGGTTATATAGCATCTACTGACCTGGTTATATAACATCTAATGACCTGGTTATATAGCATCACATGACCTGGTTATATAGCATCTAATGACCTGGTTATATAGCATCTAGTGGCCTGGTTATATAGCATCTAATGACCTGGTTATATAGCATCTACTGACCTGGTTATATAACATCTACTGACCTGGTTATATAGCATCTAATGACCTGGTTATATAGCACCTAATGACCTGGTATATATAGCATCTACTGACCTGGTTATATAGCATCTACTGACCTGGTTATATAGCATCTAATGACCTGGTTATATAGCATCTAGTGGCCTGGTTATATAGCATCTACTGACCTGGTTATATAGCATCTACTGACCTGGTTATATAGCATCTACTGACCTGGTTATATAGCATCTAATGACCTGGTTATATAGCATCACATGACCTGGTTATATAGCATCTAATGACCTGGTTATATAGCATCTACTGACCTGGTTATATAGCATCTAGTGGCCTGGTTATATAGCATCTACTGACCTGGTTATATAGCATCTACTGACCTGGTTATATAGCATCTAATGACCTGGTTATATAGCATCACATGACCTGGTTATATAGCATCTACTGACTTGGTTATATAGCATCTACTGACCTGGTTATATAGCATCTAATGACCTGGTTATATAGCATCTACTGACCTGGTTATATAGCATCTAATGACCTGGTTATATAGCATCTAATGACCTGGTTATATAGCATCTACTGACCTGGTTATATAGCATCTAATGACCTGGTTATATAGCATCTAGTGGCCTGGTTATACAGCATCTACTGACCTGGTTATACAGCATCTAATGACCTGGTTATACAGCATCTAATGACCTGGTTATACAGCATCTACTGACCTGGTTATATAGCATCGAATGACCTGGTTATATAGCATCTACTGACCTGGTTATATAGCATCTAATGACCTGGTTATATAGCATCTAGTGGCCTGGTTATATAGCATCTACTGGCCTGGTTATATAGCATCTAATGACCTGGTTATACAGCATCTAATGACCTGGTTATATAGCATCTACTGACCTGGTTATATAGCATCTACTGACCTGGTTATATAGCATCTACTGACCTGGTTATATAGCATCTACTGACCTGGTTATATAGCATCTAATGACCTGGTTATATAGCATCTAATGACCTGGTTATATAGCATCTAATGACCTGGTTCTACTGACCTGGTTATATAGCATCTAATGACCTGGTTATATAGCATCTAATGACCTGGTTATATAGCATCACATGACCTGGTTATATAGCATCTAATGACCTGGTTATATTGCATCTAATGACCTGGTTATATAGCATCACATGACCTGTTATATAGCATCACATGACCTGGTTATATAGCATCTACTGACCTGGTTATATAGCATCTACTGACCTGGTTATATAGCATCACATGACCTGGTTATATAGCATCTACTGACCTGGTTATATAGCATCACATGACCTGGTTATATAGCATCACATGACCTGGTTATATAGCATCTAATAACCTGGTTATATAGCATCTACTGACCTGGTTATATAGCATCTACTGACCTGGTTATATAGCATCTAGTGGCCTGGTTATATTGCGCTGTACCTCAGTACTATTTCTGTTGGTACATAATGGCCAGTAGATGCTATATATCCAGGTCTGTTGGTACATAATGGCCAATAGATGCTATATATCCAGGTAATGTTGGTACATAATGGCCAGTAGATGCTATATATCCAGGTAATGTTGGTACATAATGGCCAGTAGATGCTATATATCCAGGTAATGTTGGTACATAATGGCTAGTAGATGCTATATATCCAGGTCTGAAGGTACATAATGGCCAGTAGATGCTATATATCCAGGTAATGTTGGTACATAATGGCCAGTAGATGCTATATATCCAGGTAATGTTGGTACATAATGGCCAGTAGATGCTATATATCCAGGTAATGTTGGTACATAATGGCTAGTAGATGCTATATATCCAGGTCTGAAGGTACATAATGGCCAGTAGATGCTATATATCCAGGTAATGTTGGTACATAATGGCCAGTAGATGCTATATATCCAGGTAATGTTGGTACATAATGGCCAGTAGATGCTATATATCCAGGTCTGAAGGTACATCATGGCCAGTAGATGCTATATATCCAGGTAATGTTGGTACATAATGGCCAGGAGATGCTATATATCCAGGTAATGTTGGTACATAATGGCTAGTAGATGCTATATATCCAGGTAATGTTGGTACATAATGGCTAGTAGATGCTATATATCCAGGTCTGTAGGTACATAATGGCCAGTAGATGCTATATATCCAGGTCTGTAGGTACATAATGGCCAGTAGATGCTATATATCCAGGTCTGAAGGTACATAATGGCCAGTAGATGCTATATATCCAGGTCTGAAGGTACATAATGGCTAGTAGATGCTATATATCCAGGTAATGTTGGTACATAATGGCCAGTAGATGCTATATATCCAGGTCTGAAGGTACATAATGGCTAGTAGATGCTATATATCCAGGTAATGTTGGTACATAATGGCCAGTAGATGCCCGGTAGTCATATGGCCGAGGCTAATCCGGTTGGGTACATAATGGCCAGTAGATGCTATATATCCGAGGGTCTGGCAGAGGCTACCAGGTAAGTGGCGGCAGTAGATGCTATATATCCGGCGAGGCTAATCCGTGTGCGTACCAGGTAAGGGTCATACTGGCCGTGAGCAGTACCGGGTGGTCATGGCCGGGAGCTATCCAGGTAGGGCAACTCACCGGCAAGTACGGATCGTCTTTTTTTTAAACAGATACAATTACACCTTATAGAACAGAAGGGACTGTGAAGGGAAACAAGCACAGGCACTGACACATGCATACACTTGCAAATGATAACACATATATTTTACATTACATTTTAGTCATATAGCAGACGCTCTTATCCAGAGCGACTTACAAATTGGTGCATTCACCTATAATATCCAGTGGAACAACCACTTTACAATAGTGCATCTAAATCTTTTAAGGGGGGGTTAGAAGGATTACTTTATCCTATCCCAGGTATTCCTTGAAGAGGTGGGGTTTCAGGTGTCTCCGGAAGGTGGTGATTGACTCCGCTGTCCTGGCGTCGTGAGGGAGCTTGTTCCACCATTGGGGTGCCAGAGCAGCGAACAGTTTTGACTGGGCTGAGCGGGAACTGTGCTTCCTCAGAGGTAGGGAGGCGAGCAGGCCAGAGGTGGATGAACGGAGTGCCCTTGTTTGGGTGTAGGGCCTGATCAGAGCCTGAAGGTACGGAGGTGCCGTTCCCCTCACAGCTCCGTAGGCAAGCACCATGGTCTTGTAGCGGATGCGAGCTTCGACTGGAAGCCAGTGGAGAGAGCGGAGGAGCGGGGTGACGTGAGAGAACTTGGGAAGGTTGAACACCAGACGGGCTGCGGCGTTCTGGATGAGTTGTAGGGGTTTAATGGCACAGGCAGGGAGCCCAGCCAACAGCGAGTTGCAATAATCCAGACGGGAGATGACAAGTGCCTGGATTAGGACCTGCGCCGCTTCCTGTGTGAGGCAGGGTCGTACTCTGCGAATGTTGTAGAGCATGAACCTACAGGATCGGGTCACCGCCTTAATGTTGGTGGAGAACGACAGGGTGTTGTCCAGGGTCACGCCAAGGCTCTTAGCACTCTGGGAGGAGGACACAAGGGAGTTGTCAACCGTGATGGCGAGATCATGGAACGGGCAGTCCTTCCCCGGGAGGAAGAGCAGCTCCGTCTTGCCGAGGTTCAGCTTGAGGTGGTGATCCGTCATCCACACTGATATGTCTGCCAGACATGCAGAGATGCGATTCGCCACCTGGTTGTCAGAAGGGGGAAAGGAGAAGATTAATTGTGTGTCATCTGCATAGCAATGATATGAGAGACCATGTGAGGATATGACAGAGCCAAGTGACTTGGTGTATAGCGAGAATAGGAGTGGGCCAAGAACAGAGCCCTGGGGGACACCAGTGGTGAGAGCACGTGGTGCGGAGACAGATTCTCGCCACGCCACCTGGTAGGAGCGACCTGTCAGGTAGGACGCAATCCAAGCGTGCGCGGTGCCGGAGATGCCCAGCTCGGAGAGGGTGGAGAGGAGGATCTGATGGTTCACGGTATCAAAGGCAGCAGATAGGTCTAGAAGGATGAGAGCAGAGGAGAGAGAGTTAGCTTTAGCAGTGCGGAGAGCCTCCGTGACACAGAGAAGAGCAGTCTCAGTTGAATGCCCAGTCTTGAAACCTGACTGATTAGGATCAAGAAGGTCATTCTGAGAGAGATAGCAAGAGAGCTGGCCAAGGACGGCGCGTTCAAGAGTTTTGGAGAGAAAGGAAAGAAGGGATACTGGTCTGTAGTTGTTGACATCGGAGGGATCGAGTGTAGGTTTTTTCAGAAGGGGTGCAACTCTCGCTCTCTTGAAGACGGAAGGGACGTAGCCAGCGGTCAAGGATGCGTTGATGAGCGAGGTGAGGTAGGGGAGAAGGTCTCCGGAAATGGTCTGGAGAAGAGAGGAGGGGATAGGGTCAAGTGGGCAGGTTGTTGGGCGGCCGGCCGTCACAAGACGCGAGATTTCATCTGGAGAGAGAGGGGAGAAAGAGGTCAAAGCACAGGGTAGGGCAGTGTGAGCAGGACCAGCAGTGTCGTTTGACTTAGCAAACGAGGATCGGATGTCGTCAACCTTCTTTTCAAAATGGTTGACGAAGTCATCCGCAGAGAGGGAGGAGGGGGGGGGAGGGGGAGGAGGATTCAGGAGGGAGGAGAAGGTAGCAAAGAGCTTCCTAGGGTTAGAGGCAGATGCTTGGAGTTTAGAGTGGTAGAAAGTGGCTTTAGCAGCAGAGACAGAAGAGGAAAATGTAGAGAGGAGGGAGTGAAAGGATGCCAGGTCCGCAGGGAGGCGAGTTTTCCTCCATTTCCGCTCGGCTGCCCGGAGCCCTGTTCTGTGAGCTCGCAGTGAGTCGTCGAGCCACGGAGCAGGAGGGGAGGACCGAGCCGGCCTGGAGGATAGGGGACAGAGGAAATCAAAGGATGCAGAGAGGGAGGAGAGGAGGGTTGAGGAGGCAGAATCAGGAGATAGGTTGGAGAAGGTTTGAGCAGAGGGAAGAGATGATAGGATGGAAGAGGAGAGAGTAGCGGGAGAGAGAGAGCGAAGGTTGCGACGGCGCAATACCAACCCGAGTAGGGGGAGAGTGAGAAGTGTTGGATGAAAGCGAGAGGGAAAAGGATACAAGGTAGTGGTCGGAGACTTGGAGGGGAGTTGCAATGAGATTAGTGGAAGAACAGCATCTAGTAAAGATGAGGTCAAGCGTATTGCCTGCCTTGTGAGTAGGGGGGGAAGGTGAGAGGGTGAGGTCGAAAGAGGAGAGGAGTGGAAAGAAGGAGGCAGAGAGGAATGAGTCGAAGGTAGACGTGGGGAGGTTAAAGTCACCCAGAACTGTGAGAGGTGAGCCATCCTCAGGAAAGGAACTTATCAAGGCGTCAAGCTCATTGATGAACTCTCCAAGGGAACCTGGAGGGCGATAAATGATAAGGATGTTAAGCTTGAAAGGGCTGGTAACTGTGACAGCATGGAATTCAAATGAGGAGATAGACAGATGGGTCAGGGGAGAAAGAGAGAATGTCCACTTGGGAGAGATGAGGATTCCAGTGCCACCACCCCACTGGCTCGATGCTCTAGGGGTATGCGAGAACACGTAGTCAGACGAGGAGAGAGCAGTAGGAGTAGCAGTGTTATCTGTGGTGATCCATGTTTCCGTCAGTGCCAGGAAGTCTAGGGACTGGAGGGTAGCATAGGCTGAGATGAACTCAGCCTTGTTGGCCGCAGACCGGCAGTTCGAGGCTGCCGGAGACCTGGAACTCCACGTGGGTCGTGCGCGCTGGGACCACCAGGTTAGAGTGGCAGCGGCCACGCGGTGTGGAGCGTTTGTATGGCCTGTGCAGAGGAGAGAGAACAGGGATAGGCAGACACATAGTAGACAAGCTACAGAAGAGGCTACGCTAATGCAAATGAGATTGGAGTGACAAGTGGACTACACGTCTCGAATGTTCAGGAAGTTAAGCTTACGTTGCAAAAATGTTATTGACTAAAATGATACAGTACTGCTGGCTGGTGGAGTAGGCTAGCTAGCAGTGGCTGCGTTGTTGACTTTGAACGTGTAGCTGGCTAGGTAACCTCGGTAGTTTCAGTACTACACCTTGTCATGATACAAATCAACTTTGTAGCTAGCTAGCTAACATAACACTAATCAAGACGTTCCTTGTAGTGTATATAGTTTCAACAATGCTGCTCGTCGGTAATAGTTGGCTAGGTTAGGAAAAATGGCGTCGCGGGGGACGGAAATAGCTGGCTAGCTAACCTCGATGGCTGGCTAGCTAACAATTATCAATTAACAATTATCAAGCTATGACAAAGACAACTAGGTAGCTAGCTAGGTAACACTGCACTAGTCAAATCGTTCCGTTGTAAAGTATTAGTAACTACAGCGCTGCTAGTCGGTAACGGTTGGCTAGCTGGCAGTGGGTTAATGATGACTACACATGCACTCTACACACATTTACACATGGATTTTGTGTTGTACACACAGTATATGTGATAGGAGAGTAGTGGATGGAGAGCACATGTTTAATGTGTTGTGAAAAGTGTTATGAAGTGTAATGTCATGTAATATTTATAATTGTATATGACTGTCTTAATGTTGCTGGACCCCAGGAAGAGGAGCTGCTGCCTTGGCAGGAACTAATGGGGATCCATAATAAACCCCAGGAAGAGTAGCTGCTGCCTTGGCAGGAACTAATGGTGATCCATAATAAAACCCAGGAAGAGGAGCTGCTGCCTTGGCAGGAACTAATGGAGATTGTTAATAAACCCCAGGAAGAGTAGCTGCTGCCTTGGCAGGAACTAATGGGAATCCATAATAAACCCCAGGAAGAGTAGCTGCTGCCTTGGGAGGAACTAATAGGAATCCATAATAAACCCCAGGAAGAGTAGCTGCTGCCTTGGCAGGAACTAATTGGGATCCATAATAAACCCCAGGAAGAGTAGCTGCTGCCTTGGCAGGAACTAATGGGGACCCATAATAAACCCCAGGAAGAGTAGCTGCTGCCTTGGCAGGAACTAATGGGGACCCATAATAAACCCCAGGAAGAGTAGCTGCTGCCTTGGCAGGAACTAATGGGGATCCATAATAAACCCCAGGAAGAGTAGCTGCTGCCTTGGCAGGAACTAATGGGGATCCATAATAAACCCCAGGAAGAGTAGCTGCTGCCTTGGCAGAAACTAATGGGGATCCATAATAAACCCCAGGAAGAGTAGCTGCTGCCTTGGCAGGAACTAATGTAGATTGTTAATAAACCTCAGGAAGAGTATCTGCTGCCTTGGCAGGAACTAATGGGGACCCATAATAAACCCCAGGAAGAGTAGCTGCTGCCTTGGCAGGAACTAACGGGGACCCATAATAAACCCCAGGAAGAGTAGCTGCTGCATTGGCAGGAACTAATGGGGATCCATAATAAACCCCAGGAAGAGTAGCTGCTGCCTTGGCAGGAACTAATGTAGATTGTTAATAAACCTCAGGAAGAGTATCTGCTGCCTTGGCAGGAACTAATGGGGACCCATAATAAACCCCAGGAAGAGAAGCTGCTGCATTGGCAGGAACTTATGGGGATCCCTAATAAACCCCAGGAAGAGTAGCTGCTGCCTTGGCAGGAACTAATGGGGATCCATAATAATCCCCAGGATGAGTAGCTGCTGCCTTGGCAGGAACTAATGGGGATCCATAATAAACCCCAGGAAGAGTAGCTGCTGCCTTGGCAGGAACTAATGGGGACCCATAATAAACCCCAGGAAGAGTAGCTGCTGCCTTGGCAGAAACTAATGTAGATTGTTAATAAACCCCAGGAAGAGTAGCTGCTGCCTTGGCAGGAACTAATGGGGACCCATAATATACTCCAGGAAGAGTAGCTGCTGCCTTGGCAGGAACTAATGGAGATTGTTAATAAACACCAGGAAGAGTAGCTGCTGCCTTGGCAGGAAGTAATGGTGATCCATAATAAACCCCAGGAAGAGTAGCTGCTGCATTGGCAGGAACTAATGGTGATCCATAATAAACCCCAGGAAGAGTAGCTGCTGCCTTGGCAGGAACTAACGGGGACCCATAATAAACACCAGGAAGAGTAGCTGCTGCCTTGGCAGGAACTAATGGTGATCCATAATAAACCCCAGGAAGAGTAGCTGCTGCCTTGGCAGGAACTAACGGGGTCCCATAATAAACTCCAGGAAGAGTAGCTGCAGCCTTGGCAGGAACTAACGAGGGCCCGTAATAAACCCCATGAAAAGTAGCTGCAACATTGACAGGAACTAATGGGGATCCATAATAAACCCCAGGAAGAGTAGCTGCTGCCTTGGCAGGAACTAATGGGGATCCATAATAAACCCCAGGAAGAGTATCTGCTGCCTTGGCAGGAACTAATGGGGATCCCTAATAAACCCCAGGAAGAGTAGCTGCTGCCTTGGCAGGAACTAATGGGAATCCATAATAAACCCCAGGAAGAGTAGCTGCTGCATTGGCAGGAACTAATGGGATCCCTAATAAACCCCAGGAAGAGTAGCTGCTGCCTTGGCAGGAACTAATGGGAATCCATAATAAACCCCAGGAAGAGTAGCTGCTGCCTTGGCAGGAACTAATGGGGATCCATAATAAACCCCAGGAAGAGTATCTGCTGCCTTGGCAGGAACTAATGGGAATCCATAATAAACCCCAGGAAGAGTAGCTGCTGCCTTGGCAGGAACTAATGGGGATCCATAATAAACCCCAGGAAGAGTATCTGCTGCCTTGGCAGGAACTAATGGGAATCCATAATAAACCCCAGGAAGAGTATCTGCTGCCTTGACAGGAACTAATGGAGATTAATAATAAATACAAATGGCCATTAGGTACTATGACATGGTCTGATCATAATGTACCTATAGACTTGGTCATAGTACCTCTCTACCACTCAGGAAAATGTTCAGAAATGTGTGGTTTACCGTAACATTTTAGGATTACTTATTGTACTTTCATGTGTTGTTCATGTACTTCAATTGCAGGCAAACCCGTGCATCAGATTTCCATTCTAGAATAAGCTGTCAAACTGGAGTTTTTCATTAATCTTTATTCCTAAATCATGGACTCAGCCCGAATGGCACCCTATTCCCTATTTAGTGCACTACCTATGACAAGGACCAATAGGGAATAGGGTGCAATTTGGGATGTAGCTGTGGCCAGTGCATTTAGATATGCTGCTATCACAGTTTGAGAACCATCTTGTAATTCCCAATATTTACCTGGCACAGGCAGCAAAGTGAATCAACACGCTTTGCCTCCATTTTCTGATCTCCTTCCAGTTTGACCAGCACAGACTTCTGTTGAAAATCACTTTCTTTAACCATGGCCAGCAATGTTTTCACAGGAAGCTTCATGAGAGAAAGCCAGAGAAGGACGGCAATTACTGGAACAGTACAAGCCAAAAATGTTCTTCCCCTGGCTACTGTGTGTGTAACCCGAATAGCTCCCTATACGGTATAGTGTGCACTATTTTTCACAAGGGCCCATAGTGCTCTCGTCAAAAGTAGTTCATCATGTAGGTAATAGGGTGCTATTTGGGATACAATGTGTGTGAGTGGGAAAGGTTTCTCACTTGGGTCTGCTGTGTTTGAAGAGATGTTTCACCCAAATGTGATAATTTGTTAATTTCTTTTCAAGCCATCTGGAAGTTAATGTGAGATGATATTGGCATGCAGTTTAGGCAATGCTAAAGTAGGTCTCATTGAACCCTAATGTTCTGATACTAAAGCGGGTCTCATTGAACCCTAATGTTTTGATGCTAAAGTGGGTCTCATAGAACCCTAATGTTTTGATGGTAAAGTGGGTCTCATTGAACCCTAATGTTTTGATGCTAAAGTGGGTCTCATAGAACCCTAATGTTTTGATGCTAAAGTGGGTCTCATAGAACCCTAATGTTTTGATGCTAAAGTGGGTCTCATAGAACCCTAATGTTTTGATGCTGAAGCGGGTCTCATTGAATCCTAATGTTTTTATGCTAAAGTGGGTCTCATTGAACCCTAATGTTTTGATGCTAAAGTACGTCTCATTGAACCCTAATGTTTTGATGCTGAAGTGGGTCTCATTGAATCCTAATGTTTTGATGCTAAAGTGGGTCTCATTGAACCCTAATGTTTTGATGCTAAAGTGGGTCTCATTGAACCCTAATGTTTTGATGCTAAAGTGGGTCTGATTGAATCCTAATGTTTTGATGCTAAAGCAGGTCTCATTGAACCCTAATGTTTTGATGCTAAAGCGGGTCTCATTGAATCCTAATGTTTTGATGCTAAAGCGGGTCTCATTGAACCCTAATGTTTTGATGCTGAAGTGAGTCTCAATGAACCCTAATGTTTTGATGCTAAAGTGGTGCCTGTAGTTAAGTAGCTAATCAGAACATAATCTTACAGTTGGACTGCAGTTATTAATGGCCTGTAGAGAAATCCACTGTCAGGAAGACTTCAAACATTAGAGGGAAAATATCCTTTGTTGCTGATGATGGAATGCCAGAACACCTACTGTAATCATACTGCTTTACTGCTGATATTTACATAATCATAATTCATTACAGACAAAGAGTTTAGCTAAACCAACAACAGACCAAGGTCCCCTAGGTACATTTGGATTGTGGCAGTCTAAAATACCACTCAGTACAACAGTGGTCCTCATAACTTGAAGTTGAATCAGGTTTAGTATTGAAATTAAGCAAATATCTGAAGCAGATGGGACACATACATATTTCAAATTAATAGAATGTAATAATAAAATGTTATTTTTAGAGTGAACTAGAAGCCAGAGGGAAAGATCAACATAAAGAGTTTTAACCAAGTATTCATCCCGAATGGCACCCTAATATCCAGATAGTGCACTACTTTTAACCAGAAACCATAGGCTATGTGGGGAAAAGGCTGCCATTTTGGGATGTAGCCCGTCACACATCAGCGCAGGCCTTCAATAGTCGTCCCTCGGCTAGTTGCTGTTTGGTCGCTGTTCTTTCAGCACCACCCACCTCCCTTTACTAACTGAACCACGGTGACTGACTGAAGAATAGAATAACCAGCTGTAACATGTAAAGTTCATGTCAGTAGAGTCTAAAACAGGCGTCACCCATTAGAAACAGGGTAACTGCCCATTGCTACCTAACGACGAGGCTAGCTGTTTGGTCGCTGTCCTTTCAGCACCATTGCCTGTACATTTACATTGACATTTGAGTCATTTAGTAGACACTCTTATCCAGAGTGGCTTACAGTTAGTGCATGCATCTTAATAAGATGGCTAGGTGAGACAATCACATATCACACTCAGACTAAGTACATTCAGACTAAGTGTTAATTCATGAAATGCATTTTTTGGTGTGGGGGGGAGGGGGTCGAGGTGAGGGGGGGTTGAGGTGAGGGGAGGGGAGGGGGTGGTCGAGGAGAGGGGGGGTCGAGGTGAGGGGGGGTCGAGGTGAGGGGAGGGGGGGGTCGAGGAGAGGGGGTGGTCGAGGTGAGGGGAGGGTCGAGGTGAGGGGAGGGGGTGGTCGAGGTGAGGGGAGGGTCGAGGTGAGGGGAGGGGGGGGTCGAGGTGAGGGGAGGGGGGGGTCGAGGTGAGGGGAGGTCGAGGAGAGGGGGGGTCGAGGTGAGGGGGGGTCGAGGTGAGGGGAGGGGGGGTCGGGGTGTGGGAAGGAGAGGGGGGGTCGAGGGGAGGGGGGGTCGAGGTGAGGGGAGGGTCGAGGTGCGGGGAGGGGGGGGTCGAGGTGAGGGGGGGGTTGAGGAGAGGGGGGGTCGAGGTGAGGGGAGGTCGAGGAGAGGGGGGGTCGAGGTGAGGGGGGGTCGAGGTGAGGGGAGGGGGGGTCGGGGTGTGGGAAGGAGAGGGGGGGTCGAGGTGAGGGGAGGGGGGGTCGAGGTGAGGGGGGTGGCCGGGGTGTGGGGAGGGGGGGTCGAGGTGAGGAGGTCGATGTCCTTTCAGCTACATTGTGAAAATAGAAAGACTCAAAACACAATGATTGTGTAATGAAAGCATGAAAATTTGTGCACTTAACCTGAGATCTGGTGTTTGAATGTAAAATCAATGTATGTGTTATGATACAAAGAACATATTTTTTTAAACAGAATAGAAGTACTCTGAAATACCCAGAGTGGTTCTTCAATCTGAATATTAATGTTTTTTTTAAGAGGGTATTGTGTCAGTGCAGGTAAAAGACAGCATCAAAACACAAAAAAAAAAATAAACAAATTGCAGACTGACTCTCCTACAATCAAATGGTTAAGACATGTAAATTATTTATAGCCTAAATATTGATGATGAGTTGCCTGTGAAGACTATTGTTTGTGGAATTCGAGCTACATTTTTTTACCAATGGTTTATTTAGACAGGCATGAGACGGAGAAGGTGTGATCGGCTATGAAAAAGCCAACTGACATTTACTCCTGAGGTGCTGACCTGTTGCACCCTCGACAACCACTGTGATTATTATCATTTGACCCTGCTGGTCATCTATGAACATTTGAACATCTTGGCCATTTTCTGTTATAATCTCCACCCGGCACAGCCAGAAGAAGAGTTTTTCCTAGCCACCGTGCTTCTACACCTGCATTGCTTGCTGTTTGTGGGTTTTAGGCTGGGTTTCTGTACAGCACTTTGTGACATCAGCTGATGTAAGAAGGGCTTTATAAATACATTTGATTTGATTTGAAAGTGGGACCGACGGAAGCGGAAATTGAAACACTCACTTCTGGTGCCGTAAGCTGGTACATTTAATTGGAATTGCATTGGATATTTTACACACTTAATCACATAGCCACAATGTAAAAACAAATTCTGGGGTGAAAAGCTAGTACATGTACAGTTGAAGTCGGAAGTTTACGTACACTTTAGCCAAATACATTTAAACTCAGTTTTTCACAGTTCCTGACATTTAATCCTAGTAAAAAATTCCCTGTCTTAGGTCAGTTAGGATCACCACTTTATTTTAAGAATGTGAAATGTCGGAATAATAGTAGAGAGAATGATTTATTTCAGCTTTTATTTCTTTCATCACATTCCTAGTGGGTCAGAAGTTTACATACACTCAATTAGTATTTGGTAGCATTGCCTTTAAATTGTTTAACTTGGGTCAAACGTTTCGGGTAGCCTTCCACAAGCTTCCCACAATAAGTTGGGTGAATTTTGGCCCCTTTCCTCCTGACAGAGCTGGTGTAACTGAGTCAGGTTTGTAGGCCTCCTTGCTCGCACACACTTTTTCAGTTCTGGCCACAAATTGTCTATAGGATTGAGGTCAGGGCTTTGTGATGGCCACTCCAATACCTTGACTTTGTTGTCCTTAAGCCATTTTGCCAAAACTTTGGAAGTATGCTTGGGATCATTGTTCATTTGGAAGACCCATTTGTGACCGAGCTTTAACTTCCTGACTGATGTGTTGAGATGTTGCTTCAAAATATCCACATAATTTTCCTGCCTCATGATGCCATCTATTTTGTGAAGTGCACCAGTCCCTCCTGCAGCAAAGCACCCCCACAACATGATGCTGCCACTCCCGTGCTTCACGGTTGGGATGGTGTTCTTCGGCTTGTAAGCCTCCCCCTTTTCCTCCAAACATAATGATGGTCATTATAGCCAAACAGTTCTATTTTTGTTTCATCAGACCAGAGGACATTTCTCCAAAAAGTATGATATTTGTCCCCATGTGCAGTTGCAAACCGTAGTCTGGCTTTTTTATGGCGGTTTTGGAGCAGTGGCTTCTTCCTTGCTAAGCGGCCTTTCGGGTTATGTCGATATAGGACTCGTTTTACTGTGGATATAGATACTTTTGTACCTGTTTCCTCCAGCATCTTCACATGGTCCTTTGCTGTTGTTCTGGGATTGATTTGCACTTTTCGCACCAAAGAACGTTCATCTCTAGGAGACAGAACGCGTCTCCTTCCTGAGCGGTATGACAGCTGAGGTCTTGGATGGTTTCTTTTGATTTTCCCACGATGTCAAGCAAAGAGGTACTGAGTTTGAAGGTAGGCCTTGAAATACATCCACAGGTATTCCTCCAATTGACTCAAATGATGTCAATTAGCCTATCAGAAGCTTCTAAAGCCATGACATAATTTTCTGTAATTTTCCAAGCTGTTTAAAGGCACAGTCAACTTAGTGTATGTAAACCTCTGACCCATTGGAATTGTGATACAGTGAATTATAAGTGAAATAATCTGTCTGTAAACAATTGATTAAAAATTACTTGTGTCATGCACAAAGTAGATGTCCTAACCGACTTGCCAAAACTATAGTTTGTTAACAAGAAATTTGTGGAGTGGTTGAAAAATGAGTTTTAATGACTCCAACCTAAGTGTATGTAAACTTCTGACTTAAACTGTACTTAATAAAAATGAATATTTTCAATGATTTGTTAATAAAACATTTAAGAATAAATCCAACATAATATATTGCTCAAAATGTGTCTTCTATCATGATTCCCAAAGCCAGAGAAAAATGATTTATTGAACTCATTGGAAGTCTGATTCGAAACTCCTTGCACTTCCTATCTTGACGTGTCTCTGTTTTTAGAGGATTATGGGTCATATAAATATATATTATTTTCTATCATTATTTTACACAATGTTGTATGCATGTTTGAAGGAAGAAAAGTACACTTCTTTATTAGTATTAAGTAGCTTGTTATGTCATGAGTTGTAATGATCAACGGATATCAAAGCCATCAGACAAAATTACGTTCAATGAAGAGACGACCTATTCACCACATTTCAAACTTTTAATGGTAGAGGCAAATACAGTATCCTCCCATACTTGTTGTAAAACCTCTAGTCATTTCTGGTGGTTGGAACACTGTGCTCAACAATGCCTGCCAAAAAAATGGTTAAACTGGCAAATGATCAGATACATAAACCGATGTTAGACATTAGAATACTCCAGAAGGAGTGATCTAATTCTTCACTAGACAGGAGGTGAAACACCATCATAGTGTTTAGAAGCTATAGAGAGAGAGAGAGAGAGAGAGAGAGAGAGAGAGAGAGAGGAGAGAGAGAGAGACAGAGAGAGAGAGACAGAGAGAGAGAGAGAGAGAGAGAGAGAGAGAGAGAGAGAGAGAGAGAGAGAGAGAGGAGAGAGACCGAGAGAGAGAGACAGAGAGAGAGAGACAGAGAGAGAGAGACAGAGAGAGAGAGAGAGAGAGAGAGAGAGAGAGAGAGAGAGAGAGAGAGAGAGAGAACGACACCAACAGAGAAGGAATCTAATTCTGTACTAAACAGAACACGAAACACCATAATAGTGTTTTCAACCTTTTCTAGTAGGTCTCCCAGTCCATGGCAAGGTGTTACACAACACCTGATTAACTGGTGCTCCAACACAACACTATGTCAGGATGATGTGTTTCAATACTCCAGGCAAAGTTAAGCTTCCGTCTCCTTTGCGTTGGTGTATGCTCAGTTGCAACTCGTTTTATTTTTTATTTTTTACAAAGCACTTAATTTGAACAGTGTACTAACTAAACCTGCCAGGGACTCTAGCCTATACTACTAACAGAACACAATACTGTATAATATTACATTTTATAGCCTCTAACAGTCCTAACACATTACAAACAAGTTAACGACGAGATGTTTGGTCGCTGTCCTTTCAGCACCACCTCGTGCTGAACCAGCGAGGCACTGTACATTCTATTAAGTGAACCGAATAACAGTGTAATATTACAACATGTGTAGAGTCTAAAACAGGCATATACCACACGTTAGAAACAACCCCGGGGTAAGGATTGTGAGAATTTGACCGTGATGCCGGAGCTCCCTAGAGTAATGTCTAGGTGTTTGCTATTGGTGAAGCGTCTTTATCAGTTAGAGAGGCGTGGGCGGGACTCTGCGCACTCGCTCGTTCTGCATCTCGACAGAAAGGCAATAAGCTGCACTTTCTCTGCGCAAGGAGAGAAGCATCTCTCGTTCGCTCGCTCTCTCTCTCTCTCTCTCTCTACAGTCCCGGTGGTACGGTGTATGTAAAGGCACACTCTAACTAACGGCAATAGGCTACCGCTACAGCCCGATGGTCTGCCCAAGTACAGAACGGACTTGACTTACTTTGCCTTGAGAAGGAAAACTGAGTTCCGTTCCTACGTAGACTAAGGAGCCTATGAGATTCTTCTCAGTGTTCAGACTGCAAGCGCACCTGGATAAACCCGAGAGCTTCCTCCAGTCGAAAACAGAAGACAACGTGAGGCCAGCATAGTTTGCTGCTGAAGGAAGCGTTAAGAATATGATTCTCCAACGGCACTTGGTGTTCCTCCTGTATAGCTTCTGTGGAATCGCCTCGAAAGGTAGGCTGGCTAAACGCTGGAAACATAAATCTGTTTTAGTAGCCTAGGTTATTCTATAGCTCTGTAGCCTACATGTAAACCCGGGCGTGGTGAAGATAATTCATAAGGTATAAGAGTAATAGTCTCCCTCACGTCTTACTCAAGTGTGTCGAAGTCATCGTGAAGATATGTCATTTCTGTTTTGAGAATGGGTCAGTTTGTCGCTTGAGTGTTTTGGGACGTAGGATTGCGCTGTCGATGGTGAGGGAACATGGTGACGGTACAGCGCAGTAGTAAAGTTCTGCGGGGGAAAAAATGCGAATACCTCTATTCTTCATCACGGAATGATCTTCGTGATACAATGGTGGTGGTGGTGGTGGTGGTGGCCATAAGTTACGATACACCAACTTGGATGTTATCCCGTGTCTTTTGCGTGCACAGCAAGGAACAGCTAGATTTGAACGTATAGCAATACAGTAGGCTTCTTAACAGGTTATGGGGTGCGTTAAGGTCAATGTAAAGACATTGGGTTGTAACCTATTTTGTGTACAGCAAATTCGCTTATATATATTTAATACACTCAATTAGCGTATAGTATTGTTATAACATACTGATATATTATTAATAGATTGAATTTGATACGAATGACAAATGAGAGACACTGTTAGACGTGATTTTCCTCTATGTCTGAAAAACATGAATTTATACTATCCAATGGTACAGTAGGCTCACAAGCTGGTGAACTAAATGTGAGATGTCCATTATATAGATGTATGTTTTGTGCTGCGGGCGGTGGGCCAGCAGGTTGGTTATATCTTGGGGTCGTGTTTGACTAGAATATAAGCGTTTTAAATCCTCTGATCTGAGGAGTTGTTTTTCAAAAGGTGAAATGCAGGTGTAGGTTATCGGTAATAGTTTTAAAACCATGCTTGTATATTATAGCCTATCGTATCTGAACATATATATATATTTTTATTTCAGCCACATTTTGAGATGCGTTAATTGGTAGGCTAAATTAAATGATTAAATGTCGTTGTTCATATTTATAAATGTAATATTCTTTAATTAGCTATTCATTTTTTTTTTTGGGAGGGGGGGGGGGGGCATTTCTGTCCACATTTATAATGTAGCCTGCTCACTGTAACTTCAGATAGGAGAGAAACAATGGATGGGTGAAGTAGCGGGCAGTATCGCATTTTCATCACATAAATTCCCCAACACTCCACGCAGCCCGCCTGTCCCGCTAACGGGCTTCTGCTCGCGCAGCCACCGCCCTGTGCTGTGCCACTGCGCGTGGGGTGACGCCGATGGAATGAACAAGTCCTCTTTTTTTCCCCCCGAGGCTCTCTGATGTCGTTTAGTGTATAGGCTATAGTCTAAGCCCCGCAGTGTATAGGGTACACGCCCAGCAGGCTACTATGAGTCACCCTGTGACTGTCATTACAGAAATATATGATGTGCGCTACTGTTTTTTTTTATTTTTAAAAAGGGGATTTTTAAGGGGTTGGTATCCCATCAACTTGTTGTATACCTATCTAAATTAAGGAAATAACTCCTACACAGTAACTCATCCTTGACAGCCTGACTTCAATGTCTTTATTATATTATTTTCTATTCTGTTCTGTTCTATTATTTTCTATTCTATTCTATTATGCTCTATTCAATTCTATTCTGTTCTGTTCTATTCTATTCTGCTCTATTCTATTCTATGCTATTCTACTCTATTATGCTCTATTTCTTTCTATTCTATTCTATTCTATTCTGTTCTGTTCTATTATTTTCTATTCTATTCTATTATGCTATATTCTATTCGGTTCTATTCTATTCTATTGTATTCTGTTCTGTTCTATTCTGTTCTGTTCTATTCTATTATTTTCTATTCTATTCTATTATGCTCTATTCTGTTCTGTTATATTCTATTCTGTTCCATTCTGTTCTATTGTAATACATTATATTCTGTTCGATTCTATTCTGTTCTATTCTATTCTATTATTTTATGTTCTATTATTTTCCATTCTATTTTATGTTTGCTATGCTATTCTATTGTATATTTCCTATGCTATTCTATGCTGTATTTCCTATGCTATTCTATTCTGTATTTCCTATACTATTCTATATTTCCTATGCTATTTTATTCTGTATTTCCTATGCTGTTCTATATTTCCTATGCTATTTTTTTCTATATTTCCTATGCTATTCTATATTTCCTACTCTATTCTGTATTTCCTATGCTGTTCTATATTTCCTATGCTATTTTATTCTATATTTCCTATGCTATTCTATATTTCCTATGCTATTCTGTATTTCCTATGCTATTCTATATTTCCTATGCTATTCTATTCTATACTTCCTATGCTATTCTATTCTTGTTACTGTCGTCTGAAGAACTGGACCAAGGTGCAGAGTGGTAGGCGTACATTTTACTTTTAATAAAAATGACACCGGAAAAAACAACAAAATACAAAAACGAACGTAAAGCTACATGCAGTGCAGTAAGCAACTACACACAAACAAGATCCTACAATCACAGATGGGAAAAAGGGCTGCCTAAGTATGATCCCCAATCAGAGACAACGATAAACAGCTGCCTCTGATTGGGAACCATACTAGGCCAACAAAGGAATAGAAACCTTGATATGCCCACCCAAGTCACACCCTGACCTAACAAAATAGAGAATAAAAAAGTCTCTAAAGGTCAGGGTGTGACAGTACCCCCCCCCCCCCAAGGGTGCGGACTCCAGCCGCAAACCTGAACCTATAGGGGAGGGTCCGGGTGGGCATCTCCTCTCGGTGGAGGCTCCGGTGCGGGACGCAGACCCCGCTCCGCTTGAGGCTCCCCTCACTTCCGTGGAACCAGACCGTGGATCGTTGCCGGAGGGATCTGACCGTAGATCGTCGCCGGGGACTCCGGACCGTGGATCGTCGCCAGAGGCTCTGAACTGGGAACCCCAGCTGGAGGCTCTGAACTGCCGACCGTCGCTGGAGGTTCTGGACTGCAGACCGTCGCTGGAGGTTCTGGACTGCAGACCGTCGCTGGAGGCTCTGGACTGCCGACCGTCGCTGGAGGTTCTGGACTGCCGACCGTCGCTGGAGGCTCTGGACTGCAGACCGTCGCTGGAGGTTCTGGACTGCAGACCGTCGCTGGAGGCTCTGGACTGCAGACCGTCGCTGGAGGCTCTGGACTGCAGACCATCGCTGAAAGCTCTGGACTGCAGACCGTCGCTGGAAGCTTCAGGCCATGGGTCATCACTGGAGGCTTCGTGCCATGGATCGTCACTGGAGGCTTTGGGCCATGGATCATCACTGGAGGCTTCGGGCCATGGTTCACCACTGGAGGCTTCGGGCCATGGATCACCACTGGAGGCTTCGGGCCATGGATCACCACTGGAGGCTTCGGGCCATGGCTCACCACTGGAGGCTTCGTGCCATGGATCATCACTGCAGGCTTCGTGCCATGGATCATCACTGGAGGCTTTGGGCCAGGGACCGTCGCTGGAGGCCGAGTGCGTGGAACTGGCACAGGATGCACCGGGCTGGAGAGACGCACTGGAGGCCGGGTGCGTGGAGCTGGCACTATGTGTCCTGGCTGGATACCCACTTTAGCTCGGTAAGTGTGGAGAGCTGGCACAGGATGCACTGGGCTGTGAAGGCGCACTGGGGATACCATGCGTAGAGCTGGTGCAGGATATCCTGGGCCGAGGAGACGCACTAGAGACCCGGACCGCTGAGCCAGAACAATCCGTCCTGGACAGATGCTCACCTCAGCACGGCAACACCTGAAAGCAGGCACAGAACGCACCGGGCTAAGGGTGCGCACTGGAAGCATGGTGCGCAGAACCGGAAGACATGGTATCTGAACCGTGACCAACTCCTCATCGTAATTACAGGGAGTTGGTTCTTGTTCCCACCTTTGCTCCGCTCGCCCCCCCCTAACCCCCCCCGAGGCTGCCTCTTGGGCTTCCGTCGTCTCCCTGATCCCTGTTTTCCTCAGTGTTCCTCTGTCGCTGCCTCCGTCTGCTCCCATGGAAGGCGATCCTTTCCGGCCTGGATCTCTTCTCACATCCAGGATCCCTTACCGTCCAGGATATCCTTCCATGTCCAGGATGTCGACTCCTCCTGGCCACGCTGCTTGGTCCTTTGGTGGTGGCATCTTCTGTTAACGATCACTGTCTTCAAACTCCCTGTCATAAATGAGCCAAGGCGCAGCGTGCATGTAATTCCACATCTTTAATGGAAGTGAAACCTTTCACAAAAACCAGGTAAAGAGAAATCAACCGTGACGCAACTGTGGCGCACACAAACACTCACAGAAAATAATAATTACCCACCCACACAGGTGGGAAAACAGACTGCCTAAGTATGATCCCCAATCAGAGACAACGATAAACAGCTGCCTCTGATTGGGAACCTTACTAGGCCAACAAAGGAATAGAAACCTAGATATGCCCACCCAAGTCACACCCTGACCTAACAAAATAGAGAATAAAAAAGGCTCTAAGGTCAGGGCGTGACAATTCTATGTTTGCTATGCTATTCTATTCTATATTTCCTATTCTATTCTATATTTTCTATGCTATTCTATTCTATACTTCCTATGCTATTATATTCTATACTTCCTATGCTATTCTATTCTATATTTCCTATGCTATTCTATATTTCGAGATTGATGTCGAGAATGACGTCGAGTCTGATGTCGAGGATGATGTCGAGGCTGATGTGCCCTATTCTTTATCTAGTGCACTACCAGAGCCCATTTGGCAGTGCAGACACTGACTGTCATTGGTAGAAAATACCTCAGCAGTGTGTTGACCAGTAGAAAGGTCAGTCTGGATCTCTACATTACTAAACTTAGTTCCATTACTAAACTTAGTTCTAAACAGACCGGCTGTATTGGTCCATCCATACCATCTCCCTATCTGCCAACATGCCTCTCCAGTACATTCTGAGCACCTTGTCCGTGTTCCACATTTGTATTTGAAGTTATTATGGATCCCCCAGCAGCTACACTTCCTGGTGTCCAGCAACATAAGACAGTTACATACAGTTTAAAACATTTCATGACGTTTACATTTCATGACACCTTACCCAACACATTCAGTGTGCTCGCTCAGGCCACCACTCCACAACCACATATTTCAAATACAACATCCATGTGTACGTGTGTCTGTGCCTGTGTGTGTCTCTTCACAGTCCCTGCTGTTCCATAAACTGTATTTTTTGTCTGTTTAAAAAAAAAATCTGATTCAACTGCGTTGTGGAATAGAGTTCTATGTAGTCATGGCTCTATATAGTACTCTGCACCACCCATATTCTGTTCTGGATTAAGGGATTGTTAAGAGACCTTTGTTGGCATGTCTTGTGGGGTATGGATGGGTGTCTAAAATATGTGCCAGTAGTTTAAACAGACAGCTCGGGACATTCAGCATGTCAACACCTCTTACAAAAACAGGAAGTGATGAAGTCAATCTCTCCTCCACTTTGAGCCATGAGAGATTGACATGCATATTATTAATGTTAGCTCTCTGTGTACATCTAAGGGCCAGCTGTGCCTTCCCTGTTCTGAGCCAATTGTAATTTTCCGAGGTCCCTCTTTGTGGCACCTGACCACATGACTGAACAGTAGTCCAGGTGCGACAGAACTAGAGTCTGTAGGACCTGCCTTGTTGATAGTGTTGTTAAGAAGGTAGAAACTAGGGCCTGTAGGACCTGCCTTGTTGATAGTGTTGTTAAGAAGGTAGAAACTAGGGTCTGTAGGACCTGCCTTGTTGATAGTGTTGTTAAGAAGGTAGAGCAGTGCTTTATTACAGACAGACTTCTCCCCATCTTAGCTACTACTGCATCAATATGTTTTGACCATGACAGTTTACAATCCAGGGTTAGTTGAAGCAGTTTAGTCACCTCCTATGGGCCCTGTTTAAAAGTAGGGCACTATATAAGGAAAGGGTGCCATATAGGCTGTAGTCATTGAGTGTCAAAACCTTCATTGCAAACAGAGTTATGTCTATACTGTATCAGACAGCCAGGTCACTTCCCCTCATTCTCCTCTCCTAATATGACTCTGTCCAACATTTAGACAGACAGACTCTGATTTTGAAATCCTCTGTATATTACATTATTCCAGTCAGTGTGTGGGTTTCTTCGCTGAAAACCTTGAGATAAATACAAATTGGGCCCAGGGGAAAGTGAACCCCAAAACGTCACAGTGCTTTAAGGTGAGGCTGGAGGGAGACGAGGGGAATACATGGTTGTGTCTCTTGTGGGCTGCGGAGACAGCGACTGAACTAAGCCTCGCTGGTATACTGTTGCTGATAGAGAGAAGCTGAAGGAAGGCAGACAGGGAGGTTTGGTAGACAGGACCACACAACACCCCCAAACACACAACCCCCCCAGACACACAACCCCCACCCCTCAGACCTCCCTCCAGCCTCCTCCACAACAACAATATCTGTCCATCTACCTCCAGCCTCCTCCACAACAACAATATCTGTCCATCTACCTCCAGCCTCCACCACAACAACAATATCTGTCCATCTACCTCCAGCCTCCACCACAACAACAATATCTGTCCATCTACCTCCAGCCTCCACCACAACAACAATATCTGTCCATCTACCTCCAGCCTCCTCCACAACAACATCTGTCCATCTACCTCCAGCCTCCTCCACAACAACAATATCTGTCCATCTACCTCCAGCCTCCTCCACAACAACAATATCTGTCCATCTACCTCCAGCCTCCTCCACAACAACATACATTTGGTATACAATAGACAATATCATCATCAACATCACACCAGCCTCTTCTGACAGTATACATTGATGGTGTTTTACTCTCTGCCTCACCTTACTAGCTATCAGGTGGACGAGGCGGTCCTGTCTTACTGTCGGCCTCACATCATTAGCTATCAGGTGGACGAGACGGTCCTGTCTTACTGTCTGCCTCACCTTACTAGCTATCAGGTGGACGAGGCGGTCCTGTCTTACTGTCGGCCTCACATCATTAGCTATCAGGTGGACGAGACGGTCCTGTCTTACTGTCTGCCTCACCTTACTAGCTATTAGGTGGACGAGGCGGTCCTGTCTTACTGTCTGCCTCACCTTACTAGCTATCAGGTGGACGAGACGGTCCTGTCTTACTGTCTGCCTCACCTTACCAGCTATCAGGTGGACGAGGCGGTCCTGTCTTACTGTCTGCCTCACCTTACTAGCTATCAGGTGGACGAGGCGGTCCTGTCTTACTGTCTGCCTCACCTCATTAGCTATCAGGTGGACGAGGCGGTCCTGTCTTACTGTCTGCCTCACCTTACTAGCTATCAGGTGGACGAGGCGGTCCTGTCTTACTGTCTGCCTCACCTTACTAGCTATCAGGTGGACGAGGCGGTCCTGTCTTACTGTCGGCCTCACCTCATTAGCTATCAGGTGGACGAGACGGTCCTGTCTTACTGTCTGCCTCACCTTACTAGCTATTAGGTGGACGAGGCGGTCCTGTCTTACTGTCTGCCTCACCTTACTAGCTATCAGGTGGACGAGACGGTCCTGTCTTACTGTCTGCCTCACCTTACCAGCTATCAGGTGGACGAGGCGGTCCTGTCTTACTGTCTGCCTCACCTCACTAGCTATCAGGTGGACGAGGCGGTCGTGTCTTACTGTCGGCCTCACCTTACTAGCTATCAGGTGGATGAGACGGTCCTGTCTTACTGTCTGCCTCACCTTACTAGCTATCAGGTGGACGAGGCGGTCCTGTCTTACTGTCGGCCTCACCTCATTAGCTATCAGGTGGACGAGGCGGTCATGTCTAGCTACAGTTGAAGCCGGAGGTTTAAATACACTTAGGTTGGAGTCATTAAAACTAGTTTTTCAACCACCACAAATTTCTTGTGAACAAACTATAGTTCTGGCAAGTCGGTTTTCCAACAATTGTTTACAGACAGATTATTTCACTGTATCACAATTTCAGAAGTTTACATACACTAAGTTGACTGTGCCTTTAAACTGTTTGGAAAATTCCAGAAAATTATGTCATGGCTTTAGAAGCTTCTGATAGGATAATTGACATCATTTGAGTCAATTGGAAGTGTACCTGTGGATGTATTTCAAGGCCTACCTTTAAACTCAGTGCCTCTTTGCTTGACATCATGGGAAAATCAAAAGAAAGACCTCAGAAAAAAATTGTAGACCTCCACAAGTCTGGTTCGTCCTTGGGAGCAATTTCCAAATGCCTGAAGGTACCACGTTCATCTGTACAAACAATAGTACGCAAGTATAAACACCATGGGACCACGCAGCTGTCATACCGCTCAGGAAGGAGACGCGTTCTGTCTCCTAGAGATGAATGTACTTGGGTGTGAAAAGTGCAAAATAATCCCAGAACAACAGCAAAGGACCTTGTGAAGATGCTGGAGGGAACAGGTACAAAGTATCTATATCCACAGTAAAATGAGTCCTATATCGACATAACCTGAAAGGCCGTTCAGAAAGGAAAAAGCCACTGCTCCAAAACCACCATTAAAAAAAGCCAGAATACGGTTTGCAACTGCACATGGGGACAAAGATCGTACTTTTTGGAGAAATGGTCCTCTGGTCTGATGAAACAAAAAGAGAACTGTTTGGCCATAATGAGAATTGTTATGTTTGGAAGAAAAAGGGGGAGGCTTGCAAGCCAAAGAACACCATCCCAACCGTGAAGCACAGGGGTGGCAGCATCATGTTGTGGGGGTACTTTGCTACAGGAGGGACTGGTGCACTTCACAAAATAGATGGCATCATGAGGGAGGGGAAATGATGTGGATGTTTTGAAGCAACATCTCAAGACATCAGTCAGGAAGTTAAAGCTTGGTCACAAATGGGTCTTCCAAATGGACATTGACCCCAAGCATACTTCCAAAGTTGTGACAAAATGGCTTAAGGACAACAAAGTCAAGGTACTGGAGTGGCCATCACAAAGCCCTGACCCCAATCCTATAGACAATGTGTGGGCAGAACTGAAAAAGTGTTTGTGAGCAAGGAGGCCTACAAACCTGACTCAGTTACACCAGCTCTGTCAGAAGGAATGGGCCAAAATTCACCCAACTTATTGTGGGAAGCTTGTGGTAGGCTACCCGCAACGTTTGACCCAAGTTAAACAATTTAAAGGCAATGCTACCAAATACTAATTGAGTGTATGTAAACTTCTGACCCACTAGGAATGTGATGAAAGAAATAAAAGCTAAAATAAATAATTCTCTCTACTATTATTCTGACGTTTCACATTCTTAAAATAAAGTGGTGATCCTAACTGACCTAAGACAGGGAATTTTTACTGGGATTAAATGTCAGGAATTGTGAAAAACTTAGTTTAAATGTATTTTGCTAAGGTGTATGTAAACTTCCGACTTCAGCTGTATGTACAGTATAAGTCCTTGTACAACGACAACCATCAACAACAGGTGTAACATTTGACTCATGTAAGATTCAAAATGGATCATGGTTTGCAGGCTATCAGTGTGCTAGGTTGTATTTTGTTGATAGAACCTGAAGCCTCGACTTACCAGTGAAGACGATAATGTCTTCGCCAATAGCAGCATTCTGGCACACACACACACACACACACACACACACACACACACACACATACACACACACACACACACACACACACACACACACACACACACACACACACACACACACACACACACACACACACACACACACACACACACACACAGAAAAACACAAAGTGTGCATATCAATAACCCTATCTGTCTGTCTGTCTGTCTGTCTGTCTGTCTGTCTGTCTGTCTGTCTGTCTGTCTGTCTAACATAACATCTATGTTGAGGAGTGCTCATCCTGGATGTTAGTCTACATGGAGACAGCACTCCTCATCCTGGATGTTAGTCTACATGTAGACATCACTCCTAATCCTGGATGTTAGTCTACATGGAGACAGCACTCCTCATCCTGGATGTTAGTCTACATGGAGACAGCACTCCTCATCCTGGATGTTAGTCTACATGTAGACATCACTCCTCATCCTGGATGTTAGTCTACATGTAGACATCACTCCTCATCCTGGATGTTAGTCTACATGGAGACAGCACTCCTCATCCTGGATGTTAGTCTACATGGAGACAGCACTCCTGGATGTTAGTCTACATGGAGACAGCACTCCTCATCCTGGATGTTAGTCTACATGGAGACAGCACTCCTGGATGTTAGTCTACATGGAGACATCACTCCTCATCCTGGATGTTAGTCTACATGTAGACATCACTCCTAATCCTGGATGTTAGTCTACATGGAGACAGCACTCCTCATCCTGGATGTTAGTCTACATGGAGACAGCACTCCTGGATGTTAGTCTACATGGAGACATCACTCCTCATCCTGGATGTTAGTCTACATGGAGACAGCACTCCTCATCCTGGATGTTAGTCTATATGGAGACAGCACTCCTGGATGTTAGTCTACATGGACACAGCACTCCTCATCCTGGATGTTAGTCTACATGGAGACAGCACTCCTGGATGTTAGTCTACATGGAGACATCACTCCTCATCCTGGATGTTAGTCTACATGGAGACAGCACTCCTCATCCTGGATGTTAGTCTACATGGAGACAGCACTCCTGGATGTTAGTCTACATGGACACAGCACTCCTCATCCTGGATGTTAGTCTACATGGAGACAGCACTCCTCATCCTGGATGTTAGTCTACATGGAGACAGCACTCCTCATCCTGGATGTTAGTCTACATGGAGACAGCACTCCTGGATGTTAGTCTACATGGACACAGCACTCCTCATCCAGTTCATTCTTACATGTTTTATGTTTTAGCCGCTTTTGAAAGCAGAAGTCCAATTGAAAACATTATTGGCATTTTGAATTAGATGTCCATAAGGAAGGGCGAGCTAGGACTGATGCTTTCGTTAGCTAAACTAGGAAGTCTGTTTGTTTTGTTACCAAGGAAACTACGGTAGCTATCTAGTAAACGTGCTACCTACTTCAGTGGATGTTGAACACATTTCTACCTGCAAATGAACACATTTTTAGCGACCAATGTGTTAAATTATAGCCATGGTATAAAAGGGATAATCAACCAGGGGCTCTATGAGTTCTCTGGAAAATAATACAAATCCGTGGAAGGTTAGTTCCACAACACACCTTCCATGTTGTTCATTATTTTACATAGAACGCATAGAGCCCCTCGTTGATTATCCCTTACAAGGCCAATACCTGAACAAGGCCAATACTTGAACAAGGCCAATACTTGAACAAGGCCAATACCTGAACAAGGCCAATACTTGATTTGATTTGAACAAGGCCAATACCTGAACAAGGCCAATACTTGATTTGATTTGAACAAGGCCAATACTTGAACAAGGCCAGTACTTGATTTGATTTGAACAAGGCCAGTACTTGAACAAGGCCAATACTTGAACAAGGCCAATACTTGATTTGATTTGAACAAGGCCAATACTTGAACAAGGCCAATACTTGAACAAGGCCAATACTTGATTTGATTTGAACAAGGACAATACTTGAACAAGGCAAATATTTGAATGAGGCCAGTACTTGATTTGATTTGATTTGATTTGAACAAGGCCAATACTTGATTTGATTTGAACAAGGCCAGTACTTGATTTGATTTGAACAAGGCCAATACTTGATTTGATTTGAACAAGGCCAATACTTGATTTGATTTGAACAAGGGAACAAGAGATGCCCTATATGAGCCCCCTGTATTTTACTGTGATATTATTGACTCTCTTCATTGAGAATCTGCTATGTTGTCTGATGATCCGTAATCTTCTCATGACAAGGAGACAGTTACTGTTTACTGTTATCATTGATAACCATTGTGGGTTACGGTGTCTGGATGCGGTCTCCAAATGACAAGCTATGCCCTACTGTATATATATGGCACTATTTTTGACCAGAGCAAAAATTGGCCCCTGGTCAAAAGTAGTACACTTCATAGGGAATAGGGTCCATTTGGGACACACAGATGTTGGCACCCTAGAGGGTCTTTTGAAGCTGTCATCAATCATTTTGCGGAGAAGTTCAATTAAAAAGGTACATTGTATTCCTGACTGGTTTTGATGGTGCTGTGTATTCCTGACTGGCTTTTGATGGTGCTGTGTGTCCTGACTGGTTTTGATGGTGCTGTGTGTCCTGACTGGTTTTGATGGTGCTGTGTGTCCTGACTGGTTTTGATGGTGCTGTGTATTCCTGACTGGCTTTTGATGGTGCTGTGTGTCCTGACTGGTTTTGATGGTGCTGTGTATTCCTGACTGGCTTTTGATGGTGCTGTGTGTCCTGACTGGTTTTGATGGTTCTGTGTGTCCTGACTGGTTTTGATGGTGCTGTGTGTCCTGACTGGTTTTGATGGTGCTGTGTGTCCTGACTGGTTTTGATGGTGCTGTGTATTCCTGACTGGCTTTTGATGGTGCTGTGTGTCCTGACTGGTTTTGATGGTGCTGTGTATTCCTGACTGGCTTTTGATGGTGCTGTGTGTCCTGACTGGTTTTGATGGTGCTGTGTGTCCTGACTGGTTTTGATGGTGCTGTGTGTCCTGACTGGTTTTGATGGTGCTGTGTATTCCTGACTGGCTTTTGATGGTGCTGTGTGTCCTGACTGGTTTTGATGGTGCTGTGTATTCCTGACTGGCTTTTGATGGTGCTGTGTGTCCTGACTGGTTTTGATGGTGCTGTGTATCCTGACTGGTTTAGATGGTGCTGTGTATCCTGACTGGTTTTGATGGTGCTGTGTGTCCTGACTGGTTTTGATGGTGCTGTGTGTCCTGACTGGTTTTGATGGTGCTGTGTGTCCTGACTGGTTTTGATGGTGCTGTGTGTCCTGACCGGTTTTGATGGTGCTGTGTGTCCTGACTGGTTTTGATGGTGCTGTGTGTCCTGACTGGTTTTGATGGTGCTGTGTGTCCTGACTGGTTTTGATGGTGCTGTGTGTCCTGACTGGTTTTGATGGTGCTGTGTGTCCTGACTGGTTTTGATGGTGCTGTGTGTCCTGACTGGTTTTGATGGTGCTGTGTATCCTGACTGGTTTAGATGGTGCTGTGTATCCTGACTGGTTTTGATGGTTCTGTGTGTCCTGACTGGTTTTGATGGTGCTGTGTATTCCTGACTGGTTTTGATGGTGCTGTGTGTCCTGACTGGTTTTGATGGTGCTGTGTATTCCTGACTGGTTTTGATGGTGCTGTGTGTCCTGACTGGTTTTGATGGTGCTGTGTATTCCTGACTGGTTTTGATGGTGCTGTGTGTCCTGACTGGTTTTGATGGTGCTGTGTATCCTGACTGGTTTAGATGGTGCTGTGTATCCTGACTGGTTTTGATGGTGCTGTGTGTCCTGACTGGTTTTGATGGTGCTGTGTGTCCTGACTGGTTTTGATGGTTCTGTGTGTCCTGACTGGTTTTGATGGTGCTGTGTGTCCTGACTGGTTTTGATGGTGCTGTGTGTCCTGACTGGTTTTGATGGTGCTGTGTATCCTGACTGGTTTAGATGGTGCTGTGTATCCTGACTGGTTTTGATGGTGCTGTGTGTCCTGACTGGTTTTGATGGTGCTGTGTGTCCTGACTGGTTTTGATGGTGCTGTGTGTCCTGACTGGTTTAGATGGTGCTGTGTATCCTGACTGGTTTAGATGGTGCTGTGTATCCTGACTGGTTTTGATGGTTCTGTGTGTCCTGACTGGTTTTTGATGGTGCTGTGTGTCCTGACTGGTTTTGATGGTGCTGTGTATTCCTGACTGGCTTTTGATGGTGCTGTGTGTCCTGACTGGTTTTGATGGTTCTGTGTGTCCTGACTGGTTTTGATGGTGCTGTGTGTCCTGACTGGTTTTGATGGTGCTGTGTGTCCTGACTGGCTTTTGATGGTGCTGTGTGTCCTGACTGGTTTTGATGGTGCTGTGTATTCCTGACTGGCTTTTGATGGTGCTGTGTGTCCTGACTGGTTTTGATGGTGCTGTGTGTCCTGACTGGTTTTGATGGTGCTGTGTGTCCTGACTGGTTTTGATGGTGCTGTGTATTCCTGACTGGCTTTTGATGGTGCTGTGTGTCCTGACTGGTTTTGATGGTGCTGTGTATTCCTGACTGGCTTTTGATGGTGCTGTGTGTCCTGACTGGTTTTGATGGTGCTGTGTGTCCTGACTGGTTTTGATGGTGCTGTGTATCCTGACTGGTTTTGATGGTGCTGTGTGTCCTGACTGGTTTTGATGGTGCTGTGTGTCCTGACTGGTTTTGATGGTGCTGTGTGTCCTGACTGGTTTTGATGGTGCTGTGTGTCCTGACCGGTTTTGATGGTGCTGTGTGTCCTGACTGGTTTTGATGGTGCTGTGTGTCCTGACTGGTTTTGATGGTGCTGTGTGTCCTGACTGGTTTTGATGGTGCTGTGTGTCCTGACTGGTTTTGATGGTGCTGTGTGTCCTGACTGGTTTTGATGGTGCTGTGTATCCTGACTGGTTTAGATGGTGCTGTGTATCCTGACTGGTTTTGATGGTTCTGTGTGTCCTGACTGGTTTTGATGGTGCTGTGTGTCCTGACTGGTTTTGATGGTGCTGTGTATTCCTGACTGGTTTTGATGGTGCTGTGTGTCCTGACTGGTTTTGATGGTGCTGTGTATTCCTGACTGGTTTTGATGGTGCTGTGTGTCCTGACTGGTTTTGATGGTGCTGTGTATCCTGACTGGTTTAGATGGTGCTGTGTATCCTGACTGGTTTTGATGGTGCTGTGTGTCCTGACTGGTTTTGATGGTGCTGTGTGTCCTGACTGGTTTTGATGGTTCTGTGTGTCCTGACTGGTTTTGATGGTGCTGTGTGTCCTGACTGGTTTTGATGGTGCTGTGTGTCCTGACTGGTTTTGATGGTGCTGTGTATCCTGACTGGTTTAGATGGTGCTGTGTATCCTGACTGGTTTTGATGGTGCTGTGTGTCCTGACTGGTTTTGATGGTGCTGTGTGTCCTGACTGGTTTTGATGGTGCTGTGTGTCCTGACTGGTTTAGATGGTGCTGTGTATCCTGACTGGTTTAGATGGTGCTGTGTATCCTGACTGGTTTTGATGGTTCTGTGTGTCCTGACTGGTTTTGATGGTGCTGTGTATTCCTGACTGGTTTTGATGGTGCTGTGTGTCCTGACTGGTTTTGATGGTGCTGTGTATTCCTGACTGGTTTTGATGGTGCTGTGTGTCCTGACTGGTTTAGATGGTGCTGTGTGTCCTGACTGGTTTTTGATGGTGCTGTGTGTCCTGACTGGTTTTTGATGGTGCTGTTTGTCCTGACTGGTTTTTGATGGTGCTGTGTGTCCTGACTGGTTTTTGATGGTGTCTATGGGGTGTTGTGTGTAGTTGGGTGATACAACAAATATATTAAAATCAATTTTAAGTTCAGGCTGTAATACAACAAAATGTGGAATAAGTCAAGGGGTATGAATACTTTCGGAAGGCACTGTAGCAAATAGTGTGTCATTCGCGACACAAGTCTGTCATTGTAACTACTGTTGCTGTTCAGATCTCATTGCCCAGTGAGAGAAATTAGTACAAAGAGGTTTTCATTCATTCCTTTGGGAACTTGGGGGATGGAGCATTTGGGACCTTGGGGGATGGAGCATTTGGGACCTTGGGGGATGGAGCATTTGGGACCTTGGGGGATGGAGCATTTGGGACCTTGGGGGATGGAGCATTTGGGACCTTGGGGGTTGAAGCATTTGGGACCTTGGGGGATGGAGCATTTGGGACCTTGGGGGATGGAGCATTTGGGACTTTGGGAGATGGAGCATTTGGGACAGTGGCATAGGAGCATTTGGGACCGTGGCAGATGGAGCCTTTGGGACCGTGGCAGATGGAGCATTTGGGACCTTGGGAGATGGAGCCTTTGGGACCTTGGGAGATGGAGCATTTGGGACCTTGGGAGATGGAGCCTTTGGGACCTTGGGAGATGGAGCATTTGGGACCTTGGGAGATGAGGCATTTGGGACCTTGGGAGATGGAGCATTTGGGACCTTGGGAGATGGAGCATTTGGGAGCTTGGCAAATGTTTGTTCATGATACATCTTGTAGTTGAATATACAGTATAACAAATATAACTGGCTAGATTATGATAACTGGTCTGATGAAATATTTTATGACAAAGGACATTAATACAGTGAGAACACCTTGCCTGCATCCCAAATGGCACCCTTTCCCCTATATAGTGCACTACTTTAGACCAGAGCCCTATTCCCTATATAGTGCACTACTTTAGACCAGAGCCCTATTCCCTATATAGTGCACTACTTTAGACCAGAGCCCTATTCCCTATATAGTGCACTACTTTTGACCAGAGCCCTATTCCCTATATAGTGCACTACTTTAGACCAGAGCCCTATTCCCTATATAGTGCACTACTTTAGACCAGAGCCCTATTCCCTATATAGTGCACTACTTTAGACCAGAGCCCTATTCCCTATATAGTGCACTACTTTAGACCAGAGCCCTATTCCCTATATAGTGCACTACTTTAGACCAGAGCCCTATTCCCTATACAGTGCACTACTTTAGACCACAGCCCTATTCCCTATATAGTGCACTACTTTTGACCAGAGCACTATTCCCTATATAGTGCACTACTTTTGACCAGAGCACTATTCCCTATATAGTGCACTACTTTTGACCAGAGCCCTATTCCCTATATAGTGCACTACTTTAGACCAGAGCCCTATTCCCTATATAGTGCACTACTTTTGACCAGAGCCCTATTCCCTATATAGTACACTACTTTTGACCAGAGCCCTATTCCCTATATAGTGCACTACTTTTGACCAGAGCCCTATTCCCTATATAGTGCACTACTTTTGACCAGAGCCCCTGCACTATGTAATGAATGGGATGCCATTTGGTACGTGCCCCTACTGTATGTGATGCTTGTTAAATATTTTAATTGGCATCTTTAATTTGGTTATATCTTTCACTACATTGACACAGTAAGATTGTTTTCATTGTGAGAATGATTTGCCTAATATAATATCCTATTACTAATTGATCATTTCTAATCATAAATGTTTTATTCAACTTTGAATGTTGGATGTAAAAAAAACATTTGATTAAGTCTGTTGAAACAAAATTATACAAATATTCATAGTTTTATTAATCAGTTATATTCTCAGATCTAAAATTGACATTTTTATTTTTTCAAACTGTGAACAAAAGTCATGTGATCTGATGCTTTTAGAGGGCATTACCAAGGAGACTGGTTGTGTCCCAAATGACACCCTATTTATTATATACTGCACTACTTTTGACCAGAATCCTATGATCCCTGTTAAAAAGTAGTGCACTACTTGCGATTTAATCCATGGAGACTTTGGGATTCGTTTTCTGGGTTTTGTTGAATTGCATGCAGGAAATGGAAAACTGAACCTCTCTTCTAATTGGCTGTAGATATCACCAATCAATGAGCCTAAATTAGACCAGGCTGAATGTATAGGATTAAACACAGGAAGGGCTACTGTTACTGGTATTATTCTACAGTATATAGTTAAAACACAGTGTTATTGGTATTATTCTACAGTATAGAGTTAAAACACAGTGTTATTGGTATTATTTTACAGTATAGAGTTAAAACACAGTGTTACTGGTATTATTCTACAGTATATAGTTAAAACACAGTGTTACTGGTATTATTCTACAGTATAGAGTTAAAACACAGTGTTATTGGTATTATTTTACAGTATAGAGTTAAAACACAGTGTTATTGGTATTATTCTACAGTATAGCGTTAAAACACAGTGTTATTGGTATTATTCTACAGTATAGAGTTAAAACACAGTGTTATTGGTATTATTTTACAGTATAGAGTTAAAACACAGTGTTATTGGTATTATTTTACAGTATAGAGTTAAAACACAGTGTTATTGGTATTATTTTACAGTATAGAGTTAAAACACAGTGTTATTGGTATTATTCTACAGTATATAGTTAAAACACAGTGTTATTGGTATTATTGTACAGTATAGAGTTAAAACACAGTGTTATTGGTAGTATTCTACAGTATAGCGTTAAAACACAGTGTTACCGGTATTATTTTACAGTGTTGAGTTTAAACACAGGTAAAACACAATCTCAATCGAACTTGCTTTCGACAGTAGTTACAGACTAGGCTTAATCTGTAGTCCTGGAAAGTAGCCTTACAGCTCTACTGTGTTATCTGCTCTAACATTATTCATGTTTTACTCTACCTAATATGAGACAC
>NC_138310.1:90262483-90284983 GCF_965601325.2 Salmo salar
CCTCCCTGTTTCAGTCCCCCCCTGTTTCAATCAGTCCCTCCCTGTTTCAGGCAGTCTCTCCATGTTTCAATCAGTCCCTCCCTGTTTCAGGCAGTCTCTCCCTGTTTCAATCAGTCCCTCCCTGTTTCAGGCAGTCTCTCCATGTTTCAATCAGTCCCTCCCTGTTTCAGGCAGTCTCTCCATGTTTCAATCAGTCCCTCCCTGTTTCAGGCAGTCTCTCCATGTTTCAATCAGTCCCTCCCTGTTTCAGGCAGTCTCTCCATGTTTCAATCAGTCCCTCCCTGTTTCAGGCAGTCTCTCCCTGTTTCAATCAGTCCCTCCCTGTTTCAGGCAGTCTCTCCCTGTTTCAATCAGTCCCTCCCTGTTTCAGGCAGTCTCTCCCTGTTTCAATCAGTCCCTCCCTGTTTCAGGCAGTCTCTCCATGTTTCAATCAGTCCCTCCCTGTTTCAGGCAGTCTCTCCATGTTTCAATCAGTCCCTCCCTGTTTCAGGCAGTCTCTCCCTGTTTCAATCAGTCCCTCCCTGTTTCAGGCAGTCTCTCCATGTTTCAATCAGTCCCTCCCTGTTTCAATCAGTCCCTCCCTGTTTCAGTCCCCCCCTGTTTCAATCAGTCCCTCCCTGTTTCAGGCAGTCTCTCCATGTTTCAATCAGTCCCTCCCTGTTTCAATCAGTCCCTCCCTGTTTCAGGCAGTCTCTCCCTGTTTCAATCAGTCCCTCCCTGTTTCAGTCCCCCCCTGTTTCAATCAGTCCCTCCCTGTTTCAGGCAGTCTCTCCATGTTTCAATCAGTCCCTCCCTGTTTCAGGCAGTCTCTCCATGTTTCAATCAGTCCCTCCCTGTTTCAATCAGTCCCTCCCTGTTTCAGGTAGTCTCTCCATGTTTCAAGTCGTCCCTCCCTGTTTCAGGCAGTCTCTCCCTGTTTCAATCAGTCCCTCCCTGTTTCAGTCCCCCCCTGTTTCAATCAGTCCCTCCCTGTTTCAGGCAGTCTCTCCCTGTTTCAATCAGTCCCTCCCTGTTTCAGGCAGTCTCTCCCTTTTTCAATCAGTCCCTCCCTGTTTCAGGCAGTCTCTCCATGTTTCAATCAGTCCCTCCCTGTTTCAGGCAGTCTCTCCATGTTTCAAGTCGTCCCTCCCTGTTTCAATCAGTCCCTCCCTGTTTCAGGTAGTCTCTCCATGTTTCAATCAGTCCCTCCCTGTTTCAATCAGTCCCTCCCTGTTTCAGTCCCCCCCTGTTTCAATCAGTCCCTCCCTGTTTCAGGCAGTCTCTCCCTGTTTCAATCAGTCCCTCCCTGTTTCAGGCAGTCTCTCCCTGTTTCAATCAGTCCCTCCCTGTTTCAGGCAGTCTCTCCATGTTTCAAGTCGTCCCTCCCTGTTTCAGGCAGTCTCTCCATGTTTCAATCAGTCCCTCCCTGTTTCAGGCAGTCTCTCCATGTTTCAAGTCGTCCCTCCCTGTTTCAGTCCCCCCCTGTTTCAATCAGTCTCTCCCTGTTTCAGGCAGTCTCTCCCTGTTTCAGGCAGTCCCTCCCTGTTTCAGGCAGTCTCTCCATGTTTCAATCAGTCCCTCCCTGTTTCAATCAGTCCCTCCCTGTTTCAGGTAGTCTCTCCATGTTTCAAGTCGTCCCTCCCTGTTTCAGGCAGTCTCTCCCTGTTTCAATCAGTCCCTCCCTGTTTCAGTCCCCCCCTGTTTCAATCAGTCCCTCCCTGTTTCAGGCAGTCTCTCCCTGTTTCAATCAGTCCCTCCCTGTTTCAGGCAGTCTCTCCCTGTTTCAATCAGTCCCTCCCTGTTTCAGGCAGTCTCTCCATGTTTCAGGCAGTCTCTCCCTGTTTCAATCAGTCCCTCCCTGTTTCAGGCAGTCTCTCCCTGTTTCAATCAGTCCCTCCCTGTTTCAGGCAGTCTCTCCATGTTTCAAGTCGTCCCTCCCTGTTTCAGGCAGTCCCTCCCTGTTTCAATCAGTCCCCCCCTGTTTCAGGCAGTCTCTCCATGTTTCAAGTCGTCCCTCCCTGTTTCAGGCAGTCTCTCCATGTTTCAAGTCGTCCCTCCCTGTTTCAGGCAGTCTCTCCATGTTTCAAGTCGTCCCTCCCTGTTAGAGTCCAGTTTCTTCCGTTTGGTGCTTAATGAACACAAGCCTGGTGTGTTTTCCTTCTAATCATTCTTCCATGCTCCAGCCAGGCCAAGACCTCTCTATCCCTGCCTGCTACAGATTACTGACTGCATCCCAAATCACACCCTATTCCCAATGGGCCCTGATCAAAAGTGGTGCACTATATAGGGAATAGGGTGCTCTGTGGCGGCGAGGGAACATAGGCGCGCCTCTACAAACTCCGCCAGTAGAGAGTGTTTTGTTTACTTGTTAAAATGTTGGTTGTTGCTTTCACAAGTTAAAATCTATATTTGTTAAATCCATATTCCATATTATACTACAGTAGTTGCTAGTGTTTCACCATTCCCATACCGTTTATTGTAACATTTAAGACATTTCTGGTTCATGTTTTGAAACAGGCCACATTAAGTTTTCATTGGCCTTTTCTAACCCTCTGACTAGGTGTTTATAGTGCTCATGAGCGCTCGCAACACTCATGAGGTAGAAATTGTTAAGATTATATTTATGTCAGGACACATTTAGTGTGCTGTCACTGTGAACACCCCCTTAAAAAAAATAGATATATACAATGAGGGAAAAAGGTATTTGATCCCCTGCTGATTTTGTACGTTTGCCCACTGACAAAGAAATAATCAGTCTATAAATTTAATGGTAGGTTTATTTGAACAGTGAGAGACAGAATAACAGAAGAAAATTCCACAAAAAAGCTAGTCAAAAATGTTATAAATTGATTTGCATTTTAATGAGGGAAATAAGTATTTGACCCCCTCTCAATCAGAAAGATTTCTGGCTCCCAGGTGTCTTTTATACAGGTAACGAGCTGAGATTAGGAGCACACTCTTAAAGGGAGTGCTCCTAATCTCAGTTTGTTACCTGTATAAAAGACACCTGTCCACAGAAGCAATCAATCAATCAGATTCCAAACTCTCCACCATGGCCAAGACCAAAGAGCTCTCCAAGGATGTCAGGGACAAGATTGTAGACCTACACAAGGCTGGAATGGGCTACAAGACCATCGCCAAGCAGCTTGGTGAGAAGGTGACAACAGTTGGTGCGATTATTCGCAAATGGAAGAAAGACAAAAGAACTGTCAATCTCCCTCGGACTGGGACTCCATGCAAGATCTCACCTCGTGGAGTTGCAATGATCATGAGAATGGTGAGGAATCAGCCCAGAACTACACAGGAGGATCTTGTCAATGATCTCAAGGCAGCTGGGACCATAGTCACCAAGAAAACAATTGGTAACACACCACGCCGTGAAGGACTGAAATCCTGCAGCGCCCCCAAGGTCCCCCTGCTCAAGAAAGCACATATACATGCTCGTCTGAAGTTTGCCAATGAACATCTGAATGATTCAGAGGACAACTGGGTGAAAGTGTTGTGGTCAGATGAGACCAAAATGGAGCTCTTTGGCATCAACTCAACTCGCCGTGTTTGGAGGAGGAGGAATGCTGCCTATGACCCCAAGAACACCATCCCCACCGTCAAACATGGAGGTGGAAACATTATGCTTTGGGGGTGTTTTTCTGCTAAGGGGACAGGACAACTTCACCGCATCAAAGGGACGATGGACGGTGCCATGTACCGTCAAATCATGGGTGAGAACCTCCTTCCCTCAGCCAGGGCATTGAAAATGGGTCGTGGATGGGTATTCCAGCATGACAATGACCCAAAACACACAGCCAAGGCAACAAAGGAGTGGCTCAAGAAAAAGCACATTAAGGTCTTGGAGTGGCCTAGCCAGTCTCCAGATCTTAATCCCATAGAAACTTTGTGGAGGGAGCTGAAGGTTCGAGTTGCCAAACGTCAGCCTCAAAACCTTAATGACTTGGAAAAGATCTGCAAAGAGGAGTGGAACAAAATCCCCCCTGAGATGTGTGCAAACCTGGTGGCCAACTACAAGAAACGTCTGACCTCTGATTGCCAACAAGGGTTTTGCCACCAAGTACTAAGTCATGTTTTGCAGAGGGGTCAAATACTTATTTCCCTCATTAAAATGGAAATAATTTTATAACATTTTTGACATGCGTTTTTCTGGATTTTTTGGTTGTTATTCTGTCTCTCACTGTTCAAATAAACCTACCATTAAAATTATAGACTGATCATTTCTTTGTCAGTGGGCAAACGTACAAAATCAGCAGGGGATCAAATACTTTTTTCCCCTCACTGTATATACAGCCACCTAATCACAGTACTGCTATAACTTGCTAATCACAGTACTGCTATGCCATGCTAATCACAGTACTGCTATGCCATGAAATTCACAGTCAAAGTACTGCTATGCCATGATAATCACAATACTGATACAACATGATAATCACAGTAAAGTTGTGGCCAAAAGTTTTGAAAATGACACAAATATTAATTTTCACAGTCTGCTGCCTCAGATTGCATGATGGCAATTTACATATTTTCCAGAATGTTATGAAGAGTGATCAGATGAATTGCAATTAATTGCAAAGTCCCTCTTTGCCATGGAAATGAACTGAATCTCCCAAAAACATTTCCACTGCATTTCAGCCCTGTCACAAAAGGACCAGCTGACATCATGTCAGTGATTCTCTTGTTAACACAGGTGTGAGTGTTGACAAGGACAAGGCTGGAGATTACTCTGTCATTCTGATTGAGTTCTAATAACAGACTGGAAGCTCCAAAAGGAGTGTGGTGCTTGGAATCATTGTTCTTCCTCTGTCAACCATGGTTACCTGCAAGGAAACACGTGCCGTCATCATTGCTTTGCATAAAAAGGGCTTCACAAGCAAGGATATTGCTGCCAGTAAGATTGCACCTAAATCAACCGTTTATTGGATCATCAAGAACTTCAAGGAGAGCGGATCAATTGTTGTGAAGAAGGCTTCAGGGCGCCCAAGAAAGTCCAGCAAGCGCCAGGACCGTCTCCTAAAGTTGATTCAGCTGCGGGATTGGGGCTCCACCAGTACAGAGCTTGCTCAGGAATGGCAGCAGGCAGGTATGATTGCATCTGCACGCACAGTGAGGTGAAAACTTTTGAAGGATGGCCTGGTGTCAAGAAGGGCAGCAAAGAAGCTGCTTCTCTCCAGGAAAAACATCAGGGACAGACTGATATTCTGCAAAAGGTACAGGGATTGGACTGCTGAGGACTGGGGTAAAGTTATTTTCTCTGATGAATCCCCTTTCCGATTGTTTGGGGCATCCGGAAAAAAGCTTGTCCGAAGAAGACAAGGTGAGCACTACCATCAGTCCTGTGTCATGCCTTCAGTAAAGCATCCTGAGACCATTCATGTGTGGGGTTGCTTCTAAGCCAAGGGAGTGGGCTCACTCACAATTTTGCCTAAGAACACAGCCATGAATAAAGAATGGTGCCAACACATCCTACGAGAGCAACTTCTCACAACCATCCAGGAACAGTTTGGTGACGAACAATGCCTTTTCCAGCATGATGGAGCACCTTGCCATAAGGCAAAAGTGATAACGAAGTGGCTCGGGGAACAAAACATCGATATTTTGGGTCCATTTTGGGTCCATGGCCAGGAAACTCCCCAGACCTTAATCCCATTGAGAACTTATGGTCAATCCTCAAGAGGCGTGTGGACAAACAAAAACCCACAAATTCTGACAAACTCCAAGCATTGATTATGCAAGAATGGGCTGCCATCAGTCAGGATGTGGCCCAGAAGTTAATTGACATCATGCCAGGGCGGATTGCGAAGGTCTTGAAAAAGAAGTGTGAACACGGCAAATATTGACTCTTTGAATCAACTTCATGTAATTGTCAATAAAAGCCTTTGACACTTATGAAATGCTTGTAATTATACTTCAGTATTCCATAGTAACATCTGACCAAAAATATCTAAAGACACTGAAGAAGCAAACTTTGTGAAAATTAATATTTGTGTCATTCTCAAAACTTTTGGCCACGACTGTACTTCTATACCATGATAATCACAGTACTGCTATGCCATGATAAACACAGTACTGCTATGCCATGATAATCACAGTACTGCTATGCCATGATAATCACAGTACTGCTATAACATGATAATCACAGTACTGCTATACCATGCTAATCACAGTACTGCTATGCCATGATAATCACAGTACTGCTATGCCATGATAATCACAGTTCTGCTACAACATGATAATCACAGTACTGCTATAACATGATAATCACAGTACTGCTATACCATGATAATCACAGTACTGCTGGATATATACCATGTGGTTGTAATTAATGGTTCTAGCCTGGTGTGAATGTTCCCATTCTGTTAGGGAATTCAGCTCAGATATTATTCTACAATAAAACATCTCTGTTATAGTCCTCCTGATGCTGGCTAGTTTGGTTGTGGTAGTTCTTTTCCTGATGCTGGCTAGTTTGTTTGTGGTAGTTATTCTCGTGATGCTGGCTAGTTTGGTTGTGGTAGTTCTTTTCCTGATGCTGGCTAGTTTGGTTGTGGTAGTTCTTTTCCTGATGCTGGCTAGTTTGGTTGTGGTAGTTCTTTTCCTGATGCTGGGTAGTTTGTTTGTGGTAGTTATTCTCGTGATGCTGGCTAGTTTGGTTGTGGTAGTTATTCTCCTGATGCTGGCTAGTTTGTTTGTGGTAGTTCTTTTCCTGATGCTGGCTAGTTTGTTTGTGGTAGTTATTCTCGTGATGCTGGCTAGTTTGGTTGTGGTAGTTATTCTCCTGATGCTGGCTAGTTTGGTTGTGGTAGTTCTTTTCCTGATGCTGGCTAGTTTGGTTGTGGTAGTTCTTTTCCTGATGCTGGCTAGTTTGTTTGTGGTAGTTATTCTCGTGATGCTGGCTAGTTTGGTTGTGGTAGTTATTCTCGTGATGCTGGCTAGTTTGTTTGTGGTAGTTATTCTCCTGATGCTGGCTAGTTTGTTTGTGGTAGTTATTCTCGTGATGCTGGCTAGTTTGGTTGTGGTAGTTATTCTCGTGATGCTGGCTCGTTTGGTTGTGGTAGTTATTCTCGTGATGCTGGCTAGTTTGGTTGTGGTAGTTATTCTCGTGATGCTGGCTAGGTTGGTTGTACCGTAGAATAATACAAAGTGTTATATAAAGCGATGTACTGGTTTATAGGTTCCTAGGGAAAGATAGCATTAAAGTGATATCCCACTTTAAAACAGCGAACGGTGCTGCATCTTACATAATGTTATACAGGCCGCCCCAGTGGGTCTATACAGAGGATGGTTCCAGCACTAAGTCACGTGATAACATTTCACCCCCCCCCCCCCCCCCCCCCCCTTCACACACACACACACACACACACGGTTCACAACATTCAAACTCTCCATTATCTAAATACATGTTTTTATTTTCCATTACAAGGATGACATAATATACAGGGATTCAATATGATGAACATTATCTGAGGGGAATGACAGTCTGAATGAACATGAAGAGAAATATATAATTACATTTGTAGGATAGAGAGAGAGAGAGAGAGAGAGACAAAGAGAGAGAGAGACAAAGAGAGAGAGAGAGATAGAGAGAGAGAGAGAGGATAGAGAGAGACAAAGGTTAGAGAGACAAAGAGAGAGAGAGAGACAAAGAGAGAGACAAAGAGAGAGAGAGACAGAGAGACAAAGAGAGAGAGAGACAAAGAGAGAGAGCGAGAGAGAGAGAGGAGACCGACCAGGGACCCGAGCACAAAGGAGCCAGACCGAGGGAGCAGAGGGAGAGAGTGAGCCACCGGGGACCAAGGGGCACTTTCCTCGGACTTGACCACTGACATCCCTCAATGTGTAGTTTATTTTCTCTCGAATTAGAAAAAGTGTTGAACCGTACGAGATTATTAGAAATGAACAGAAACCATGGAATCCGCTTTCAGTTAGAAGCACAGAGTCAAGCGGAGTAGTTCGACTCTAATGGTTGTCATTTCATGTGCAGGAGTTTGTGTGTGTCTGTATTTGTATGTTTGCAATGTAGCGGCGGGTTGGGGGGGTGTGCTATTAGGAGGGGGGAGGGTTCATTGCAGGGGTGGGGGGTGAATTTCTACTAGCGTTAGCGCAATGACATGCTAGCTATTCTCATAGACTTCCAGTCGTTGAGCCAACACCATACATTTAACAACGAGTCTCAGCAGTAATATATAACTTCACATGTTTACAGGTCTGATAGGTCTGATAGGTCTGTTTATAGGTCTGTTTATAGGTCTGTTTATAGGTCTGATAGGTCTGTTTATAGGTCTGTTTATAGGTCTGTTTATAGGTCTGATTATAGGTCTGTTTATAGGTCTGATAGGTCTGTTTATAGGTCTGATTATAGGTCTGTTTATAGGTCTGATAGGTCTGTTTACAGGTCTGTTTATAGGTCTGTTTATAGGTCTGATAGGTCTGTTTATAGGTCTGATAGATCTGTTTATAGGTCTGTTTATAGGTCTGATAGGTCTGTTTATAGGTCTGTTTATTGGTCTGTTTATAGGTCTGTTTATAGGTCTGTTTATAGGTCTGTTTATAGGTCTGATTATAGGTCTGTTTATAGGTCTGTTTATAGGTCTGATAGGTCTGTTTATAGGTCTGATAGGTCTGATAGGTCTGATAGGTCTGTTTATAGGTCTGTTTATAGGTCTGTTTACAGGTCTGTTTATAGGTCTGATAGGTCTGTTTATTGGTCTGTTTATAGGTCTGTTTATAGGTCTGTTTATAGGTCTGTTTATAGGTCTGATAGGTCTGTTTATAGGTCTGATAGGTCTGTTTATAGGTCTGATAGGTCTGTTTATAGGTCTGTTTATAGGTCTGATAGGTCTGTTTATAGGTATGTTTATTGGTCTGTTTATAGGTCTGTTTATAGGTCTGATTATAGGTCTGATAGGTCTGTTTATAGGTCTGTTTACAGGTCTGTTTATAGGTCTGATAGGTCTGTTTATAGGTCTGTTTATAGGTCTGTTTATTGGTCTGTTTATAGGTCTGTTTATTGGTCTGTTTATAGGTCTGTTTATAGGTCTGTTTATAGGTCTGTTTATAGGTCTGTTTATAGGTCTGTTTATTGGTCTGTTTATAGGTCTGTTTATAGGTATGTTTATTGGTCTGTTTACAGGTCTGTTTATAGGTCTGTTTATAGGTCTGTTTATAGGTATGTTTATTGGTCTGTTTATAGGTCTGTTTATTGGTCTGTTTATAGGTCTGATAGGTCTGTTTATAGGTCTGTTTATAGGTCTGTTTATAGGTCTGATAGGTCTGATAGGTCTGTTTATAGGTCTGTTTATAGGTCTGTTTATAGGTCTGTTTATAGGTCTGATAGGTCTGTTTATAGGTCTGTTTATAGGTCTGTTTATAGGTCTGATAGGTCTGTTTATAGGTCTGATAGGTCTGTTTATAGGTCTGATAGGTCTGATTATAGGTCTGTTTATAGGTCTGATAGGTCTGTTTACAGGTCTGTTTATAGGTCTGTTTATAGGTCTGTATATGGTCTGTTTATAGGTCTGATAGGTCTGTTTATAGGTCTGATAGGTCTGTTTATAGGTCTGTTTATAGGTCTGATAGGTCTGTTTATAGGTCTGTTTATAGGTCTGTTTATAGGTCTGTTTATAGGTCTGTTTATAGGTCTGATAGGTCTGTTTATAGGTCTGATAGGTCTGTTTATAGGTCTGTTTATAGGTCTGTTTATAGGTCTGATAGGTCTGTTTATAGGTCTGTTTATAGGTCTGATATGTCTGTTTACAGGTCTGTTTATAGGTCTGTTTATAGGTCTGATAGGTCTGTTTATAGGTCTGATAGATCTGTTTATAGGTCTGTTTATAGGTCTGATAGGTCTGTTTATAGGTATGTTTATTGGTCTGTTTATAGGTCTGTTTATAGGTCTGTTTATAGGTATGTTTATAGGTCTGATTATAGGTCTGTTTATAGGTCTGTTTATAGGTCTGATAGGTCTGTTTATAGGTCTGATAGGTCTGATAGGTCTGATAGGTCTGTTTATAGGTCTGTTTATAGGTCTGTTTACAGGTCTGTTTATAGGTCTGATAGGTCTGTTTATAGGTCAAATTGGTCTGTTTATAGGTCTGTTTATAGGTCTGTTTATAGGTCTGTTTATAGGTCTGTTTATAGGTCTGATAGGTCTGTTTATAGGTCTGATAGGTCTGTTTATAGGTCTGATAGGTCTGTTTATAGGTCTGTTTATAGGTCTGATAGGTCTGTTTATAGGTATGTTTATTGGTCTGTTTATAGGTCTGTTTATAGGTCTGATTATAGGTCTGATAGGTCTGTTTATAGGTCTGTTTACAGGTCTGTTTATAGGTCTGATAGGTCTGTTTATAGGTCTGTTTATAGGTCTGTTTACAGGTCTGTTTATAGGTCTGTTTATTGGTCTGTTTATAGGTCTGTTTATAGGTCTGTTTATAGGTCTGTTTATAGGTATGTTTATTGGTCTGTTTATAGGTCTGTTTATAGGTATGTTTATTGGTCTGTTTACAGGTCTGTTTATAGGTCTGTTTATAGGTCTGTTTATAGGTATGTTTATTGGTCTGTTTATAGGTCTGTTTATTGGTCTGTTTATAGGTCTGATAGGTCTGTTTATAGGTCTGTTTATAGGTCTGTTTATAGGTCTGATAGGTCTGATAGGTCTGTTTATAGGTCTGTTTATAGGTCTGTTTATAGGTCTGTTTATAGGTCTGATAGGTCTGTTTATAGGTCTGATAGGTCTGTTTATAGGTCTGATAGGTCTGTTTATAGGTCTGTTTATAGGTCTGATAGGTCTGTTTATAGGTCTGTTTATAGGTCTGTTTATAGGTCTGATAGGTCTGTTTATAGGTCTGATAGGTCTGTTTTTAGGTCTGATAGGTCTGTTTATAGGTCTGTTTATAGGTCTGATAGGTCTGTTTATAGGTCTGTTTATAGGTCTGTTTATAGGTCTGTTTATAGGTCTGATAGGTCTGTTTATAGGTCTGATAGGTCTGTTTATAGGTCTGTTTATAGGTCTGTTTATAGGTCTGATAGGTCTGTTTATAGGTCTGTTTATAGGTCTGTTTATAGGTCTGTTTATAGGTCTGTTAGGTCTGTTTATAGGTCTGTTTATAGGTCTGTTTATAGGTCTGTTTATAGGTCTGATAGGTCTGTTTATAGGTCTGATAGGTCTGTTTATAGGTCTGTTTATAGGTCTGTTTATAGGTCTCCCGCTGGGTACAGTAGTCAGTTCAACATCTATTTTTTATTTACATTTGGTTGAGTTGTCAACTAACTTTAATTCAAAGCGAAATCAACAGAGTTTCACCATGTCCTTGGATTTAGGTTAAAAGTCAGGTGAAATTCCCTTATGTTGATTACTTTTTGCAAAGCCAATCAGTTTCTCACGTTGATTCAGCGTCATCACATTGCATATTATTATTATAAATTTTTTTTAGGGGGGGGGAAACAACATTGATTTAACAAGCTTTTACCCAGTGGGCTGTGTTTTGTCATTAGTAAGTGTGTTATCAACCAGGACCATACCGTAGAGGGTGATTATAAAAGTCCTTCAACATTATTCACATCTAATGTATTATTTGAATTGGAAACATTTCCCAGAACAGATTTCCTGTTATAGTATTACTGCAATATTATAACTGTTATAGTATTACTGCTATAGTATTACTGCTATAGCATTACTGTTATAGTATTACTGCTATAGTATTACTACTATAGTATTACTGCAATATTGTAACTGTTATAGTTACTGCTATAGTGTTACTAGTATAGTATTACTGCTATAGTATTACTGCTATATAATTACTGCTATAGTATTACTGCAATATTATAACTGCTATAGTATTACTGCTATAGTATAACTACTACAGTATTACTGCTATATAATTACTGCTATAGTATTACTGCTATATAATTACTGCTATAGTATTACTGCTATATTATTACTGCTATAATATTACTAGTATAGTATTACTACTATAGTATTACTGCTATAGTATTACTAGTATAGTATTACTGCTATAGCATTACTGCTATAGTATTACTGCTATATTATTACTGCTATAGTATTACTGCTATATTATTACTGCTATAGTATTACTGGTATAGAATTACTGCTATAGTAGTACTGCTATAGTATTACTGCCATAGTATTACTAATACAGTATTACTGATATAGTATTATTGGTATAGCATTACTGCTATACTATTATTGCTATAGTATTACTGCTATTGTATTACTGGTATAGTATTACTGCTATAGTATTACTAGTATAGTATTACTGCTATAGTATTACTGCTATAGTATTACTGGCATAGTATTACTGATATAGTATTACTACTATAGTATTACTACTATAGTATTACTGCTATAGTGTTACTAGTATAGTATTACTGCTATAGTATTACTGCTATAATGTTATTAGTATAGTATTACTGCTATAGTATTATTAGTATAGTATTACTGGTAAAGTATTACTGCTATAGTGTTACTAGTATAGTATTACTGCTATAGTATTACTAGTATAGTATTACTGGTAAAGTGTTACTGATATAGTATTACTACTATTGTATTACTGCTATAGTATTACTAGTACAGTATTAATGCTATAGTATTACTGGTATAGTATTACTACTATAGTATTACTGCTATAGTATTACTAGTATAGTACTACTGCTATAGTATTACTTCTATAGTAGTACTAGTATAGTATTACTGCTATAGTATTACTGCTATAGTGTTACTAGTATAGTATTACTGCTATAGTATTACTGGTATAGTATTACTAGTATAGTATTACTAGTATAGTATTACTGCTATAGTATTACTGGTATAGTATTACTGCTATAGTATTACTGGTATAGTATTACTGCTATAGTATTACTGCTATAGTGTTACTAGTATAGTATTACTGCTATAGTATTACTGCTATAGTGTTACTAGTATAGTATTACTGCTATAGTATTACTGCTATAGTATTACTGGTATAGTATTACTGCTATAGTATTACTGCTATAGTATTACTAGTATAGTATTACTGCTATAGTAGTACTAGTATAGTATTACTGCTATAGTATTACTGGTATAGTATTACTGCTATAGTATTACTGCTATAGTATTACTAGTATAGTATTACTGCTATAGTATTACTAGTATAGTATTACTGCTATAGTGTTACTAGTATAGTATTACTGCTATAGTATTACTAGTATAGTATTACTGCTATAGTATTACTAGTATAGTATTACTGCTATAGTATTACTAGTATAGTATTACTGCCATACTGTTTCAGAGTCGTGCACTACAGAGGATTTAGGGAATAAGGTTCAGATTTGCCCTCCAGTTCTTTCTCTCTGTTATTTCTCCATTTGTATGTTAGATTAGTTGGCTATCAGTTATCTGTCACAGAGGGGTGAATAAAACGAAGATCAATAGTCTATTAATCCATATTATATCATTTTAAATAATTCATGAATCATCTAAAGGACTGAATCATTCAATCTCTCATTGACATCAAGTGCAAGGCGTCTGATAGAGAGTTGAAGGAAGGGCGCAATCAAGTTTCTCAGATTTTGGCCCCCAATGAGATTCTTCCCCCTCCTTTAGAACTTTCTCATTAGCAGCAATATCCACACACACACACACACACACACACACACACACACACACACACACACACACACACACACACACACACACACACACACACACACACACACACACAGGGCCGGCCCTAAGCAAGATTTGGTTGGGGGGGGGGTGGCTCCCCACCTCGCAGCAAAACATGTTTGTTGCCCATCTCTTGTTGGCGAAGCAAAAATTGTCCTTTTTTTAAAGTTGATTTCCTGCAATTCTACCCCTTTTCCCATGAATTATGCCATGTTAATATGATATCTAGGTGAGACTGACTAACAAAATGAAGGTGGGCTACCTGTTGTACGTGCCCTGCGTTTTGGGTGACTGTTAGTGACTGACATAAGAGACAAACTGCTGATGCACAAACACATTTTAAAATTGCACCTTGTGGATTCTACTATTCTAACTTTCAGCGGTGAGTTGAGACCCCGACTGAGTTCCTAAAATAGTCATATATATATATACTGCTCAAAAAAATAAAGGGAACACTTAAACAACACAATGGAACTCCAAGTCAATCACACTTCTGTGAAATCAAACTGTCCACTTAGGAAGCAACACTGATTGACAATACATTTCACATGCTGTTGTGCAAATGGAATAGACAACAGGTGGAAATTATAGGCAATTAGCAAGACACCCCCAATAAAGGAGTGGTTCTGCAGGTGGGGACCACAGACCACTTCTCAGTTCCTATGCTTCCTGGCTGGTGTTTTGGTCACTTTTGAATGCTGGCAGTGCTTTCACTCTAGTGGTAGCATGAGACGGAGTCTACAACCCACACAAGTGGCTCAGGTAGTGCAGCTCATCCAGGATGGCACATCAATGCGAGCTGTGGCAAGAAGGTTTGCTGTGTCTGTCAGCGTAGTGTCCAGAGCATGGAGGCGCTACCAGGAGACAGGCCAGTACATCAGGAGACGTGGAGGAAGCCGTAGGAGGGCAACAACCCAGCAGCAGGACCGCTACCTCCTCCTTTGTGCAAGGTGGGGCAGGAGAAGCACTGCCAGAGCCCTGCAAAATGACCTCCAGCAGGCCACAAATGTGCATGTGTCTGCTCAAACGATCAGAAACAGACTCCATGAGGGTGGTATGAGGGCCCGACGTCCACAGGTGGGGGTTGTGCTTACAGCCCAACACCGTGCAGGACGTTTGGCATTTGCCAGAGAACACCAAGATTGGCAAATTCGCCACTGGCGCCCTGTGCTCTTCACAGATGAAAGCAGGTTCACACTGAGCACGTGACAGACGTGACAGAGTCTGGAGACGCCGTGGAGAACGTTCTGCTGCCTGCAACATCCTCCAGCATGACCGGTTTGGCGGTGGGTCAGTCATGGTGTGGGGTGGCATTTCTTTGGGGGGCTGCACAGCCCTCCATGTGCTCGCCAGAGGTAGCCTGACTGCCATTAGGTACCGAGATGAGATCCTCAGACCCCTTGTGAGACCATATGCTGGTGCAGTTGGCCCTGGGTTCCTCCTAATGCAAGACAATGCTAGACCTCATGTGGCTGGAGTGTGTCAGCAGTTCCTGCAAGAGGAAGGCATTGATGCTATGGACTGGCCCGCCCGTTCCCCAGACCTGAATCCAACTGAGCACATCTGGGACATCATGTCTCGCTCCATCCACCAATGCCACGTTGCACCACAGACTGTCCAGGAGTTGACGGATGCTTTAGTCCAGGTCTGGGAGGAGATCCCTCAGGAGACCATCTGCCACCTCATCAGGAGCATGCCCAGGCGTTGTAGGGAGGTCATACAGGCACGTGGAGGCCACACACACTACTGAGCCTCATTTTGACTTGTTTTAAGGACATTACATCAAAGTTGGATCAGCCTGTAGTGTGGTTTTCCACTTTAATTTTGAGTGTGACTCCAAATCCAGACCTCCATGAGTTGATAAATTGGATTTCCATTGATTATTTTTGTGTGATTTTGTTGTCAGCACATTCAACTATGTAAAGAAAAAAGTATTTAATAAGATTATTTCTTTCATTCAGATCTAGGATGTGTTGTTTAAGTGTTCCCTTTATTTTTTTGAGCAGTGTATATATAACATATGTTTTTCTGTCCGGGGCCCCCTAGCAGCTGAGCCGGGGGCCCTAAACGACTGCTCGTGTCGCTTATGCCTGGAGCCCTGCGCACACACACACACACACCACACACACACACACACACACACACACACACACACACCACACACACACACACACACACACACACACACACACACACACACACACACACACACACACACACACACACACACACACACACTCTCATTAGAATCGTCAGAACCTCTTTACTATCGACTGTTCTTTAAAGTCTGGTAGAGCTTCTCCTGCTAAACATCTATCACTTCCCCAGCCAATCAATGCTTGAATAAATATGTGGGACTCATTTGGATTTTTAAACGCTTGCTATGCTGAGCTAAGAAGTATTTTCGTCCCTTGAATAATTGAAAATATGAAATTGGTATTGGCAAATGGCAGACGGGACACCCATCCGGTGAGTTAGGAACGAAACGAACGGCTCACACATTTTAACGATTTGGATTTTCCAATTAATTTACTCTCACCTTCCTATTTTCCCCGTCTGATAATTTGCATTAAACTCAAGTTCAGTTTTTCAAGTTAAGTGCCTAATGGATTAAGTAGATTCAATAAAAAGTATTATACATGAGAATCTGTGGTTAAATCAAACAGTAATTATTTTACAGGAATTGTAATACCATCGCATATTAGGATCTGACCAAATACAGGCTAACAGTGGAATGAATGTATTCATTAGAGAAAATGAAATTACTTCATGCATCGACCACAGCCACAGAGATGGTGGAAATGAGAGAAAGATTGAGAAAGAGGTTGCAGGGAGAAAGAGAGAAAGAGAGAGAGAGAGAGAGAGAGAGAGAGAGAGAGAGAGAGAGAGAGAGAGAGAGAGAGAGAGAGAGAGAGAGAGAGAGAGAGAGAGAGAGAGAGAGAACGACAGAGGTTGGTGATAGAGATTGGTAAACATTGTGATTGGTCAGAGCTACATTACCGTACAAACATTGTGATTGGTCAGAGCTGCATTACCGTACCAACATTGTGATTGGTCAGAGCTACATTACCGTACAAACATTGTGATTGGTCAGAGCTGCATTACCGTACCAACATTGTGATTGGTCAGAGCTGCATTACCGTACCAACATTGTGATTGGTCAGAGCTACATTACCGTACCAACATTGTGATTGGTCAGAGCTACATTACTGTACCAACATTGTGATTGGTCAGAGCTACATTACCGTACAAACATTGTGATTGGTCAGAGCTACATTACCGTACAAACATTGTGATTGGTCAGAGCTGCATTACCGTACAAACATTGTGATTGGTCAGAGCTGCATTACCGTACCAACATTGTGATTGGTCAGAGCTGCATTACCGTACAAACATTGTGATTGGTCAGAGCTACATTACCGTACAAACATTGTGATTGGTCAGAGCTGCATTACCGTACAAACATTGTGATTGGTCAGAGCTGCATTACCGTACAAACATTGTGATTGGTCAGAGCTGCATTACCGTACCAACATTGTGATTGGTCAGAGCTGCATTACCGTACAAACATTGTGATTGGTCAGAGCTACATTACCGTACAAACATTGTGATTGGTCAGAGCTACATTACCGTACAAACATTGTGATTGGTCAGAGCTGCATTACCGTACCAACATTGTGATTGGTCAGAGCTGCATTACCGTACAAACATTGTGATTGGTCAGAGCTACATTACCGTACCAACATTGTGATTGGTCAGAGCTACATTACCGTACCAACATTGTGATTGGTCAGAGCTACATTACCGTACCAACATTGTGATTGGTCAGAGCTACATTACCGTACCAACATTGTGATTGGTCAGAGCTACATTTCCGTACCAACATTGTGATTGGTCAGAGCTACATTACCGTACCAACATTGTGATTGGTCAGAGCTACATTACCGTACAAACATTGTGATTGGTCAGAGCTACATTACCGTACAAACATTGTGATTGGTCAGAGCTACATTACCGTACAAACATTGTGATTGGTCAGAGCTGCATTACCGTACCAACATTGTGATTGGTCAGAGCTGCATTACCGTACAAACATTGTGATTGGTCAGAGCTACATTACCGTACCAACATTGTGATTGGTCAGAGCTACATTACCGTACCAACATTGTGATTGGTCAGAGCTACATTACCGTACCAACATTGTGATTGGTCAGAGCTACATTACCGTACCAACATTGTGATTGGTCAGAGCTACATTTCCGTACCAACATTGTGATTGGTCAGAGCTACATTACCGTACCAACATTGTGATTGGTCAGAGCTACATTTCCGTACCAACATTGTGATTGGTCAGAGCTACATTACCGTACCAACATTGTGAATTAAAAAAACCTTCCCTCTAATGAATTTAAGTATTTATAGAAGTGGCTTTAATCCACTGATGAAACGTCCTATCATGTTAGTATTCTGTATTCTCTCTCTCTCTCTCTCTCTCTCTCTCTGTGAGAGATGGAGAACCAGGGAGAGATAGAGAGAGGGAGAGATAGAGAGAGAGAGAGGGAGAGATAAAGAGAGGGAGAAGGAAAGAGAGAGCAGAAGCACAAGGTTAAACCATCTTTTTTAACTGCTAATGAAACAATCCATCTTTGGCATTTCATATATTCCCTTATCACATTTCTGTTAATTGGGTTTCGCTTTGTAATAATATCCAACAGTTCCGTCTTATTCCTCCTCTCTCTGGCCTGTAGTGAAGCCCACCCCCACAAGAGCCACACACACACACACACACACACACACACACACACACACACACACACACGTTCAGGATCTTCAAAACTGCAAAGCCAACGTGGCCGTGTTGTTACCTGACCTATGTAACAGAGATGAGATCATATACTGTGCAGCTTGAGATGTCTCTACTTGCATCGCTGAATTGCTAACATTTATTTTTCTTCTTCGGTGGCTAATATGTTGTCACGTGTGTTTGCGAACCGGAGGATCGCTAGTTGGAGCCGTGATACCGACAGGGACAGTGGAGGAAGCCATAGTTATACCTACAACATAACAGCCTTGTTACTAGACGTGGCAGCAGCAACATTCTCTGTTCTACTGACAGCCCTCACATCCTACATCTCCTATATATATATATATATATATATAGATAGATAGTACCAGTTGGAGGTAAAACCCAACAAGGTGAAATGGTCCACATCTCTTTTATAGGAGTTGAAACCCAACCAGGTTGTTCTTCAACACTGTTGCTCAATCTGTACAGAAAGATAATGATCACCTGGAAGACATGACAGGTGTCTACCAGTCAATCAAATCAAATGTTATTAGTCACATGTGCTGAATACAACAGGTGTAGTAGACCTCACAGTGAAATGCTAAATACAACAGGTGTAGTAGACCTCACAGTGAAATGCTGAATACAACAGGTGTAGTAGACCTCACAGTGAAATGCTGAATACAACAGGTGTAGTAGACCACACAGTGAAACGCTGAATACAACAGGTGTAGTAGACCGTACAGTGAAATGCTGAATACAACAGGTGTAGTAGACCTTAGAGTGAAATGCTGAATACAACAGGTGTAGTAGACCTCACAGTGAAATGCTGAATACAACAGGTGTAGTAGACCTTACAGTGAAATGCTGAATACAACAGGTGTAGTAGACCTCACAGTGAAATGCTGAATACAACAGGTGTAGACCTTACAGTGAAATGCTGAATACAACAGGTGTAGTAGACCTCATAGTGAAATGCTGAATACAACAGGTGTAGACCTCACAGTGAAATGCTGAATACAACAGGTGTAGTAGACCTCACAGTGAAATGCTGAATACAACAGGTGTAGTAGACCTTACAGTGAAATGCTGAATACAACAGGTGTAGTAGACCTTACAGTGAAATGCTGAATACAACAGGTGTAGTAGACCTTACAGTGAAATGCTGAATACAACAGGTGTAGTAGACCTCACAGTGAAATGCTGAATACAACAGGTGTAGACCTCACAGTGAAATGCTGAATACAACAGGTGTAGTAGACCTCACAGTGAAATGCTGATTACAACAGGTGTAGTAGACCTCACAGTGAAATGCTGAATACAACAGGTGTAGACCTCACAGTGAAATGCTGAATACAACAGGTGTAGCCCTCACAGTGAAATGCTGAATACAACAGGTGTAGACCTCACAGTGAAATGCTGAATACAACAGGTGTAGACCTCACAGTGAAATGCTGAATACAACAGGTGTAGACCTCACAGTGAAATGCTGAATACAACAGGTGTAGACCTCACAGTGAAATGCTGAATACAACAGGTGTAGACCTCACAGTGAAATGCTGAATACAACAGGTGTAGCCCTCACAGTGAAATGCTGAATACAACAGGTGTAGTAGACCTTACAGTGAAATGCTGAATACAACAGGTGTAGTAGACCTTACAGTGAAATGCTGAATACAACAGGTGTAGTAGACCTCACAGTGAAATGCTGAATACAACAGGTGTAGTAGACCTCACAGTGAAATGCTGAATACAACAGGTGTAGACCTCACAGTGAAATGCTGAATACAACAGGTGTAGACCTCACAGTGAAATGCTGAATACAACAGGTGTAGTAGACCTTACAGTGAAATGCTGAATACAACAGGTGTAGTAGACCTTACAGTGAAATGCTGAATACAACAGGTGTAGTAGACCTCACAGTGAAATGCTGAATACAACAGGTGTAGACCTCACAGTGAAATGCTGAATACAACAGGTGTAGACCTCACAGTGAAATGCTGAATACAACAGGTGTAGCCCTCACAGTGAAATGCTGAATACAACAGGTGTAGTAGACCTTACAGTGAAATGCTGAATACAACAGGTGTAGTAGACCTTACAGTGAAATGCTGAATACAACAGGTGTAGTAGACCTCACAGTGAAATGCTGAATACAACAGGTGTAGTAGACCTCACAGTGAAATGCTGAATACAACAGGTGTAGACCTCACAGTGAAATGCTGAATACACCAGGTGTAGTAGACCTCACAGTGAAATGCTGAATACAACAGGTGTAGTAGACCTTACAGTGAAATGCTGAATACAACAGGTGTAGTAGACCTCACAGTGAAATGCTGAATACAACAGGTGTAGTAGACCTCACAGTGAAATGCTGAATACAACAGGTGTAGACCTCACAGTGAAATGCTGAATACAACAGGTGTAGTAGACCTCACAGTGAAATGCTGAATACAACAGGTGTAGTAGACCTCACAGTGAAATGCTGAATACAACAGGTGTAGTAGACCTTACAGTGAAATGCTGAATACAACAGGTGTAGTAGACCTCACAGTGAAATGCTGAATACAACAGGTGTAGTAGACCTTACAGTGAAATGCTGAATACAACAGGTGTAGGTAGACCTCACAGTGAAATGCTGAATACAACAGGTGTAGTAGACCTCACAGTGAAATGCTGAATACAACAGCTGTAGACCTCACAGTGAAATGCTGAATACAACAGCTGTAGACCTCACAGTGAAATGCTGAATACAACAGGTGTAGTAGACCTCACAGTGAAATGCTGAATACAACAGGTGTAGTAGACCTCACAGTGAAATGCTGAATACAACAGGTGTAGTAGACCTCACAGTGAAATGCTGAATACAACAGGTGTAGACCTCACAGTGAAATGCTGAATACAACAGGTGTAGACCTCACAGTGAAATGCTGAATACAACAGGTGAAGCCCTCACAGTGAAATGCTGAATACAACAGGTGTAGTAGACCTTACAGTGAAATGCTGAATACAACAGGTGTAGTAGACCTCACAGTGAAATGCTGAATACAACAGGTGTAGTAGACCTCACAGTGAAATGCTGAATACAACAGGTGTAGACCTCACAGTGAAATGATGAATACAACAGGTGTGGTAGACCTCACAGTGAAATGCTGAATACAACAGGTGTAGTAGACCTCACAGTGAAATGCTGAATACACCAGGTGTAGTAGACCTCACAGTGAAATGCTGAATACAACAGGTGTAGTAGACCTTACAGTGAAATGCTGAATACAACAGGTGTAGTAGACCTCACAGTGAAATGCTGAATACAACAGGTGTAGTAGACCTCACAGTGAAATGCTGAATACAACAGGTGTAGACCTCACAGTGAAATGCTGAATACAACAGGTGTAGTAGACCTCACAGTGAAATGCTGAATACAACAGGTGTAGTAGACCTCACAGTGAAATGCTGAATACAACAGGTGTAGACCTCACAGTGAATTGCTGAATACAACAGGTGTAGTAGACCTCACAGTGAAATGCTGAATACAACAGGTGTAGACCTCACAGTGAAATGCTGAATACAACAGGTGTAGTAGACCTCACAGTGAAATGCTGAATACAACAGGTGTAGTAGACCTTACAGTGAAATGCTGAATACAACAGGTGTAGACCTCACAGTGAAATGCTGAATACAACAGGTGTAGTAGACCTTACAGTGAAATGCTGAATACAACAGGTGTAGTAGACCTCACAGTGAAATGCTGAATACAACAGGTGTAGTAGACCTTACAGTGAAATGCTGAATACAACAGGTGTAGTAGACCTCACAGTGAAATGCTGAATACAACAGGTGTAGTAGACCTCACAGTGAAATGCTGAATACAACAGGTGTAGTAGACCTTACAGTGAAATGCTGAATACAACAGGTGTAGTAGACCTTACAGTGAAATGCTGAATACAACAGGTGTAGTAGACCTCACAGTGAAATGCTGAATACAACAGGTGTAGACCTCACAGTGAAATGCTGAATACAACAGGTGTAGACCTCACAGTGAAATGCTGAATACAACAGGTGTAGACCT
>NC_138310.1:90287483-90289983 GCF_965601325.2 Salmo salar
GATTAAAGTGAACACTTAAACAAAAACTAACAAACGACAAAATGACAGTTACGTAAGGTACACGGACTATACGAAAAACACCCACCCACAAACCCAAAGGAAAAAAAGGGCTGCCTAAGTATGGCTTCCAATCAGAGACAACGAAAGACACCTGCCTCTGATTGGAAACCATACTTGGCTACAACATAGAAAACGAACATAGAAAATGAAAAATAGAACAAATCCCCTCTAAATAAACCAACCCCCAAGACACACAAAAACAACACCCCCTGCCACGCCCTGACCATACTACAATGACAAATGACCTCTTTACTGGTCAGGACGTAACATATAAAGGACAATCAAAATCCATTGGACTCACCCAATTATTGACCCGGAGCTCTATAACAAAAACTTCAGGCCCTCAAATTGAAAAAAGTGTGCGAAACTGATGGCATCCTAAATGAGATGCTCAAACTCACTAGTGCAAAATTTGAATTGGCTATAATTAAAACTGTTTAATTTGATCCTGAGTGTAGGTTATTTCCCTGACATCTGGAATCAAGGACTCATAACCCCAATCTTTAAGAACGGAGACAAATTTGACCCTAACAATTCCAGAGGCATTTGTGTGAACAGTAACCTGGGGAAGGTTTTCTGTAGTATTATAAATGTAAGAGTTCTAAACTTCCTTAATAAGCACAATGTCTTGAGTAAAAGCCAAATTGGATTTTATACCAAAACATCGCACGACTGATCATATTTACACCCTACACACCCTGATAGATAAACATGTCCACCAAAATAATACCAAAATATACGCTTGCTTAATCGACTTCCAAAAAGCATTTGATTCTATTTGGCATACAGGGACTCTTCTACAAGTTATTAAAAGTGGTGTAGGGGGTAAAACATATGACATAATTAAATCAATGTATTCAGGCAATACGTGCAGCATTAAAATTGGTAAGAAAAGAACAGAATTCTTTAACCAGGGGCGGGGCCTTCGTCAGGGTTGCAATCTGAGCCCTGCACTCTTCAATATTTACATCAACGAATTGGCCACTACTCTAGCCCCTGGTGTTAGTCTCCACAATTCAGAGGTTAAGTGCCTACTCTTCACAGATGACCTATGCCTGCTGTCACCCACAGCAACATGGCCTACAGCAGAGCCTGGACCTGCTAGAGCAAGTACTGCCAGACCTGGGCCCTGGCAGTAAACCCCAAAAATACTAAAATAATGATTTTCCAGAGAAGATCCAGATCTCAGGGAATTAGTTCTCAATTGGTACAAAATATATAGAGTACTGCACACAGCACAATTACTTAGGTTTAAAAACAAGCTCAACTGGATACCTTAATGAGGAAGTGAATGAACTGAGAGAGAAAGCATGCAGGGGCATTCTACGCCATTTAAAAAACAAATTCAAATTGAAATACCTATTAAAATGTGGCTAAAACGAATTGAATGTGTCATTGAACCAATTGCACTTCATGGCAGCGAGGTTGTGGGGTCCACTTGCAAAACAAGATTTCATCAAATGGGACAAACACCCCATTGAAACCCTGCATGCAGAGTTCTGTAAGATTCTCCTACATGTCCAGAGGAAAACTATAAACAATGCATGCAGGGAAAGAATTAGGCCAATATCCACTAATTATAAAAACTAAAAAAATAGCAATTAAGTGACCCCCTCACATATCATTACCAAGCCCTAGCAATGCCAAGAGCTGAGCAAAGAAAAAAGTCCCCTCATCCAGCTGGTCCTGCGACTGAGTTCACTAACCTGTTCTACTAACACACTGAAGCCTCAGGACCCTCATCCAGCTGGTCCTGGGGCTGAGTTCACTAACCTGTTCTACTAACACACTGAAGCCTCAGGACCCTCATCCAGCTGGTCCCTGGGACTGAGTTCACTAACCTGTTCTACTAACACACTGAAGCCTCAGGACCCTCATCCAGCTGGTCCTGGGGCTGAGTTCACAAACCTGTTCTACTAACACACTGAAGCCTCAGGACCCTCATCCAGCTGGTCCTGGTGCTGAGTTCACAAACCTGCTCTACTAACACACACTGAAGCCTCAGGGACCAGAACATCCAATCAATCAGAATAAACCAAATTACAACACAATCAAAACAAAAATACATTGCTTATTTGGAAACACAAGCACAAAGCAAAATGCAGTGCTATCTGGCCCTAAATCGACAGTACACTGTGGCTAACTATTTGACCATGGTTACTGATCAAAACCTTATAAAACCCTTGACAAAGTACAGGCTCAGTGAGCACAGCCTTGCCAATGAGAAGGGTAGACACAGGAAAACCTGGCTCCCTGTAGAGGAAAGGCTGTGCAACCACTGCACCACAGCAGAACCTGAGACAGAGCTGCATTTCCTTACAAAATGTCAAAAATAAAGTAATTTCTCCAAATTTGAAACCCTTATTCAAGGTTTCAAAGACCTCTCTGATGAGAGTAGGCTATCCGTCCTGTTGGGGGGAGGACACAGAGAGCTGTGGGT
>NC_138310.1:90294983-90397483 GCF_965601325.2 Salmo salar
AGTAAACATTAACAGTAAACATTAACAGTAAACATTCCACTGACAAGAAGTTTCAAGAGAATAGCAACCATTACAATCTACTATTTGCGGTAAAACAATAAAAAAGGTATAACATTTAAAATGTTACTTAAGCAATGTACTGTATCGTGACAATGTGCAAATAGTAGAATGTCGGAATGACAGGGGGGGGTGTTATTCTTTGTGAGTCTGTGTAATCTGAGAGAAACATGTGTCTCTAATATGGTCATACATTTGGCAGGAGGTTAGGAAGTGCAGCTCAGTTTCCAGCTCATTTTGTGGGCAGTGTGCACATAGCCTGTCTTCTGTTGAGAGCCAGGTCTGCCTACGGCGGCCTCTCTCATTAGCAAGGCTATGCTCACTGAGTCTGTACATGGTCAAAGCTTTCTTTAATTTTGGGTCACAGTGGTCAGGTGTTCTGCCACTGTGTTCTCTCTGTTCAGGGCCAGGTAGCATTCCAGTTTTCTCTGTTTTTTGGTTGATTATTTCCAATGTGGCATATATTTCTCAAAAAGTGTTTCTTTCTCTCTCTCTCTCTCTCTCTCCCTCTCTCTCCCTCTCTCTCTCCCCCTCTCTCTCTCTCCCCCTCTCTCTCTCTCTTCCTCTCTCTCTGCTATGCCTGAGTGAGTTCTCAGACAAGCTCCCAGACACTCTTCAGCGAACAGGCCTGAGGTTGTAATTCCTTCAGAAGTCTGGGAAGAGGAGAGGTGAGGACAGGAGAGAAGAGGAGAGGTGAGGACAGGAGTGAAGGGGAGAGGTGAGGACAGGAGAGAAGAGGAGAGGTGAGGAAAGGACAGGAGAGAAGAGGAGAGGTGAGGACAGGAGGGAAGAGAAGAGGTGAGGACAGGAGAGAAGCGGAGAGATGAGGACAGGAGAGAAGAGGAGAGGTGAGGACAGGAGAGAAGAGGAGAGGTGAGGACAGGAGAGAAGAGGAGAGGTGAGGACAGGACAGGACAGGACAGGAGGGAAGAGGAGAGGTGAGGACAGGAGAGAAGAGGAGAGGTGAGGACAGGACAGGAGGGAAGAGGAGAGGTGAGGAAAGGAGAGAAGAGGAGAGGTGAGGACAGGAGGGAAGAGGAGAGGTGAGGACAGGAGGGAAGAGGAGAGGTGAGGACAGGAGGGAAGAGGAGAGGTGAGGACAGGAGAGAAGAGGAGAGGTGAGGACAGGAGGGAAGAGGAGAGGTGAGGAAAGGAGAGAAGAGGAGAGGTGAGGACAGGAGAGAAGAGGAGAGGTGAGGACAGGAGAGAAGAGGAGAGAAGAGGAGAGGTGAGGACAGGACAGGAGAGAAGAGGAGAGGTGAGGACAGGAGAGAAGAGGAGAGGTGAGGACAGGAGAGAAGAGGAGAGGTGAGGACAGGAGAGGTGAGGACAGGAGGGAAGAGGAGAGGTGAGGACAGGAGGGAAGAGGAGAGGTGAGGACAGGAGAGAAGAGGAGAGGTGTGGACAGGAGGAAAGAGGAGAGGTGAGGACAGGAGAGAAGAGGAGAGGTGTGGACAGGAGGAAAGAGGAGAGGTGAGGACAGGACAGGACAGGAGAGAAGAGGAGAGGTGAGGACAGGACAGGAGAGAAGAGGAGAGGTGAGGACAGGAGGGAAGAGGAGAGGTGAGGACAGGACAGGACAGGAGAGAAGAGGAAAGGTGAGGACAGGAGGGAAGAGGAGAGGAGAGGTGAGGACAGGCGAGAAGAGGAGAGCAGAGGAGTGTTTCCAGGAGAGGAGTGGAGGGGATGTGGAGGAGGGCAGGAGAGAAGGTGGGGATCTCTCCAGCCCTCCTCAGCCTTCCCCATTTCTCCCCTCTAGCACCAGTCGTCAACAGCACTTCACTCAACATCTGTGTCCCAAATGGCACCCTATTCCCTTTGGGCCCTGGTTAAAACTAGTGCACTATATAGGGAATAGGGCCCTGGTCTATAGTAGTACCACTATATAGGGAATAGGGCCCTGGTCTATAGTAGTACCACTATATAGGGAATAGGGCTCTGGTCTATAGTAGTACCACTATAATAGGGAATAGGGTGCCATTTGGGACACAGCCCGCCACCACTCATTATCTCCTCTGAACAGTGGTGGAGACTGGATAATAATAATTGCCTGTATTTATATGACCGTATGGAAGTGAAGACGGGGAACAATTATAAGATACATAAAGCCTCATCTGCTCTAAAGAACCTCTGTCCTCCTCCTCCTCTCACCCTCTCTCCCCTTCCTTCCCTCCCTCCCCTCTCCTCCCCCACCCACTGCCCTCCTCCTCCTCTCACCCTCTCTCCCCTTCCCTCCCCTCCCCTCTCCTCCCCCACCCACTGCCCTCCTTCCTCCTATCCCTCCCTCCTTCCCTCCTCTCCCCTTTCCTCCCATCCTCCCCTCCGCTCCCCCTCCCTCCCCTCACTCCTTTTCCCTCCCCTCTCCTCCCCCACCCTCCTTTCCCCCTTCCTCCCCCTCTCTCTCCCCCACCCACTGCCCTCCTTCCTCCTATCCCTCCCTCCTTCCCTTCTCTCCTCTTCCCTCCCCTACCCGCCTTTCCCCCTTCCTTTAAGTCAGCAGACTGTTGCTTGATGATGATGACTGTGATTCACTGGTGTTACAAATAACCATCTTGTCTTATTGGCTTTTTGACAACACAACAAAACATATGACATGTCTGTAATGTTGTGAAAATAAAATGTTATTTATCCAGTTTAGTCCATCATCGGAAAACAACATTTTCACATACTTTTGTAAATATAGTGTATGAAGACAGCACTTCAAATTAGTGGATTCGACTTTTTCAGTCACACCCGTTGCTGACAGGTGTATGAAATCGAGCACACAGCCATGCAATCTCCATAGACATTGGCCCGTACTGAAGAGCTCAGTGACTTTCAACGTGGCACCGTCATAGATGCCACCTTTCCAACAAGTCAGTTTGTCAAATTTCTGCCCTGCCAGAGCTGCCCCAGTCAACTGTAAGTGTTGTTATTGTGAAGTGGAAACGTCTAGGAGCAACAACGGCTCAGCCGTGAAGTGGTAGGCCACACAAGCTCACACACACAAGCTCACAGAACGGGACCGCTGCAGCGAGTAGCGGGTAAAAAATAATCTGTCCTCAGTTGCAACACTCACTACTGAGTTCCAAACTGCCTCTGGAAGCAAAGTCAGCACAAGAACTGTTCGTCTGGAGCTTCATGAAATGGGTTTCCATGGCCGAGCAGTCGCACACAAGCCTAAGATCTCCATGCGCAGTGCCAAGCGTCGGCTGGAGTGGTGTAAAGCTCACCGCCATTGGACTCTGGAGCGGTGGAAACGTGTTCTCTGGAGTGATGAATCACGCTTCATCATCTGGCAGTCCAACGGACGAGTCTGGGTTTGGCAGATGCTAGGAGATCGCTACCTGCCCCAATGCATAGTGCCAACTGTAAAGTTTGGTGGAGGAGGAATAATGGTCTGGGACTGTTTTTCATGGTTCCAGTGAAGGGAAATTGTAACGCTACAGCATACAATGACATTCTAGATGATTCTGTGCTTCCAAATTTGTGGCAACAGTTTGGGAAAGGCTTTTTTCTGTTTCAGCATGACAATGCCCCTGTGCACAAAGCGAGGTCCATAAATGGTTTGTTGAGATCGGTGTGGAAGAACATGACTGGCCTGCAAAGAGCCCTGACCTCAACCCCATCGAACACCTTTGGGATGAATTGGAACGCCGACTGCGAGCCAAGCCTAATCACCCAACATCAGTGCCCGACCTCACAAATGCTCTTGTGGCTGAATGGAAGCAAGTCCCCTCAGAAATGTTCCAACATCTAGTGGAAATCCTTCCCAGAAGAGTGGAGGCTGTTATAGCAGCAAATGGGGACCAACTCCATATTAATGCTCATGATTTTGGAATGAGATGTTCGACAAGCAGGTGTCCACATACACATGTCGTGTGTGTAGGCACTGGTATGGTTCTAGAGATAATGAATACGATTGTAATGAACACGATGGGAGACAGAGAGCTGGTTTCAAGTGCTGGGCGCAGCAGGTGATTATTGTAAAGGACCACAGGAGGAGGCAGGTAGCTGGGTCCAGGGGCAGGCAGAAGGTCATACACAGGAGGAGGCAGGTAGCTGGGTCCAGGGGCAGGCAGAATGTCATACACAGGAGGAGGCAGGTAGCTGGGTCCAGGGGCAGGCAGAAGGTCATACACAGGAGGAGGCAGGTAGCTGGGTCCAGGGGCAGGCAGAAGGTCATACACAGGAGGAGGCAGGTAGCTGGGTCCAGGGGCAGGCAGAAGGTCATACACAGGGGGTCCAAAAGGGCAACAGTACAGGTAGGGAAAAGGCTAGTAACGTTGTCTGGGAGATCAGGCAATAGGTTGATGACAGGAAATCCGATAGGCTAAAGTACAGGCAGGGAATAGGTAAAAGGCGTCGTTAGTGAGGCAGTCAAAAACTATCATACACAGGAGGATTAAATTACGGGAAAACCAGCGTTCCGAAAGACACGTGTCACAAAACAAACAATACCTCACAGTGATGTGGGTGCAAAGAACTGAACTAAATAGTGTGTGATAATGACATACAGGTGTGTGAACAGGTGATCAGAATTCAGGTGACTGGGATCTGGAGAGTGAGCTGCGTTCAGGGGATCTAGGAGTTTGAGGTTGTTAGTTGGAAGCAGATGTTACAACGATGTTTAAAATGTGGTGAAGCCTATAAACATGAACTATTCTATCTCCCAGCAGGACTATATACCCCACCTCCTCTGGCTTTATTTCTTAAATATATTCCCTATCCACCTCATTTTCAACATTGCTATGGGCACAGCCAAACAATGGAAGTGATGGATCCGACTTCCGCTTTACTTCCCTACTGCAGCACGCTGGTGGATCCTACTTCCTCTTTACTTCCCTACTGCAGCACGCTGGTGGATCCTACTTCCTCTTTACTTACCTACTGCAGAGTGCTGGTGGATCCTACTTCCTCTTTACTTCCCTACTGCAGTGCGCTGGTGGATCCTACTTCCTCTTTACTTCCCTACTGCAGCACGCTGGTGGATCCTACTTCCTCTTTACTTCCCTACTGCAGCACGCTGGTGGATCCTACTTCCTCTTTACTTACCTACTGCAGAGTGCTGGTGGATCCTACTTCCTCTTTACTTCCCTACTGCAGCACGCTGGTGGATCATACTTCCTCTTTACTTCCCTACTGCAGCACGCTGGTGGATCCTACTTCCTCTTTACCTCCCCTACTGCAGCACGCTGGTGGATCCTACTTCCTCTTTACTTCCCTACTGCAGTGCGCTGGTGGATCCTTCTTCCTCTTTACCTCCCTACTGCAGCACGCTGGTGGATCCTACTTCCTCTTTACTTCCCTACTGCAGCACGCTGGTGGATCCTACTTCCTCTTTACTTCCCTACTGCAGCACGCTGGTGGATCCTACTTCCTCTTTACCTCCCTACTGCAGCACGCTGGTGGATCCTACTTCCTCTTTACTTCCCTACTGCAGCACGCTGGTGGATCCTACTTCTTCTTTACTTCCCTACTGCAGCACGCTGGTGGATCCTACTTCCTCTTTACTTCCCTACTGCAGAGTGCTGGTGGATCCTACTTCCTCTTTACTTCCCTACTGCAGCACGCTGGTGGATCCTACTTCCTCTTTACTTCCCTACTGCAGAGTGCTGGTGGATCCTACTTCCTCTTTACTTCCCTACTGCAGCACGCTGGTGGATCCTACTTCCTCTTTACTTCCCTACTGCAGCACGCTGGTGGATCCTACTTCCTCTTTACTTCCCTACTGCAGCACGCTGGTGGATCCTACTTCCTCTTTACACCCCTACTGCAGAGTGCTGGTGGATCCTACTTCCTCTTTACGCCCCTACTGCAGCACGCTGGTGGATCCTACTTCCTCTTTACTTCCCTACTGCAGCACGCTGGTGGATCCTACTTCCTCTTTACTTCCCTACTGCAGCGCGCTGGTGGATCCTACTTCCTCTTTTCTTCCCTACTGCAGCACGCTGGTGGATCCTACTTCCTCTTTACCTCCCTACTGCAGCACGCTGGTGGATCCTACTTCCTCTTTACTTCCCTACTGCAGCACGCTGGTGGATCCTACTTCCTCTTTACTTCCCTACTGCAGAGTGCTGGTGGATCCTACTTCCTCTTTACTTCCCTACTGCAGCACGCTGGTGGATCCTACTTCCTCTTTACTTCCCTACTGCAGAGTGCTGGTGGATCCTACTTCCTCTTTACTTCCCTACTGCAGCACGCTGGTGGATCCTACTTCCTCTTTACTTCCCTACTGCAGCACGCTGGTGGATCCTACTTCCTCTTTACTTCCCTACTGCAGCACGCTGGTGGATCCTACTTCCTCTTTACTTCCCTACTGCAGCACGCTGGTGGATCCTACTTCCTCTTTACTTCCCTAATGCAGCACGCTGGTGGATCCTACTTCCTCTTTACTCCCCTACTGCAGAGTGCTGGTGGATCCTACTTCCTCTTTACCTCCCTACTGCAGCACGCTGGTGGATCCTACTTCCTCTTTACTTCCCTACTGCAGAGTGCTGGTGGATGCTACTTCCTCTTTACTTCCCTAATGCAGCACGCTGGTGGATCCTACTTCCTCTTTACTCCCCTACTGCAGAGTGCTGGTGGATCCTACTTCCTCTTTACTTCCCTACTGCAGCACGCTGGTGGATCCTACTTCCTCTTTACTTCCCTACTGCAGCACGCTGGTGGATCCTACTTCCTCTTTACTTCCCTAATGCAGAACGCTGGTGGATCCTACTTCCTCTTTACTTCCCTACTGCAGCACACTGGTGGATCCTACTTCCTCTTTACCTCCCTACTGCAGTGCGCTGGTGGCATACTTGCAGGAGTCAATTGTTCGAAGGAGTCAATTTATAGAGCATAAAAGTAAACAAGTATATGAATGAATGAGTGAAATATTATTTTCGTGTCAAATCGGCAATAGCAACAATGATAAGCTATAGGCTACATTGCTATAACGATAAACCATAGGAACTGTTCGAAAATAAGGTGGATACAGTACAATGATCAGACTAGCAGAACCATGGAGGTGAATCTATATCAGACTAACAGAACCATGGAGGTGAATCTATATCAGACTAACAGAACCATGGAGGTGAATCTATATCAGACTAGCAGAACCATGGAGGTGAATCTATATCAGACTAACAGAACCATGGAGGTGAATCTATATCAGACTAACAGAACCATGGAGGTGAATCTATATCAGACTAACAGAACCATGGAGGTGAATCTATATCAGACTAACAGAACCATGGAGGTGAATCTATATCAGACTAACAGAACCATGGAGGTGAATCTATATCAGACTAACAGAACCATGGAGGTGAATCTATATCAGACTAACAGAACCATGGAGGTGAATCTATATCAGACTAACAGAACCATGGAGGTGAATCTATATCAGACTAACAGAACCATGGAGGTGAATCTATATCAGACTAACAGAACCATGGAGGTGAATCTATATCAGACTAACAGAACCATGGAGGTGAATCTCCCTCAGACTAACAGAACCATGGAGGTGAATCTATATCAGACTAACAGAACCATGGAGGTGAATCTATATCAGACTAACAGAACCATGGAGGTGAATCTATATCAGACTAACAGAACCATGGAGGTGAATCTATATCAGACTAGCAGAACCATGGAGGGGAATCTATATCAGACTAACAGAACCATGGAGGTGAATCTATATCAGACTAACAGAACCATGGAGGTGAATCTATATCAGACTAACAGAACCATGGAGGTGAATCTATATCAGACTAACAGAACCATGGAGGTGAATCTATATCAGACTAACAGAACCATGGAGGTGAATCTATATCAGACTAACAGAACCATGGAGGTGAATCTATATCAGACTAACAGAACCATGGAGGTGAATCTATATCAGACTAACAGAACCATGGAGGTGAATCTATATCAGACTAACAGAACCATGGAGGTGAATCTATATCAGACTAACAGAACCATGGAGGTGAATCTATATCAGACTAACAGAACCATGGAGGGGAATCTATATCAGACTAACAGAACCATGGAGGTGAATCTATATCAGACTAACAGAACCATGGAGGTGAATCTATATCAGACTAACAGAACCATGGAGGTGAATCTATATCAGACTAACAGAACCATGGAGGTGAATCTCCCTCAGACTAACAGAACCATGGAGGTGAATCTATATCAGACTAACAGAACCATGGAGGTGAATCTATATCAGACTAACAGAACCATGGAGGTGAATCTATATCAGACTAACAGAACCATGGAGGTGAATCTATATCAGACTAACAGAACCATGGAGGTGAATCTATATCAGACTAACAGAACCATGGAGGTGAATCTATATCAGACTAACAGAACCATGGAGGTGAATCTATATCAGACTAACAGAACCATGGAGGTGAATCTATATCAGACTAACAGAACCATGGAGGTGAATCTATATCAGACTAACAGAACCATGGAGGTGAATCTATATCAGACTAACAGAACCATGGAGGTGAATCTATATCAGACTAACAGAACCATGGAGGTGAATCTATATCAGACTAACAGAACCATGGAGGTGAATCTATATCAGACTAACAGAACCATGGAGGTGAATCTATATCAGACTAACAGAACCATGGAGGTGAATCTATATCAGACTAACAGAACCATGGAGGTGAATCTATATCAGACTAACAGAACCATGGAGGTGAATCTATATCAGACTAACAGAACCATGGAGGTGAATCTATATCAGACTAACAGAACCATGGAGGTGAATCTATATCAGACTAACAGAACCATGGAGGTGAATCTATATCAGACTAACAGAACCATGGAGGTGAATCTATATCAGACTAACAGAACCATGGAGGTGAATCTATATCAGACTAACAGAACCATGGAGGTGAATCTATATCAGACTAACAGAACCATGGAGGTGAATCTATATCAGACTAACAGAACCATGGAGGTGAATCTATATCAGACTAACAGAACCATGGAGGTGAATCTATATCAGACTAACAGAACCATGGAGGTGAATCTATATCAGACTAACAGAACCATGGAGGTGAATCTATATCAGACTAACAGAACCATGGAGGTGAATCTATATCAGACTAACAGAACCATGGAGGTGAATCTATATCAGACTAACAGAACCATGGAGGTGAATCTATATCAGACTAACAGAACCATGGAGGTGAATCTATATCAGACTAACAGAACCATGGAGGTGAATCTATATCAGACTAACAGAACCATGGAGGTGAATCTATATCAGACTAACAGAACCATGGAGGTGAATCTATATCAGACTAACAGAACCATGGAGGTGAATCTATATCAGACTAACAGAACCATGGAGGTGAATCTATATCAGACTAACAGAACCATGGAGGTGAATCTATATCAGACTAACAGAACCATGGAGGTGAATCTATATCAGACTAACAGAACCATGGAGGTGAATCTATATCAGACTAACAGAACCATGGAGGTGAATCTATATCAGACTAACAGAACCATGGAGGTGAATCTATATCAGACTAACAGAACCATGGAGGTGAATCTATATCAGACTAACAGAACCATGGAGGTGAATCTATATCAGACTAACAGAACCATGGAGGTGAATCTATATCAGACTAACAGAACCATGGAGGTGAATCTATATCAGACTAACAGAACCATGGAGGTGAATCTATATCAGACTAACAGAACCATGGAGGTGAATCTATATCAGACTAACAGAACCATGGAGGTGAATCTATATCAGACTAACAGAACCATGGAGGTGAATCTATATCAGACTAACAGAACCATGGAGGTGAATCTATATCAGACTAACAGAACCATGGAGGTGAATCTATATCAGACTAACAGAACCATGGAGGTGAATCTATATCAGACTAACAGAACCATGGAGGTGAATCTATATCAGACTAACAGAACCATGGAGGTGAATCTATATCAGACTAACAGAACCATGGAGGTGAATCTATATCAGACTAACAGAACCATGGAGGTGAATCTATATCAGACTAACAGAACCATGGAGGTGAATCTATATCAGACTAACAGAACCATGGAGGTGAATCTATATCAGACTAACAGAACCATGGAGGTGAATCTATATCAGACTAACAGAACCATGGAGGTGAATCTATATCAGACTAACAGAACCATGGAGGTGAATCTATATCAGACTAACAGAACCATGGAGGTGAATCTATATCAGACTAACAGAACCATGGAGGTGAATCTATATCAGACTAACAGAACCATGGAGGTGAATCTATATCAGACTAACAGAACCATGGAGGTGAATCTATATCAGACTAACAGAACCATGGAGGTGAATCTATATCAGACTAACAGAACCATGGAGGTGAATCTATATCAGACTAACAGAACCATGGAGGTGAATCTATATCAGACTAACAGAACCATGGAGGTGAATCTATATCAGACTAACAGAACCATGGAGGTGAATCTATATCAGACTAACAGAACCATGGAGGTGAATCTATATCAGACTAACAGAACCATGGAGGTGAATCTATATCAGACTAACAGAACCATGGAGGTGAATCTATATCAGACTAACAGAACCATGGAGGTGAATCTATATCAGACTAACAGAACCATGGAGGTGAATCTATATCAGACTAACAGAACCATGGAGGTGAATCTATATCAGACTAACAGAACCATGGAGGTGAATCTATATCAGACTAACAGAACCATGGAGGTGAATCTATATCAGACTAACAGAACCATGGAGGTGAATCTATATCAGACTAACAGAACCATGGAGGTGAATCTATATCAGACTAACAGAACCATGGAGGTGAATCTATATCAGACTAACAGAACCATGGAGGTGAATCTATATCAGACTAACAGAACCATGGAGGTGAATCTATATCAGACTAACAGAACCATGGAGGTGAATCTATATCAGACTAACAGAACCATGGAGGTGAATCTATATCAGACTAACAGAACCATGGAGGTGAATCTATATCAGACTAACAGAACCATGGAGGTGAATCTATATCAGACTAACAGAACCATGGAGGTGAATCTATATCAGACTAACAGAACCATGGAGGTGAATCTATATCAGACTAACAGAACCATGGAGGTGAATCTATATCAGACTAACAGAACCATGGAGGTGAATCTATATCAGACTAACAGAACCATGGAGGTGAATCTATATCAGACTAACAGAACCATGGAGGTGAATCTATATCAGACTAACAGAACCATGGAGGTGAATCTATATCAGACTAACAGAACCATGGAGGTGAATCTATATCAGACTAACAGAACCATGGAGGTGAATCTATATCAGACTAACAGAACCATGGAGGTGAATCTATATCAGACTAACAGAACCATGGAGGTGAATCTATATCAGACTAACAGAACCATGGAGGTGAATCTATATCAGACTAACAGAACCATGGAGGTGAATCTATATCAGACTAACAGAACCATGGAGGTGAATCTATATCAGACTAACAGAACCATGGAGGTGAATCTATATCAGACTAACAGAACCATGGAGGTGAATCTATATCAGACTAACAGAACCATGGAGGTGAATCTATATCAGACTAACAGAACCATGGAGGTGAATCTATATCAGACTAACAGAACCATGGAGGTGAATCTATATCAGACTAACAGAACCATGGAGGTGAATCTATATCAGACTAACAGAACCATGGAGGTGAATCTATATCAGACTAACAGAACCATGGAGGTGAATCTATATCAGACTAACAGAACCATGGAGGTGAATCTATATCAGACTAACAGAACCATGGAGGTGAATCTATATCAGACTAACAGAACCATGGAGGTGAATCTATATCAGACTAACAGAACCATGGAGGTGAATCTATATCAGACTAACAGAACCATGGAGGTGAATCTATATCAGACTAACAGAACCATGGAGGTGAATCTATATCAGACTAACAGAACCATGGAGGTGAATCTATATCAGACTAACAGAACCATGGAGGTGAATCTATATCAGACTAACAGAACCATGGAGGTGAATCTATATCAGACTAACAGAACCATGGAGGTGAATCTATATCAGACTAACAGAACCATGGAGGTGAATCTATATCAGACTAACAGAACCATGGAGGTGAATCTATATCAGACTAACAGAACCATGGAGGTGAATCTATATCAGACTAACAGAACCATGGAGGTGAATCTATATCAGACTAACAGAACCATGGAGGTGAATCTATATCAGACTAACAGAACCATGGAGGTGAATCTATATCAGACTAACAGAACCATGGAGGTGAATCTATATCAGACTAACAGAACCATGGAGGTGAATCTATATCAGACTAACAGAACCATGGAGGTGAATCTATATCAGACTAACAGAACCATGGAGGTGAATCTATATCAGACTAACAGAACCATGGAGGTGAATCTATATCAGACTAACAGAACCATGGAGGTGAATCTATATCAGACTAACAGAACCATGGAGGTGAATCTATATCAGACTAACAGAACCATGGAGGTGAATCTATATCAGACTAACAGAACCATGGAGGTGAATCTATATCAGACTAACAGAACCATGGAGGTGAATCTATATCAGACTAACAGAACCATGGAGGTGAATCTATATCAGACTAACAGAACCATGGAGGTGAATCTATATCAGACTAACAGAACCATGGAGGTGAATCTATATCAGACTAACAGAACCATGGAGGTGAATCTATATCAGACTAACAGAACCATGGAGGTGAATCTATATCAGACTAACAGAACCATGGAGGTGAATCTATATCAGACTAACAGAACCATGGAGGTGAATCTATATCAGACTAACAGAACCATGGAGGTGAATCTATATCAGACTAACAGAACCATGGAGGTGAATCTATATCAGACTAACAGAACCATGGAGGTGAATCTATATCAGACTAACAGAACCATGGAGGTGAATCTATATCAGACTAACAGAACCATGGAGGTGAATCTATATCAGACTAACAGAACCATGGAGGTGAATCTATATCAGACTAACAGAACCATGGAGGTGAATCTATATCAGACTAACAGAACCATGGAGGTGAATCTATATCAGACTAACAGAACCATGGAGGTGAATCTATATCAGACTAACAGAACCATGGAGGTGAATCTATATCAGACTAACAGAACCATGGAGGTGAATCTATATCAGACTAACAGAACCATGGAGGTGAATCTATATCAGACTAACAGAACCATGGAGGTGAATCTATATCAGACTAACAGAACCATGGAGGTGAATCTATATCAGACTAACAGAACCATGGAGGTGAATCTATATCAGACTAACAGAACCATGGAGGTGAATCTATATCAGACTAACAGAACCATGGAGGTGAATCTATATCAGACTAACAGAACCATGGAGGTGAATCTATATCAGACTAACAGAACCATGGAGGTGAATCTATATCAGACTAACAGAACCATGGAGGTGAATCTATATCAGACTAACAGAACCATGGAGGTGAATCTATATCAGACTAACAGAACCATGGAGGTGAATCTATATCAGACTAACAGAACCATGGAGGTGAATCTATATCAGACTAACAGAACCATGGAGGTGAATCTATATCAGACTAACAGAACCATGGAGGTGAATCTATATCAGACTAACAGAACCATGGAGGTGAATCTATATCAGACTAACAGAACCATGGAGGTGAATCTATATCAGACTAACAGAACCATGGAGGTGAATCTATATCAGACTAACAGAACCATGGAGGTGAATCTATATCAGACTAACAGAACCATGGAGGTGAATCTATATCAGACTAACAGAACCATGGAGGTGAATCTATATCAGACTAACAGAACCATGGAGGTGAATCTATATCAGACTAACAGAACCATGGAGGTGAATCTATATCAGACTAACAGAACCATGGAGGTGAATCTATATCAGACTAACAGAACCATGGAGGTGAATCTATATCAGACTAACAGAACCATGGAGGTGAATCTATATCAGACTAACAGAACCATGGAGGTGAATCTATATCAGACTAACAGAACCATGGAGGTGAATCTATATCAGACTAACAGAACCATGGAGGTGAATCTATATCAGACTAACAGAACCATGGAGGTGAATCTATATCAGACTAACAGAACCATGGAGGTGAATCTATATCAGACTAACAGAACCATGGAGGTGAATCTATATCAGACTAACAGAACCATGGAGGTGAATCTATATCAGACTAACAGAACCATGGAGGTGAATCTATATCAGACTAACAGAACCATGGAGGTGAATCTATATCAGACTAACAGAACCATGGAGGTGAATCTATATCAGACTAACAGAACCATGGAGGTGAATCTATATCAGACTAACAGAACCATGGAGGTGAATCTATATCAGACTAACAGAACCATGGAGGTGAATCTATATCAGACTAACAGAACCATGGAGGTGAATCTATATCAGACTAACAGAACCATGGAGGTGAATCTATATCAGACTAACAGAACCATGGAGGTGAATCTATATCAGACTAACAGAACCATGGAGGTGAATCTATATCAGACTAACAGAACCATGGAGGTGAATCTATATCAGACTAACAGAACCATGGAGGTGAATCTATATCAGACTAACAGAACCATGGAGGTGAATCTATATCAGACTAACAGAACCATGGAGGTGAATCTATATCAGACTAACAGAACCATGGAGGTGAATCTATATCAGACTAACAGAACCATGGAGGTGAATCTATATCAGACTAACAGAACCATGGAGGTGAATCTATATCAGACTAACAGAACCATGGAGGTGAATCTATATCAGACTAACAGAACCATGGAGGTGAATCTATATCAGACTAACAGAACCATGGAGGTGAATCTATATCAGACTAACAGAACCATGGAGGTGAATCTATATCAGACTAACAGAACCATGGAGGTGAATCTATATCAGACTAACAGAACCATGGAGGTGAATCTATATCAGACTAACAGAACCATGGAGGTGAATCTATATCAGACTAACAGAACCATGGAGGTGCCCCCAGACTCGCCTGGAGGTGATCACGACTAACAGAACCATGGAGGTGAATCTATATCAGACTAACAGAACCATGGAGGTGAATCTATATCAGACTAACAGAACCATGGAGGTGAATCTATATCAGACTAACAGAACCATGGAGGTGAATCTATATCAGACTAACAGAACCATGGAGGTGAATCTATATCAGACTAACAGAACCATGGAGGTGAATCTATATCAGACTAACAGAACCATGGAGGTGAATCTCCTCAGACTAACAGAACCATGGAGGTGAATCTATATCAGACTAACAGAACCATGGAGGTGAATCTATATCAGACTAACAGAACCATGGAGGTGAATCTATATCAGACTAACAGAACCATGGAGGTGAATCTATATCAGACTAACAGAACCATGGAGGTGAATCTATATCAGACTAACAGAACCATGGAGGTGAATCTATATCAGACTAACAGAACCATGGAGGTGAATCTATATCAGACTAACAGAACCATGGAGGTGAATCTATATCAGACTAACAGAACCATGGAGGTGAATCTATATCAGACTAACAGAACCATGGAGGTGAATCTATATCAGACTAACAGAACCATGGAGGTGAATCTATATCAGACTAACAGAACCATGGAGGTGAATCTATATCAGACTAACAGAACCATGGAGGTGAATCTATATCAGACTAACAGAACCATGGAGGTGAATCTATATCAGACTAACAGAACCATGGAGGTGAATCTATATCAGACTAACAGAACCATGGAGGTGAATCTATATCAGACTAACAGAACCATGGAGGTGAATCTATATCAGACTAACAGAACCATGGAGGTGAATCTATATCAGACTAACAGAACCATGGAGGGGAATCTCCCTCAGACTAACAGAACCATGGAGGTGAATCTATATCAGACTAACAGAACCATGGAGGTGAATCTATATCAGACTAACAGAACCATGGAGGTGAATCTATATCAGACTAACAGAACCATGGAGGTGAATCTATATCAGACTAACAGAACCATGGAGGGGAATCAATATCAGACTAACAGAACCATGGAGGTGAATCTATATCAGACTAACAGAACCATGGAGGTGAATCTATATCAGACTAACAGAACCATGGAGGTGAATCTATATCAGACTAACAGAACCATGGAGGTGAATCTATATCAGACTAACAGAACCATGGAGGTGAATCTATATCAGACTAACAGAACCATGGAGGTGAATCTATATCAGACTAACAGAACCATGGAGGTGAATCTATATCAGACTAACAGAACCATGGAGGTGAATCTATATCAGACTAACAGAACCATGGAGGTGAATCTATATCAGACTAACAGAACCATGGAGGTGAATCTATATCAGACTAACAGAACCATGGAGGTGAATCTATATCAGACTAACAGAACCATGGAGGTGAATCTATATCAGACTAACAGAACCATGGAGGTGAATCTATATCAGACTAACAGAACCATGGAGGGGAATCTATATCAGACTAACAGAACCATGGAGGTGAATCTATATCAGACTAACAGAACCATGGAGGTGAATCTATATCAGACTAACAGAACCATGGAGGTGAATCTATATCAGACTAACAGAACCATGGAGGTGAATCTATATCAGACTAACAGAACCATGGAGGTGAATCTATATCAGACTAACAGAACCATGGAGGTGAATCTCCCTCAGACTAACAGAACCATGGAGGGGAATCTATATCAGACTAACAGAACCATGGAGGTGAATCTATATCAGACTAACAGAACCATGGAGGTGAATCTATATCAGACTAACAGAACCATGGAGGTGAATCTCCCTCAGACTAACAGAACCATGGAGGTGAATCTATATCAGACTAACAGAACCATGGAGGTGAATCTATATCAGACTAACAGAACCATGGAGGTGAATCTATATCAGACTAACAGAACCATGGAGGTGAATCTATATCAGACTAACAGAACCATGGAGGTGAATCTATATCAGACTAACAGAACCATGGAGGTGAATCTATATCAGACTAACAGAACCATGGAGGTGAATCTATATCAGACTAACAGAACCATGGAGGTGAATCTATATCAGACTAACAGAACCATGGAGTGGAATCTATATCAGACTAACAGAACCATGGAGGTGAATCTATATCAGACTAACAGAACCATGGAGGTGAATCTATATCAGACTAACAGAACCATGGAGGTGAATCTATATCAGACTAACAGAACCATGGAGGTGAATCTATATCAGACTAACAGAACCATGGAGGTGAATCTATATCAGACTAACAGAACCATGGAGGTGAATCTATATCAGACTAACAGAACCATGGAGGTGAATCTATATCAGACTAACAGAACCATGGAGGTGAATCTATATCAGACTAACAGAACCATGGAGGTGAATCTATATCAGACTAACAGAACCATGGAGGTGAATCTATATCAGACTAACAGAACCATGGAGGTGAATCTATATCAGACTAACAGAACCATGGAGGTGAATCTATATCAGACTAACAGAACCATGGAGGTGAATCTATATCAGACTAACAGAACCATGGAGGTGAATCTATATCAGACTAACAGAACCATGGAGGTGAATCTCCCTCAGACTAACAGAACCATGGAGGTGAATCTATATCAGACTAACAGAACCATGGAGGTGAATCTATATCAGACTAACAGAACCATGGAGGTGAATCTATATCAGACTAACAGAACCATGGAGGTGAATCTATATCAGACTAACAGAACCATGGAGGTGAATCTATATCAGACTAACAGAACCATGGAGGTGAATCTATATCAGACTAACAGAACCATGGAGGTGAATCTATATCAGACTAACAGAACCATGGAGGTGAATCTATATCAGACTAACAGAACCATGGAGGTGAATCTCCCTCAGACTAACAGAACCATGGAGGTGAATCTATATCAGACTAACAGAACCATGGAGGTGAATCTATATCAGACTAACAGAACCATGGAGGTGAATCTATATCAGACTAGCAGAACCATGGAGGTGAATCTATATCAGACTAACAGAACCATGGAGGTGAATCTATATCAGACTAACAGAACCATGGAGGTGAATCTATATCAGACTAACAGAACCATGGAGGTGAATCTCCCTCAGACTAACAGAACCATGGAGGTGAATCTATATCAGACTAACAGAACCATGGAGGTGAATCTATATCAGACTAACAGAACCATGGAGGTGAATCTATATCAGACTAACAGAACCATGGAGGTGAATCTATATCAGACTAACAGAACCATGGAGGTGAATCTATATCAGACTAACAGAACCATGGAGGTGAATCTATATCAGACTAACAGAACCATGGAGGTGAATCTATATCAGACTAACAGAACCATGGAGGTGAATCTATATCAGACTAACAGAACCATGGAGGTGAATCTATATCAGACTAACAGAACCATGGAGGTGAATCTATATCAGACTAACAGAACCATGGAGGTGAATCTATATCAGACTAACAGAACCATGGAGGGGAATCTATATCAGACTAACAGAACCATGGAGGTGAATCTATATCAGACTAACAGAACCATGGAGGTGAATCTATATCAGACTAACAGAACCATGGAGGTGAATCTATATCAGACTAACAGAACCATGGAGGTGAATCTATATCAGACTAACAGAACCATGGAGGTGAATCTATATCAGACTAACAGAACCATGGAGGTGAATCTATATCAGACTAACAGAACCATGGAGGTGAATCTATATCAGACTAACAGAACCATGGAGGTGAATCTCCCTCAGACTAACAGAACCATGGAGGTGAATCTATATCAGACTAACAGAACCATGGAGGTGAATCTATATCAGACTAACAGAACCATGGAGGTGAATCTATATCAGACTAACAGAACCATGGAGGTGAATCTATATCAGACTAACAGAACCATGGAGGTGAATCTATATCAGACTAACAGAACCATGGAGGTGAATCTATATCAGACTAACAGAACCATGGAGGTGAATCTATATCAGACTAACAGAACCATGGAGGTGAATCTATATCAGACTAACAGAACCATGGAGGTGAATCTATATCAGACTAACAGAACCATGGAGGTGAATCTATATCAGACTAACAGAACCATGGAGGTGAATCTATATCAGACTAACAGAACCATGGAGGTGAATCTATATCAGACTAACAGAACCATGGAGGTGAATCTATATCAGACTAACAGAACCATGGAGGTGAATCTATATCAGACTAACAGAACCATGGAGGTGAATCTATATCAGACTAACAGAACCATGGAGGTGAATCTATATCAGACTAACAGAACCATGGAGGTGAATCTATATCAGACTAACAGAACCATGGAGGTGAATCTATATCAGACTAACAGAACCATGGAGGTGAATCTATATCAGACTAACAGAACCATGGAGGTGAATCTATATCAGACTAACAGAACCATGGAGGTGAATCTATATCAGACTAACAGAACCATGGAGGTGAATCTATATCAGACTAACAGAACCATGGAGGTGAATCTATATCAGACTAACAGAACCATGGAGGTGAATCTATATCAGACTAACAGAACCATGGAGGTGAATCTATATCAGACTAACAGAACCATGGAGGTGACAGACAGAACCCAGAGTGTGATAACACTTTGAAAATGAGAACATGTTCAACACAATATGCATTATTAGAGTCTTCCTGGTTTGAAAGTGCTAATTTCATGGTTTGACCCACTTTCAATTTTTACCATCCATGGCAGCATGCAGGCAGGCAGGCAGGCAGGCAGTAGTTAGGCAGCAGGCAGGCAGCAGGCAGGCAGTATGCAGGCAGTATGCAGGCAGGCAGGCAGTAGGCAGGCAGCAGGCAGGCAGTATGCAGGCAGGCAGTAGGCAGGCAGGCAGTAGGCAGGCAGCAGGCAGGCAGCAGGCAGTATGCGGGCAGCAGGCAGGCAGGCAGGCAGGCAGTGGGCAGGCAGTATGCAGGCAGGCAGTAGGCAGGCAGGCAGTAGGCGGGCAGGCAGTATGCGGGCAGCAGGCAGGCAGGCAGTAGGCTGGCAGTAGGCAGGCAGGCAGGCAGTAGGCAGGCAGCAGGCAGTAGGCAGGCAGCAGGCAGGCAGGCAGTAGGCAGGCAGGCAGTACGCTGGCAGTAGGCTGGCAGGCAGCAGGCAGGCAGTAGGCAGGCATCAGGCAGGCAGGCAATAGGCAGGCAGCAGGCAGGCAGGCAATAGGCAGGCAGCAGGCAGGCAGGCACTAGGCAGGCAGGCAGTAGGCAGGCAGTAGGCAGGCAGCAGGCAGGCAGGCAGTAGGCAGGCAGGCAGTTAGGCAGCAGTCAGGCTACATGCAGGCAGCCGGCTGGCAGACAGGCAGCAGGGACACAGTAGGCAGCAGGGAGACAGGCAGCTTGGAGACAGGCAGCAGGGAGACAGGCAGCAGGGACACAGGCAGCAGGGACACAGGCAGCAGGGAGACAGGCAGCATGGAGACAGGCAGCATGGAGACAGGCAGCTGGGAGACAGGCAGCTGGGAGACAGGCAGCAGGGAGACAGGCAGCAGGGAGACAGGCAGCAGGGAGACAGGCAGCAGGGACACAGGCAGCAGGGACACAGGCAGCAGGGACACAGCAGGCCGGCAGCAGGGAGACACGCAGCAGGGAGACAGGCAGCATGGAGACAGGCAGCTGGGAGACATGCAGCAGGGAGACAGGCAGCAGAGAGACAGGCAGCAGGGACACAGGCAGCATGGAGACAGGCAGCTGAGAGACATGCAGCAGGGAGACAGGCAGCAGGGAGACAGGCAGCAGGGAGACATGCAGCAGGGAGACAGGCAGCAGGGAGACAGGCAGCTGGGAGACAGGCAGCAGCGAGCAGGGAGACAGGCAGCTGGGAGACAGGCAGCAGCGAGCAGGGAGACAGCTGACAGCTACTCACCTGCTCCAGTGTTGGAAGACTGGCTGCAGACAGCTCCCTCCCTGCTCCTGTATGTCTGTGTGTATGCGTCTCTCTCTCTCTCTGTGTGTGTGTGTGTGTGTGTGTGTGTGTGTGTGTGTGTGTGTGTGTGTGTGTGTGTGTGTGTGTGTGTGTGTGTGTGTGTGTGTGTGTGTGTGTGTGTGTGTGTGTGTCAGTCTGCAGGGCTGAGCAGGCAGCATTTGGTGTAGACCTATACTGAGGATATATGTCCTGCCTACATTATTATCACAGAGGAGACATTTTCTGCATGTTTCCTCTCCTCTCCTCTCCTCTCCTCTCCTCTCCTCTCCTCTCCTCTCCTCTCCTCTCCTCTCCTCTCCTCTCCTCTCCTCTCCTCTCCTCTCCTCTCCTCTCCTCTCCTCTCCTCTCCTCTCCTCTCCTGATTCTCCTGATTCTCCTGAATCTCCTGAATCTCCATGAGCTGTACATAATGGGTTCTCTCTGCCTGTTCTGATAAAATGGAGAAATGGTTTTGTGTTGCACACGTGATAGAGTTGTTATTATCTTCCTCTGGGCTGATCCTCTGTGTGCTCAAAATAATGGTCTCTGTAATCATTAGTCCAAGAGTTGCAAACAAGAGTTTCTATTGGAAAAATTCAGGTATGCTTATCCCCATTTGGTTCAGTTTGCTTCCATTTAAGAAATGTTTTTTTTTAACAGAATCGGCTGAATGAATACACCCCTGATCACACGCGAACTCAGATCACTTTCATAGCAGCCACATACAAACAGCATTATCACTTTCATAGCAGCCACATACAAACAGCATGATCACTTTGCTCGTTGTATAGTTCCTTCTGGCATCTACGTGCTCTCCTAACCGCTACACACAGCCTACATCATTGTCACTATATTAAAATCATAGTTCTAGTAGTAATCCCGCTTCAATCATGCAGTAGTGTACAGTCAGCAGCAAGCAGTTTAGCAGTTACACCGGAGGGCCCCGGTGGCAATACATTTATAAAACCAAAAGCTTACCTTGACTTCGAAGAGTTCCATTGTTGGCTAGCCATAGACAGCTAGCTAACATAGCATCCCTCTCTGTTTGAGCCAGTTGTTTTAGACTAAACTAGCTAGCTGAATTTTCTAGCAAAGTAAGTGGAAGTGAAATAAAAATACAACAAAATATAACTCTCTCTCTCTCTCACTTGTCCTTCATTTTTGAAGAAATTAATTTTTTCAAAACTGTCTTTCTCTCTTTGGGTCAACTGCTCACCACATTTTATTCTCTGGTCCTTTGGTTGGGTAGACAACATGTCAGTTCATGCTGCAAAAGCTCTGATAGGTTGGAGGACGTCCTCTGGAAGTTGTCATAAATACTGTGTAAGTCTATGGAAGGGGGTGAGAACCATGAGCCTCCTAGGTTTTGTATTAAAGTCAATGTACCCAGAGGAGGATGGAAGCTAGCTGTCCTCCGGCTACACCATGGTGCTACCCTAGAGGGTGCTGATGAGGCTACTGTAGACCTTATTTGCAAAACAATGTGTATTAATCCAATATTTGATGACACGTGAATATATTTAGTATAGTTTATTCTAAAAAAATATAGCTTTTCTAATGTTTCACACATTGTTTTTCAGAAATTAATTGAGAAGTATGTACCTTCCTCTTCAGAGGAGCCTCCACTGATTGATACATTATTTTATTAATCAGTGGAGCTGTAAAGCTGTAAATTCTCAAAGTAACATTTTTCTTGTTGGCAATGTATGCTGTTTAAATGCGGTGCCAAACATTGAGATGCTGGACACAAGCAGGGACGATGAGTGCAATCTAGATGAGATAGTCAATGTATCAGCAGTGGGCACAGAAAATGACATGTTTGACTGTTTCAGTCGGGGAGGACTTCACTTTATCCACGTGAACGCACGGAGCCTGCTGCCGACATTAGAGGAATTAAAACTCCTCTCTTCTAACCCCCGGGCTGCAGTCGTTGCTGTGACTGAGACATGGCTCGATGGGTCAATTGAGGACGATGAGGTTGAGCTACCGGGTTATAACATTTATAGAATTGGCCCGAAACCAAAACGGTGGTGACGTGTGTTTTATTTGACTAGGAATGATGTGCATTTTAACCCTCGTTCAGATCTGGAAAACGGGATGGTCTTGAGGTTGCGTGGGTAGAAACACTTCTTCCTGAATGTCGTACTATACTCGTTGGTGTTTCCGCTATCGGCCTCCTAAGCAGAATCACTTCTATGATTTACTTTGAATTGAATTGCTGTGATCACAATGAATTTGGCTGATAGGGAATTTATTCTACTTGGCGATTTCAATACAAATGTACAGTTATCACCCCAGCGAAGTACACTAGTAAATGCCCTGTACAACTTTAATCAGTTATTTGGACTAAAACAGATAGATTGTTTAGCCCACTCGGGTGTGTATTGACAGTAAATCAACTTCAGATTTGATTTTTTTTGTATCCGACCAAGAGATCGTCTGTCAGTTAGGTTTTAGTGATCATATGGTAACCTACTGTACCCGTAAGAAATAAAAAATGTTACGTGAGCCAAGTAATAACTACATGAAGATACGGTTTATGAAACAATACTAAACGGAACGTTTTGTAGAAGTACTTGGAATTTTGGATCGGTCTCATGCACTAAAACTGTGATGATGTTGATCAAGCTTGGTATCTTTTTTTTTAAAGACCTGTTTCTGTCTGCACTTGATTTTCACCTCCGATAAAAACAAATTCGAATCCAACAGCGGTCAGGGAAATGGATCACTTCTGAGATCTTAGACCTCATAAGGAAAAGGGATCGTTACCTGGCCAGATTTCAGAAGGACAAATCTATAACAAGATTATGATGGTTATATTAACTGTAGAAACCAGGAAAGATACAAAATGGATCAGACGAAATCCCAACATTACATAGATGATGTTAATGACTACTTACATCAGCCTTAAACTGTGGAACATTTTAAGTAAAGGACAATGACTAAAAAACTCCCTATAAGTTAAGGTCCTGTGGTATTGACCCGGATATTGATGATATTTTATCCCATGACCAGGAAAAGGTTACAAATTATTTTAAAACGTTTGTTTTTACCGCTATAGCCTCATCTCTGGTTAAGCAATTACTCACCTTCTCTGGACACTATGGCCAGTCTTTCATTAACAACTTTTACCATAGCAAAGATATCACCAATTATTTGTTTGAGCTGTGCATGGTAAGAGAGGACTAGTATGCTTAATGAGCACAAACAAAAGCAACTGGACTGGATAACCTTCCTGCAAGATTCATAAAGGATAGTGCCTTGTGTCACTGCTAAAATGATAACACATATTGTAAACTTTTCTATTTAGTAGTGGTACATTTCCCAAGGATCTCAAAACAGCCATGGGTGGTTCCACTCCACAAGAAGAGCAGTAAAACAAAACTACAGGCCTGTGTCGATCCTCAGCACCTTATCCAAAGTTGTTGAGAGATTATTTTTTAATGAACTTGATGGATACCTTCTCGAGAACAAACTTCTTTCTGAACTCCAATCTGGCTTTAGAACAGCTCATTCCACTGATTACTTGCCTTATCCACCTTTTTGACCACACCAAGCAAGAAAGTGAGAAAGGGGAACTCTACCAGGTATGATCATGTTAGATTTGCAGAAAACTTTTGACACTGTGGACCATGATATTCTCCTGATGAAACTGAAATGCATGGGTCTAAATTATGTAGCAGGTAATTGGTTTAGGTCTTATCTGACCAATAGAACACAAGTATGTAATGTTAGTGATGTTCTGTCAGAGGCTAAAGAAATATCCTGTGGAGTACCACAGGGATCCATTATATGGCCTCTCTTATTTCTTATATACACTACCGTTTAAAAGTTTGTGGTCACTTAGAAATGTCCGTGTTTTTTGAAAGAAAAGCAAAAAAAAAAATTGTCCATTAAAATAACATAAAATGTATAAAAAATGCAGTGTAGACATTGTTAATGTTGTAAATGACTATTGCAGCTGGAAACGTCTGACTTTTAATGGAATATCTACATAGGCGTACAGAGGCCCATTATCAGCAACCGTCACTCCTGTGTTCCAATGGCACGTTGTGTTAGCTAATCCAAGTTTATCATTTTAAAAGGCTAATTGATCATTAGAAAACCCTTTTGCAATTATGTTAGCACAGATGAAAACTGTTGTTCTGATTAAAGAAGCAATAAAACTGGCCCTCTTTAGACTAGTTGAGTATCTGGAGCATCAGCACTTGTGGGTTCAATTACAGGCTCAAAATGGCCAGAAACAAAGAACTTTCTTCTGAAACTCGTCAGTCTATTCTTGTTCTGAGAAGAGGCTATTCCATACGAGAAATTGCCAAGAAACTGAAGATCTCGTACAACGCTGTGTACTACTCCCCTCACAGAACAGCACAAACTGGCTCTAACCAGAATAGAAAGAGGAGTGGGAGGCCCCGGTGCACAATTGAGCAACAGGACAAGTACATTATAGTGTCTAGTTTGAGAAACAGACGCCTCACAAGACCTCAACTGGCAGCTTCATTAAAATAGTACCCGCAAAACACCAGTCTCAACGTCAACAGTGAAGAGGTGACTCCGGGATGCTGGCCTTCTACTTTTGAACGGTAGTGTACGTTAATGATATGCCAGATACAGTAAAGTGTAAACTCTTACTTTATGCTGATGACTCACACATACTGGTATAAGGGAAGGATACAGTTTACATACAGGAGACCCTAAGTAAGGAATTGGATTTTGTTAGAGATTGGTTGACTGACAAGCAATTGTTGCTACATTTGGGAAAAACTGAATTGATTTTGTTTGGAACAAAACGTAGTTTGCTTAGGGCTGATAAGATAAAGGTAAACTGTGCAGGCAAGGAGATTGAATCTCAAACAAGTGTAACTAATCTTGCTGTGTCCCTAGATCAATCCCTTTCTGGAGACCTAATTGCTGCTAAAATACTTTCTAAAATGGCGAACAAATTGAATTTTTTTATATCGTAACACTAGATATTTTAACATCAAAGTTAAGAAGCTGCTTGTCTCAAGCTTGATTCAGTGTCATTTTGATTATGCCTGCTCTGCTTCCTTTAGTGGGCTATAAAAAAAAGCTGAAAAAGAGAATGCAGGTCATGCAAAATAATGTTATCAGGTATATGCCTAGTTAAATAAAGGATAAATTACAACAACAACAAAAATGTTTTTAAATATGCTGGTGCAAGAGTTCTGGGAGGTGGGCTTGTTGCCTTTGGAGTCCAGAGTGGACCAACTTAAGTGTAATCGTATGTTTGACATCTTAAATGATTGTGCCCCAGGTTATATGAAAAACCACATTGCTATGGTCTATAACCAACACAGTTACAATACCAGAGCTAGTGTTATGTCTGTAAAATCCCAAGAGTAAACAGTATTGACAGGAGCACATTCTTTTCTATAGAGGTGTTGTCTATGGAATACCATTCCTCTGGAGATCAAGCAAAGAAAAAGTAGAAATAGCTTTAAAAGGTTTTCATTTGGACAAGGTTGTCTAAGTAAGGGAAACCACTTCAGATTCTTCAAAGTAGCCACTCTTTGCCTCGATGACAGCTTTGCACACTCTTAGCATTCTCTCAACCAGCTTCATGAGGAATGCATTTCAATTAACAGGTGTTCCCATGTTAAAAGTTCATTTGTGGATTTTCTTTCCTTCTTACTGCGGTTGAGTCAATCAGTTGTGTTGTGACAAGGTAGGGTTGGTATACAGAAGATAGCACTATTTGGTAAAAGACCAAGTCCATATTATGGCAAGAACAGCTCAAATGAGGAAAGATAAACGACAGTCCGTCATTACTTTAAGACATGGAGGTCAGTCAATCCACAAAATGTCAAGAACTTTGGAAGTTTATTCCAGGGAGGATCCAGTGGGCTGTTAGTATCTCTGCCAGGGAGGAGCCAGTAGTCCCACTGTCTGTTAGTATCTCTGCCAGGGAGGATCCAGTAGTCCCACTGTCTGTTAGTATCTCTGCCAGGGAGGAGCCAGTAGTCCCACTGTCTGTTAGTATCTCTGCCAGGGAGGATCCAGTAGTCCCACTGTCTGTTAGTATCTCTGTCAGGGAGGAGCCAGGAGTCCCACTGTCTGTTCGTATCTCTGCCAGGGATCATCCAGTAGTCCCACTGTCTGTTAGTATCTCTGCCAGGGAGGATCCAGTAGTCCCACTGTCTGTTAGTATCTCTGCCAGGGAGGATCCAGTAGTCCCACTGTCTGTTAGTATCTCTGCCAGGGAGGATCCAGTAGTCCCACTGTCTGTTAGTATCTCTGCCAGGGAGGATCCAGTAGTCCCACTGTCTGTTAGTATCTCTGCCAGGGAGGATCCAGTAGTCCCACTGTCTGTTAGTATCTTTGCCAGGGAGCATCCAGTAGTCCCACTGTCTGTTAGTATCTCTGCCAGGGAGGATCCAGTAGTCCCACTGTCTGTTAGTATCTTTGCCAGGGAGCATCCAGTAGTCCCACTGTCTGTTAGTATCTCTGCCAGGGAGGAGTCTGTAGTCCCACTGTCTGTTAGTATCTCTACCAGGGAGGATCCAGGAGTCCCACTGTCTGTTAGTATCTTTGCCAGGGAGCATCCAGTAGTCCCACTGTCTGTTAGTATCTCTGCCAGGGAGGATCCAGTAGTCCCACTGTCTGTTAGTATCTTTGCCAGGGAGCATCCAGTAGTCCCACTGTCTGTTAGTATCTCTGCCAGGGAGGAGTCTGTAGTCCCACTGTCTGTTAGTATCTCTGCCAGGGATGATCCAGGAGTCCCACTGTCTGTTAGTATCTCTACCAGGGAGCATCCAGTAGTCCCACTGTCTGTTAGTATCTCTGCCAGGGAGGATCCAGTAGTCCCACTGTCTGTTAGTATCTCTGCCAGGGAGCATCCAGTAGTCCCACTGTCTGTTAGTATCTCTGCCAGGGAGCATCCAGTAGTCCCACTGTCTGTTAGTATCTCTGCCAGGGAGGATCCTGTAGTCCCACTGTCTGTTAGTATCTCTGCCAGGGAGGAGCCAGTAGTCCCACTGTCTGTTAGTATCTCTGCCAGGGAGGAGCCAGTAGTCCCACTGTCTGTTAGTATCTCTGCCAGGGAGGAGCCAGTAGTCCCACTGTCTGTTAGTATCTCTGCCAGGGAGGAGCCAGTAGTCCCACTGTCTGTTAGTATCTCTGCCAGGGAGGAGCCAGGAGTCCCACTGTCTGTTAGTATCTCTGCCAGGGAGGAGCCAGTAGTCCCACTGTCTGTTAGTATCTCTGCCAGGGAGCATCCAGTAGTCCCACTGTCTGTTAGTATCTCTGCCAGGGAGGAGCCAGTAGTCACACTGTCTGTTAGTATCTCTGCCAGGGAGCATCCAGGAGTCACACTGTCTGTTAGTATCTCTGCCAGGGAGCATCCAGTAGTCCCACTGTCTGTTCGTATCTCTGCCAGGGAGCATCCAGTAGTCCCACTGTCTGTTAGTATCTCTGCCAGGGAGGAGCCAGTAGTCCCACTGTCTGTTAGTATCTCTGCCAGGGAGCATCCAGTAGTCCCACTGTCTGTTAGTATCTCTGCCAGGGAGGAGCCAGTAGTCACACTGTCTGTTAGTATCTCTGCCAGGGAGCATCCAGGAGTCACACTGTCTGTTAGTATCTCTGCCAGGGAGCATCCAGTAGTCCCACTGTCTGTTCGTATCTCTGCCAGGGAGCATCCAGTAGTCCCACTGTCTGTTAGTATCTCTGCCAGGGAGGATCCAGTAGTCCCACTGTCTGTTAGTATCTCTGCCAGGGAGGAGCCAGTAGTCCCACTGTCTGTTCGTATCTCTGCCAGGGAGGAGCCAGTAGTCCCACTGTCTGTTAGTATCTCTGCCAGGGAGGAGCCAGGAGTCCCACTGTCTGTTAGTATCTCTGCCAGGGAGCATCCAGTAGTCCCACTGTCTGTTCGTATCTCTGCCAGGGAGGAGCCAGTAGTCCCACTGTCTGTTAGTATCTCTACCAGGGAGGAGCCAGGAGTCCCACTGTCTGTTAGTATCTCTGCCAGGGAGCATCCAGTAGTCCCACTGTCTGTTAGTATCTCTGCCAGGGAGCATCCAGTAGTCCCACTGTCTGTTAGTATCTCTGCCAGGGAGCATCCAGTAGTCCCACTGTCTGTTAGTATCTCTGCCAGGGAGCATCCAGTAGTCCCACTGTCTGTTAGTATCTCTGCCAGGGAGCATCCAGTAGTCCCACTGTCTGTTAGTATCTCTGCCAGGGAGGAGTCTGTAGTCCCACTGTCTGTTAGTATCTCTGCCAGGGAGGATCCAGTAGTCCCACTGTCTGTTAGTATCTCTGCCAGGGAGGATCCAGTAGTCCCACTGTCTGTTAGTATCTCTGCCAGGGAGGAGCCAGTAGTCCCACTGTCTGTTAGTATCTCTGCCAGGGAGGAGCCAGTAGTCCCACTGTCTGTTAGTATCTCTGCCAGGGAGGAGCCAGTAGTCCCACTGTCTGTTAGTATCTCTGCCAGGGAGGAGCCAGTAGTCCCACTGTCTGTTAGTATCTCTACCAGGGAGCATCCAGTAGTCCCACTGTCTGTTAGTATCTCTGCCAGGGAGGAGCCAGGAGTCACACTGTCTGTTAGTATCTCTGCCAGGGAGGATCCAGTAGTCCCACTGTCTGTTAGTATCTCTGCCAGGGAGGATCCAGTAGTCCCACTGTCTGTTAGTATCTCTGCCAGGGAGGAGCCAGTAGTCCCACTGTCTGTTAGTATCTCTGCCAGGGAGGATCCAGTAGTCCCACTGTCTGTTACTATCTCTACCAGGGAGGAGCCAGGAGTCACACTGTCTGTTAGTATCTCTGCCAGGGAGCATCCAGGAGTCACACTGTCTGTTAGTATCTCTGCCAGGGAGCATCCAGTAGTCCCACTGTCTGTTCGTATCTCTGCCAGGGAGCATCCAGTAGTCCCACTGTCTGTTCGTATCTCTGCCAGGGAGCATCCAGGAGTCACACTGTCTGTTAGTATCTCTGCCAGGGAGCATCCAGTAGTCCCACTGTCTGTTCGTATCTCTGCCAGGGAGCATCCAGTAGTCCCACTGTCTGTTAGTATCTCTGCCAGGGAGGAGCCAGTAGTCCCACTGTCTGTTAGTATCTCTGCCAGGGAGCATCCAGTAGTCCCACTGTCTGTTAGTATCTCTGCCAGGGAGGAGCCAGTAGTCCCACTGTCTGTTAGTATCTCTGCCAGGGAGCATCCAGTAGTCCCACTGTCTGTTAGTATCTCTGCCAGGGAGCATCCAGTAGTCCCACTGTCTGTTAGTATCTCTGCCAGGGAGCATCCAGTAGTCCCACTGTCTGTTAGTATCTCTGCCAGGGAGCATCCAGTAGTCCCACTGTCTGTTAGTATCTCTGCCAGGGAGGAGCCAGGAGTCCCACTGTCTGTTAGTATCTCTGCCAGGGAGCATCCAGTAGTCCCACTGTCTGTTAGTATCTCTGCCAGGGAGCATCCAGTAGTCCCACTGTCTGTTAGTATCTCTGCCAGGGAGGAGCCAGGAGTCCCACTGTCTGTTAGTATCTCTGCCAGGGAGGAGCCAGTAGTCCCACTGTCTGTTAGTATCTCTGCCAGGGAGCATCCAGTAGTCCCACTGTCTGTTAGTATCTCTACCAGGGAGGAGCCAGTAGTCACACTGTCTGTTAGTATCTCTGCCAGGGAGGAGCCAGTAGTCCCACTGTCTGTTCGTATCTCTGCCAGGGAGCATCCAGTAGTCCCACTGTCTGTTAGTATCTCTGCCAGGGAGCATCCAGTAGTCCCACTGTCTGTTAGTATCTCTGCCAGGGAGGAGCCAGTAGTCCCACTGTCTGTTAGTATCTCTGCCAGGGAGCATCCAGGAGTCACACTGTCTGTTAGTATCTCTACCAGGGAGGATCCAGTAGTCCCACTGTCTGTTAGTATCTCTGCCAGGGAGGAGCCAGTAGTCCCACTGTCTGTTAGTATCTCTGCCAGGGAGGAGCCAGGAGTCCCACTGTCTGTTAGTATCTCTGCCAGGGAGGATCCAGTAGTCCCACTGTCTGTTAGTATCTCTGCCAGGGAGCATCCAGTAGTCCCACTGTCTGTTAGTATCTCTGCCAGGGAGCATCCAGTAGTCCCACTGTCTGTTAGTATCTCTGCCAGGGAGGAGCCAGTAGTCCCACTGTCTGTTAGTATCTCTGCCAGGGAGGAGCCAGTAGTCCCACTGTCTGTTAGTATCTCTGCCAGGGAGGATCCAGTAGTCCCACTGTCTGTTAGTATCTCTGCCAGGGAGGATCCAGTAGTCCCACTGTCTGTTAGTATCTCTGCCAGGGAGCATCCAGTAGTCCCACTGTCTGTTAGTATCTCTGCCAGGGAGGAGCCAGTAGTCCCACTGTCTGTTAGTATCTCTGCTAGGGAGGATCCAGGAGTCCCACTGTCTGTACGAGGAGTCAATACGATTGGATAGAAGCACTGTAGCTGTTATAGAGGAGTGAATACGATTGGATATATAGCAACACTAGTTTCATATTTTAATGTCACATGCACAAGCAAATCAAATCTAATTGTATTAGTCACATGCACCGAATTCAACAGGTGTAGGTAGACCTTACAGTCAATGCTTACTTACAAGCCCTTAACCAACAATGCAGTTTTAAGAAAATACCTAAAAAAAAAAAGAATAAGAGTTAAGAATAACAAATAATTAAAAAGCAACAGTAAATAACAATAGCGGGGCTGTATACAGAGGGTAGAGTTAATAAAGTTAATAAAGTACAGTGATGCCTTTCTACCCAGCTCTAACCCCAACAATGCAGCAAGGCCTTTCTACCCAGCTCTAACCCCAACAATGCAGCAAGGCCTTTCTACCCAGCTCTAACCCCAACAATGCAGCAAGGCCTTTCTACCCAGCTCTAACCCCAACAATGCAGCAAGGCCTTTCTACCCAGCTCTAACCCCAACAATGCAGCAAGGCCTTTCTACCCAGCTCTAACCCCAACAATGCAGCAAGGCCTTTCTACCCAGCTCTAACCCCAACAATGCAGCAAGGCCTTTCTACCCAGCTCTAACCCCAACAATGCAGCAAGGCCTTTCTACCCAGCTCTAACCCCAACAATGCAGCAAGGCCTTTCTACCCAGCTCTAACCCCAACAATGCAGCAAGGCCTTTCTACCCAGCTCTAACCCCAACAATGCAGCAAGGCCTTTTTACCCAGCTCTAACCCCAACAATGCAGCAAGGCCTTTCTACCCAGCTCTAACCCCAACAATGCAGCAAGGCCTTTCTACCCAGCTCTAACCCCAACAATGCAGCAAGGCCTTTCTACCCAGCTCTAACCCCAACAATGCAGCAAGGCCTTTCTACCCAGCTCTAACCCCAACAATGCAGCAAGGCCTTTTTACCCAGCTCTAACCCCAACAATGCAGCAAGGCCTTTCTACCCAGCTCTAACCCCAACAATGCAGCAAGGCCTTTTTACCCAGCTCTAACCCCAACAATGCAGCAAGGCCTTTCTACCCAGCTCTAACCCCAACAATGCAGCAAGGCCTTTCTACCCAGCTCTAACCCCAACAATGCAGCAAGGCCTTTCTACCCAGCTCTAACCCCAACAATGCAGTGATCAATATCAATGTAGTACTACAAGATAACAAGGTAGAACGAAAACACAAGAAATACAAATAAGAAATAAGAAGAACACAAGAAAGCAAGAAGCTAAATACAGGGTCAGTTCCAATACCATATCTTCAATGTACAGGGATACTGGAGAGATGGAGGTAGATACTGTATGTACAGGGATACTGGAGTGATGGAGGTAGATACTGGATGTACAGGGATACTGGAGAAATGGAGGTAGATACTGTATGTACAGGGATACTGGAGTGATGGAGGTAGATACTGGATGTACAGGGATACTGGAGTGATGGAGGTAGATACTGGAGTGATGGAGGTAGATACTGGATGTACAGGGATACTGGAGTGATGGAGGTAGATACTGTATGTATAGGGATACTGGAGTGATGGAGGTAGATACTGGATGTACAGGGATACTGGAGTGATGGAGGTAGATACTGTATGTATAGGGATACTGGAGTGATGAAGGTAGATACTGTATGTACAGGGATACTGGAGTGATGGAGGTAGATACTGTATGTACAGGGATACTGGAGTGATGGAGGTAGATACTGTATGTACAGGGATACTGGAGTGATGGAGGTAGATACTGGAGGTCATTTTGTTTGCTATTTAGCAGTCTTATGGCTTGGGGATTGAAGTTGTTCAGGGCCTGTTGGTGTCAGACGTGATGCACCGGTACCTCTTGCCGTGCGGGAGCTGAAAGAACAGTCTTTGGTTTGGGTGACTGGAGTCTTTTATAATTTTACAGGCCTTCCTTTCACACCGCCTGATATTGAGGTCCTGGATGGCAGGGATCGAGGGCGGTGATGTTGCCATACCAAACAGTGATACAGCCTGTCAAGATGCTCTCAGTGGGGCAGCTGTATATATTTTTGAAGATTTGATGGCCCATGCCAAACCTTTTTAAGGGGGAAGAGGCGCTGTCGTGCCTTCTTCACGACTGTGCAAGTGTGAGTGGACCATTTTAAGTCCTTAATGATTTGGACATCGAGGAAGTTCAAGCTCTCAACCTGCTCAACTGTCTATGTGGATGGGGGGGTGCTCGGTTTCCTGTTTCCTGTAGTTCATGATCAGCTTCTTTGTCATACTGAGGTAGACAGAGATGTTGTTGTCCTGGCACCACACTGCCAGGTCAATGACCTCCTCCCTGTAAGCTCTCTCATCCTCGCCAGTGATTTGTGGGTGAACAGGGAGTACAGGAGGGGACTAAGTACATACCACTGTGGGGACCCCGTGTTGCCTAACCTCACCACCTGGTGTTGGTGATGAGCTTGGAGGGCACTATGGTGTTGAACTCTGAGCTGTAGCCAATGAACAGCATTCTCACATGAGGGCAGTGTGGAGTGTATGGCTCTGTTGGGGCGGTATGCAAATTAGATTGGTTCTAGAGTGTCTGGGATGGTGGAGTTGATGTGTGCCTTAACCAGCCTCTCAAAGCCCTTCATGACTACAGATGTGAGTGCCACAGGGTGGTAGTCATTGTGGCATGAAACCTCAGAGTTCTTGGGAACAGGAATGATGGTGGTTATCTTAAAACATGTGTGGATTAAAGACTGGTACAAGGAGAAGTGGAAAATTACAGTAAAATTGCCTGCCAGCTGATCTTCGAATGGTCTGAGAACTTGGCCTAGAATATCATTAGCTTAGCACAAACCTATAGTAGATATGGACGAGTCATTAGGATCAGATAGATACAACAGACTATAGCTGATATGGAGGATTCACTCTCTCTCTTGGTAGTCCTTCAGTTTTCATGGCACGATAACGACCGGTGCACATTACCTCTCGGGTTTATAGTGGTTTTTAGTGGCTCGGGATTCTGAGTTATGAAGAACAGACAAGTTCTTCCGTTATTGTTGTTGGTCTGTTTGAATGACACTTTGTCTGCACTTAGATAATATTCCTTCCATGTTCGGTATTTGTCTAGTTGTCGATACTTAGATAACAGTTAAAGTGTCCTCTGGCTCGAGCTATTGCCTCTTCTGTGTTTCCAATAGCCAGTTAAAGTACACTATTCCCAACCTCTACCATTATCAGCAGCAGTTAGGACAATTACTACAATACTTCAGCTCTACTGCAGTCATCAAACCATTTCAGTCAACTGAACTGCAGGAAAAACACCCCATATCTTGTTCGAAACAGGAACAACACGTAACAGGTTAAGTTACCGTTTTCTTCTACTCTTGAACAAAAATAAGATTTCATCAGCCGCAGCAGACAGAAGATGAACAGGGTTAGGAATTGAGGAAGCATTTCTGTTTATCAGCAGGAAGGCACTCAGAACACATCTATGTGGTACTGCTAGGCTCAGAGATGGGCAGAGAGAGAGACAGAGAGACAGAGAGACAGAGAGACAGAGACAGAGAGACAGAGAGACAGAGACAGAGAGACAGAGACAGAGACAGAGACAGAGACAGAGAGAGAGAGAGAGAGAGACAGAGACAGAGAGACAGAGAGACAGAGAGAGAGAGATTTCTTTCCACGGGCCGGGGATGAGACAGGGATGCAGCTTAAGCCCCACCCTCTTCAACATATACAGTTGAAGTCGGAAGTTTACATACACCTTAGCCAAATACATTTCAACTCAGTTTTTCACAATTCCTGACATTTAATCAGAGGAAAAATCCCTGTCTTATGTCAGTTAGGATCACCACTTTATTTTAAGAATGTGAAATGTCAGAATAATAGTAGAGAGAATTATTTATTTCAGCTTTTATTTCTTTCATCACATTCCCAGTGGGTCAGAAGTTTACATACACTCAATTAGTATTTGGTAGCATTGCCTTTAAATTGTTTAACTTGGTCAAACGTTTCGGATAGCCTTCCACAAGATTCCCACAATAAATTGGGTGAGTTTTGACCCATTCCTCCTGACAGAGCTGGTGTAACTGAGTCAGGTTTGTAGGCCTCCTTGCTCGCACACGCTTTTTCAGTTCTGCCCACACATTTTCTATAGGATTGAGGTCAGGGCTTTGTGATGGCCACTCCAATATCTTGACTTTGTTGTCCTTAAGCCATTTTGCCACAACTTTGGAAGCATGCTTGGGGTCATTGTCCATTTGGAAGACCCATTTGCAACCAAGCTTTAACTTCCTGACTGATGTTTTGAGATGTTGCTTTTAAAACCACACAATTTTCCTTCCTCATGATGCCATTTACTTTCTGAAGTGCACCAGTCCCCCCTGCAGCAAAGCACCCCCACAACATGATGCTGCCACTCCTGTGCTTCACGGTTGGGATGATGTTTTTCGGCCTACAAGCCTCCCCCTTTTTACTCCAAATATAATGATGGTCATTATTGCAAAGAGTTCTATTTTTGTTTCATCAGACCAGAGGACCATTTCTCCAAAAAGTACGATCTTTGTCCCCATGTACAGTTGCAAACCGAAGTCTTGCTTTTTTGGGGGTTTTAGAGCAGTGGCTTCTTCATTGCTGAGCGGCCTTTCAGGTTATGTCGATATAGGACTTGTTTTACTGTGGATATAAATACTTCTGTACCTGTTTCCTCCAGCATCTTCACAAGGTCCTTTGCTGTTGTTCTGGGATTGATTTGCACTTTTTGCACCAAAGTACGTTCATCTCTAGGAGACAGAATGTGTCTCCTTCCTGAGCGTTATGACGGCTGCGTGGTCCCATGGTGTTTATACTTGCGTACTACTGTTTGTACAGATGAACATGGTACATTCAGGCGTTTGGAAATTGCTCCCAAGAATGAACCAGTGTGGAGGTCTCAAAAACATGTATTGGCTGTTTTCTTTTGATTTTCCCATGATGTCAAGCAAAGAGGCACTGAGTTTGAAGGTAGGACTTGAAATATATCCACAGGTACACCTCCAAATGACTCAAATGATGTAAATTAGCCTATCAGAAGCTTCTAAAGCCATTACATAATTTTCTGGAATTTTCCAAGCTGTTTAAAGGCACAGTCAACTTATTGTATGTAAACTTCTGACCCACTGGAATTATTAATTATTATAAGTGAAATCATCTGGTCTGTAAACAATTGTTGGAAAAATGACTTGTGTCATGCACAAAGTAGATGTCCTAACCGACTTGCCAAAACTTTGTTCACAAGAAATTTGTGGAGTTGTTGAAAAACGAGTTTTAATGACTCCAACCTAATTGTATGTAAACTTCCGACTTCAACTGCATGTCAACGAATTGGCGAGGGCACTAGAACAGTCTGCAGCACCCGGCCTCACCCTACTAGAATCATCTCTCGTGCTCCTGTCCCCATCCAAGGAGGGCCTACAGCAGCACCTAGATCTTCTGCAAAGATTCTGTCAGACCTGGGCCCTGACAGTAAATCTCACTAAGACAAAAATAATGGTGTTCCACAAATACAAATTCCATCTCGACACCGTTGCCCTAGAGCACACAAAAAACTATACACACCTCGGCCTAAACGTCAGCGCCACAGGTAATTTCCACTTTGCTGTGAACGATCTGAGAGACAAGATAAGAAGGGCCATCTATGCCATCAAAAATAATACTTGAATCAGTTATAGAACCCATTGCCCCCCAAAAAATATTAAACCTTTATTTAACTTTATGGTAGTGAGGTCTGGGGTCCGCTCACCAACCATGAATTCACAAAATGGGACAAACACCAAATTCAGAATCTGCATGCATAATTCTGCTAAAATATCCTCAGTGTAAAACATATAATAGCAAATAATGCACACAGAACAGAATTAGGCCCATACTCGCTAATTATAAAATTCCAGAAAAGATCCGTTAAATTCTACTACCACCTAAAAGGAAGTGATTCCCAAACATTCCATAACAAAGCCATCACCTACAGAGACATTTACCTGGAGAAGAGTCCCATAAGCAAGCTGGTCCTGGGGCTCTGTTCACAAACACAAACAGACCCCATAGAGCCTGGTCTGTTATAATATAATAGAGACAGTAGATATATCTCCAGAGTATGTCCTGGTCTGTTATAATAGAGACAGTAGATATATCTCCAGAGTATATCCTGGTCTGTTATAATATAATAGAGACAGTAGATATATCTCCAGAGTTTATCCTGGTCTGTTATAATAGAGACAGTAGATATATCTCCAGAGTATATCCTGGTCTGTTATAATAGAGACAGTAGATATATCTCCAGAGTTTGTCCTGGTCTGTTATAATATAATAGAGACAGTAGATATATCTCCAGAGTATATCCTGGTCTGTTATAATAGAGACAGTAGATATATCTCCAGAGTATATCCTGGTCTGTTATAATATAATAGAGACAGTAGATATATCTCCAGAGTATATCCTGGTCTGTTATAATAGAGACAGTAGATATATCTCCAGAGTTTATCCTGGTCTGTTATAATAGAGACAGTAGATATATCTCCAGAGTATATCCTGGTCTGTTATAATATAATAGAGACAGTAGATATATCTCCAGAGTATATCCTGGTCTGTTATAATATAATAGAGACAGTAGATATATCTCCAGAGTATATCCTGGTCTGTTATAATATAATAGAGACAGTAGATATATCTCCAGAGTTTATCCTGGTCTGTTATAATATAATAGAGACAGTAGATATATATCCAGAGTATATTCTGGTCTGTTATAATATAATAGAGACAGTAGATATATCTCCAGAGTTTGTCCTGGACTGTTATAATAGAGACAGTAGATATATCTCCAGAGTATATCCTGGTCTGTTATAATAGAGACAGTAGATATATCTCCAGAGTATATCCTGGTCTGTTATAATATAATAGAGACAGTAGATATATCTCCAGAGTATATCCTGGTCTCTTATAATAGAGACAGTAGATATATCTCCAGAGTATATCCTGGTCTGTTGTAATAGAGACAGTAGATATATCTCCAGAGTATATCCTGGTCTGTTATAATAGAGACAGTAGATATATCTCCAGAGTATATCCTGGTCTGTTATAATATAATAGAGACAGTAGATATATCTCCAGAGTATATCCTGGTCTGTTATAATAGACAGTAGATATATCTCCAGAGTATGTCCTGGTCTGTTATAATATAATATAGACATTAATCAGAATGTATATTAATGTATCATTACAGCTGGTATAATCATAATGTATAGTAATATATCATTACAGCTTGTATAATCATAATGTATAGTAATGTATCATTACAGCTGGTATAATCATAATGTACATTAATGTATCATTACAGCTGGTATAATCATAATGTATAGTAATGTATCATTACAGCTGGTATAATCATAATGTATAGTAATGTATCATTACAGCTGGTATAATCATAATGTATATTAATGTATCATTACGGCTGGTATAATCATAATGTATAGTAATGTATCATTACAGCTGGTATAATCATAATGTATAGTAATGTATCATTACAGCTGGTATAATCATAATGTATAGTAATATATCATTACAGCTGGTATAATCATAATGTATAGTAATATATCATTACAGCTGGTATAATCATAATGTATAGTAATATATCATTACAGCTGGTATAATCATAATGTATAGTAATGTATCATTACAGCTGGTATAATCATAATGTATATTAATGTATCATTACAGCTGGTATAATCATAATGTATAGTAATGTATCATTACAGCTGGTATAATCATAATGTATAGTAATGTATCATTACAGCTGGTATAATCATAATGTATATTAATGTATCATTACGGCTGGTATAATCATAATGTATATTAATGTATCATTACAGCTGGTATAATCATAATGTATAGTAATGTATCATTACAGCTGGTATAATCATAATGTATAGTAATATATCATTACAGCTGGTATAATCATAATGTATAGTAATGTATCATTACAGCTGATATAATCATAATGTATATTAATGTATCATTACAGCTGGTATAATCATAATGTATTTTAATGTATCATTACAGCTGGTATAATCATAATGTATATTAATGTATCATTACAGCTGGTATAATCATAATGTATAGTAATGTATCATTACAGCTGGTATAATCATAATGTATAGTAATGTATCATTACAGCTGATATAGTCATAATGTATATTAATGTATCATTACAGCTGGTATAATCATAATGTATTTTAATGTATCATTACAGCTGGTATAATCATAATGTATAGTAATGTATCATTACAGCTGGTATAATCATAATGTATATTAATATATCATTACAGCTGGTATAATCATAATGTATATTAATATATCATTACAGCTGGTATAATCATAATGTATAGTAATATATCATTACAGCTCATCATCTCCAGCATTTCCCTTTAAGTGATGGCACCTTATTCACTATGTAGTGCACAACTCCTGACCAGGACTCATAGGGCTCTGGTAAAAAAAGTAGTGCACTATATATGGAATAGGGTGCCGTTTGGGACCAGTCCATAGACTCCAAAGTAGAGCGGATTAAGTTATGGAGAAGAAAGAAGTAGAGCAACATCAGGATCGTCAGCTGTCTAGCTGCAGTCAGTAGAAACATCAGGATCCTCAGCTGTCTGGCTGCAGTCAGTAGAAACATCAGGATCCTCAGCTGTCTAGCTGCAGTCAGTAGAAACATCAGGCTCCTCAGCTGTCTGGCTGCAGTCAGTAGAAACATCAGGATCCTCAGCTGTCTGGCTGCAGTCAGTAGAAACATCAGGATCGTCAGCTGTCTAGCTGCAGTCAGTAGAAACATCAGGATCGTCAGCTTTCTAGCTGCAGTCAGTAGAAACATCAGGATCCTCAGCTGTCTAGCTGCAGTCAGTAGAAACATCAGGATCGTCAGCTTTCTAGCTGCAGTCAGTAGAAACATCAGGATCCTCAGCTGTCTAGCTGCAGTCAGTAGAAACATCAGGCTCCTCAGCTGTCTAGCAGCAGCCAGTAGAAACATCAGGATCCTCAGCTGTCTAGCTGCAGTCAGTAGAAACATCAGGATCGTCAGCTGTCTAGCTGCAGTCAGTAGAAACATCAGGATCGTCAGCTATCTAGCAGCAGTCAGTAGAAACATCAGGATCGTCAGCTTTCTAGCTGCAGTCAGTAGAAACATCAGGATCCTCAGCTGTCTAGCTGCAGTCAGTAGAAACATCAGGATCGTCAGCTTTCTAGCTGCAGTCAGTAGAAACATCAGGATCGTCAGCTGTCTAGCTGCAGTCAGTAGAAACATCAGGATCGTCAGCTTTCTAGCTGCAGTCAGTAGAAACATCAGGATCGTCAGCTGTCTAGCTGCAGTCAGTAGAATCATCAGGATCCTCAGCCTTCTAGCTGCAGTCAGTAGAAACATCAGGCTCCTCAGCTTTCTAGCAGCAGTCAGTAGAAAAAGAAAAAAAATGCATGAAATGAAATGTATGCATTCACTACTGTAAGTCGCTCTGGATAAGAGCGTCTGCTAAATGACTAAAATGTAAAAAAAATCATGTAAAAATGCGGTAGAAACATGAGGATCGTCAGCTGTCTAGCTGCATTCAGTAGCTAAGGAGATTATTATGGCTTTAGATAATTCCTTAATATGTGTGAAATCCCATTTCAAAAAATCTGCATCCAACACCACTGTATTCAGATGAGTAGCCTGCATACATGCTGCTGATGGGTATTTTCGGTTTACTGAAGGCTAGCATATTATTAGAACATTATATGAGTATCATTCCAAAACGATATAAACTCAGCAGAAAAAGAAACGTCTCTTTTTCAGGACCCTGTCTTTCAAAGATAATTTGTAAAAATCCAAATAACTTCACAAATCTTCATTGTAAAGGGTTTAAACGCTGTTTCCCACGCTTGTTCAATGAACAATAAACAATTAATGAACATGCAACTGTGGAATGGTCGTTAAGACACTAACAGTTTACAGATGGTAGGTAATTAAGGTCACAGTTATGAAAACTTAGGACACTAAAGAGGCCTTTCTACTGACTCTGAAAAACACCAAAAGAAAGATGCCCAGGGTCCCTGCTCATCTGTGTGAACGTGCCTTAGGCATGCTGCAAGGAGGCATGAGGACTGCAGATGTGGCCAGGGCAATAAATTGCAATGTCCGTACTGTGAGACGCCTAAGACAGCGCTACAGGGAGACAGGACAGACAGCTGATCGTCCTCGCAGTGGCAGACCACGTGTAACAACACCTGCACAGGATCGATACATCTGAACATCACACCTGCAGGACAGGTACAGGATGGCAACAACAACTGACCGAGTTACACCAGGAACGCACAATCCCTCCATCAGTGCTCAGACTGTCCGCAATAGGCTGAGAGAGGCTGGACTGAGGGCTTGTAGGCCTGTTGTAAGGCAGGTCCTCACCAGACATCATCGGCAACAACGTCGCCTATGGGCAACACCCTTCGTTGCTGGACCAGACAGGACTGGCAAAAAGTGCTGTTCACTGACGAGTCGCGGTTTTATCTCACCGGTGGTGATGGTCGGATTCACATTTATCGTCGAAGGAATGAGCGTTACACCGAGGCCTGTACTCTGGAGCGGGATCGATTTGGAGGTGGAGGGTCCGTCATGGTCTGGGGCGGTGTGTCACAGCATCATTGGACTGAGCTTGTTGTCATTGCAGGCAATCTCAACGCTGTGCGTTACAGGGAAGACATCCTCCTCCCTCATGTGGTACCCTTCCTGTAGGCTCATCCTGACATGACCCTGCAGCATGACAATGCCACCAGCCATACTGCTCGTTCTGTGCGTGATTTCCTGCAAGACAGGAATGTCAGTGTTCTGCCATGGCCAGCAAAGAGCCCGGATCTCAATCCCATTGAGCATGTCAGGGACCTGTTGGATCAGAGGGTGAGGGCTCGGGCCATTCCCCCCAGAAATGTCCGCGAATTTGCAGGTGCCTTGGTGGAAGAGTGGGGTAACATCTCACAGCAAGAACTGGCAAATCTGGTGCAGTCTATGAGGAGGAGATGCACTGCAGAACTTAATGCAGCTGGTGGCCACACCAGATACTGACTGTTACTTTTGATTTTGACCCCCCCCCCTCCCCTTTGTTCAGGGACACATTATTCCATTTCTGTTAGTCACATGTCTGTGAAACTTGTTCAGTTTATGTCTCAGTTGTTGAATCTTGTTATGTTCATACAAATATTTACAAATGTTAAGTTTGCTGAAAATTAACGCAGTTGAGAGAGAGGACATTTATTTTTTTTGCTGAGTTCATATACATTTTCAGAAATTGTGATAAATTAGCTTTCATTGAAAATAATTTATGAAAGAGATTGGTGTGGTTTTTTTCACTATCTGATCATGGAATGGGGTTGATCAATGACAGACATGTATTTGTTTAAAATTATATCACTTGATGGTTTAATTTCAGGGAGACATATAATCATGTTTTGTTGCAAAATATTATATATCCACCTCGCTAGCTGGGTTTCCATCCAATTTGCGACAGATTTCCTGCACTGTATATATATATATATTGGATATAAAATGAATCAATAGTGTTATATGAGCTCTGTATGTATAATATTTACGTTTTTGTGATATAAAGAGGGATTTACATTTAGTGCATTCATCTAAAGATAGCTAGGTGAGACAACCACATATCACAGTGAGACAACCACATATCACAGTGAGACAACCACATATCACAGTGAGACAACCACGTCACAGTGAGACAACCACATATCACAGTGAGACAACCACATATCACAGTGAGACAACCACATATCACAGTGAGACAACCACGTCACAGTGAGACAACCACATATCACAGTGAGACAACCACATATCACAGTGAGACAACCACATATCACAGTCAAATATAAAGGATCCGAATATTCCATTCAAGCTAAACAGTGAATATAGCCCTTTGCAACAAAACCCATATCTTAATACACATCTAAAATCTATGAATTAAAAATCAGAAAATAGTACTATTTTACCCACACATGAAGGTACCCATATGCAAGATCTAAACTCTTAATTTCTGTTCAGATGTAATTCTAGCAACAAGGAGAAGTTTTGAATAAATTACTAAAACAATAAGGGCCGGGAATGGGATGCAGACTCTAGAATACATCATCTGATGAATAGATTGGAAAATGTGTGCGTGTGTGTGTGTGCGTGTGCGTGTGCGTGTGTTTGCATGTGTTCGTGTGTGTGCGTGGGTGCACACATCGTGTGTGTGTGTGTGTTATTTTCTTTCCGAACTAACTTTCCAAAGCCGTCTCCTAGAACCAGGGGGTACAGGAAATTAAGTGGCTGTCTATCAAACACAGCCAAATGGACTGGAGAGGTTGAAAGGTGAAAAGTAGAGTGGAAAGTTCCCCGTCTGTGGCTTTTAAAAGACTTATGAAGTGTCAAATCTAATGTATATCAATGTGGCAGGCAAACCTTTTACTAGTGAAATATGTTAACCACATCAAACATTTACAGTGCCTTCCGAAAGTATTTATACCCCTTGACTTATAACACATTTTGTTGTGTTACAGCCTGAATTTAAAAATGTATTAAATACATATATTTGTCTCACTCATCTACAGACAATACCCCATAATGACATAATTTTTTATTTTTTTTTGCAAATGTATTAAAAATGTAATACAGAAATATCTCATTTACATAATTATTCACACCCTTGTGTGAATACTTTGTAGAAGCACCTTTGGCGATGATTACAACTGAGTGTCTTTTGGGGTAAGTGCTTTGCACACCTGGATTGTACAATATTAGCTGATTATATATATTTTTTATTTAAGCTCTGTCATGAAGATTGTTGATCATTGATAGACAGCTGTTTTCAAGTCTTGCAATAGATTTTTAAGCCAATTTAATTCAAAAGTGTAACTCGGGCCACTCAGGAACATTCAATGTCGTTTTGGTAAGCAACTCCAGTGAAAGGTGAATTCATCTCCCAGTGTCTGTTGGAAAGCAGACTGAACCAGGATTTCCTCTAGATTTTTGCCTGTGCTTAGCTTCATTCAGTTTCTTTTAATACAAAAAAAAAACTCCCCTAGTCCTTGCTGATGACAGGCATAACCATAACATGATGCAGCCACCACCATGCTTGAAAATATAAAGAGTGGTACTCAGTGTGTGTTGTGTTTGATTTGCTCCAAACTTAACGCTTTGTATTCAGGACAAAAAGTACATTTCTTTGCCACATTTTTTTGCAGTATTACTTCAGTGCCTTGTTTGGAACAGGATGTGTGTTTTGGAATATTTTTTATTCTGTACAGGATTCCTTCTTTTCACTCGTCATTTAGGTTAGTATTGTGGAGTAACTACAAGGATGTTGATCCATCCTCAGTTTTTTCCTATCACAGTCATTAAACTCTGTAACTATTTTAAAGTCATCATTGGTCTCATGGTGAAATCCCTGAGCAGTTTCCTTCCTCTCCGGCAACTGAGTTAGGAAGGATGCCTGTATCTTTGTAGTGACTAGGTGTATTGATACACCATCCAAAGCCTAATTAATAACTTCAGCATGATCAAAGGAATATTCAGTGTCTGCTTTTTTTAATCTTCCCTAACTTCCTTGGTCTTTGTGGTTGAATCTGTGCTTGAAATTCTCTACGCAATTGAGAGACCTTACAGATAATTGTATGTGTGGGGGTACAGAGATGAATTAGTCATTCACAAATCATGTTAACCATTATTATAGAACACAAAGTGAGTCCATGCAACTTATTATGCGATTTGTTAAGCTCAATTTTACTTCTGAATTTATTTAGGCTTCCCTAAATAACAAAGGGGTTGAATACTTATTGACTGAAGACATTTCGGCTTTTAATTTGGTATTCATTTCAGAAAACATTCTGCAACCAAATTCAACTTTGATATTGTGTTATATTCTTTGTAGATCAGTGACACGACCTCTAAATGTAATCAATGTTAAAAGCTAAAACACAACAAATTGTGGAAAAAGTAAAGGGGCATGAATACCTTCTGGAGTATACTCTCCTCCTCCTCCTCCTCCTCTATGTCATCATCCTCCTCCTCCTCCTCCTCCTCCTCCTCCTCCTCCTCCTCCTCCTCCCCCTCATCATCCTCCTCCTCCTCCCACCTCCTCCTGCCCCTCCCCCTCCTCCTCCTCCCTGTCATCATCCTCCTCCTCCTCCTCCTCCTCCTCCTCCCCCTCATCATCCTCCTCCTCCTCCCACCTCCTCCTGCCCCTCCCCCTCCTCCTCCTCCCCCCATCCTCCTCCTCCTCCACCTCCTCATCATCCTCCTCCTACACCCTCCTCTAATAACTATAGGACTATACACCCTCTAATAACTATAGAACTATACACCCTCTAATAACTATAGGACTATACACCCTCTAATAACTATAGAACTATACACCCTCTAATAACTATAGAACTATGCACCCTCTAATAACTATACACCCTCTAATAACTATAGGACTATACACCCTCTAATAACTATACACCCTCTAATAACTATAGAACTATACAGCCTCTAATAACTATAGAACTATACACCCTCTAATAACTATAGAACTATACACCCTCTAATAACTATAGAACTATACACCCTCTAATAACTATACACCCTCTAATAACTATATAACTATACACCCTCTAATAACTATAGAACTATACACCCTCTAATAACTATAGAACTAAACACCCTCTAATAACTATAGAACTATACACCCTCTAATAACTATAGAACTATACACCCTCTAATAACTATAGAACTATACACCCTCCTCTAATAACTATAGGACTATACACCCTCGAATAACTATAGGACTATACACCCTCTAATAACTATACATCCTCTAATAACTATAGAACTATACACCCTCCTCTAATAACTATAGGACTATACACCCTCTAATAACTATAGAACTATACACCCTCTAATAACTATAGAACTATACACCCTCTAATAACTATAGAACTATACACCCTCTAATAACTATACACCCTCTAATAACTATAGGACTATACACCCTCTAATAACTATACACCCTCTAATAACTATAGAACTATACACCCTCTAATAACTATAGGACTATACACCCTCTAATAACTATACACCCTCCTCTAATAACTATAGGACTATACACCCTCTAATAACTATAGGACTATACACCCTCTAATAACTATACACCCTCTAATAACTATACATCCTCTAATAACTATACACCCTCTAATAACTATAGAACTATACAGCCTCTAATAACTATACACCCTCTAATAACTATACACCCTCTAATAACTATACACCCTCTAATAACTATATACCCTCTAATAACTATACACCCTCTAATAACTATACACCCTCTAATAACTATACACCCTCTAATAACTATAGAACTATACACCCTCTAATAACTATACACCCTCTAATAACTATACACCCTCTAATAACTATAGAACTATACACCCTCTAATAACTATACACCCTCTAATAACTATAGAACGATACACCCTCTAATAACTATAGAACTATACACCCTCTAATAACTATACACTCTCTAATAACTATACACCCTCTAATAACTATAGAACTATACACCCTCTAATAACTATACACCCTCTAATAACTATAGAACTATACACCCTCTAATAACTATACACCCTCTAATAACTATAGAACGATACACCCTCTAATAACTATAGAACGATACACCCTCTAATAACTATAGAACTATACACCCTCTAATAACTATAGAACTATACACCCTCTAATAACTATACACCCTCTAATAACTATAGAACGATACACCCTCTAATAACTATAGAACTATACACCCTCTAATAACTATACACCCTCTAATAACTATAGAACTATACACCCTCTAATAACTATACACCCTCTAATAACTATAGAACGATACACCCTCTAATAACTATAGAACTATACACCCTCTAATAACTATACACCCTCTAATAACTATACACCCTCTAATAACTATACACCCTCTAATAACTATACACCCTCTAATAACTATAGAACTATACACCCTCTAATAACTATACACCCTCTTCTAATAACTATAGAACTATACAGCCTCTAATAACTATACACCCTCTAATAACTATACACCCTCTAATAACTATACACCCTCTAATAACTATACACCCTCTAATAACTATACACCCTCTAATAACTATACATCCTCTAATAACTATAGAACTATACACCCTCTAATAACTATAGAACTATACACCCTCTAATAACTATAGAACTATACACCCTCTAATAACTATACACCCTCTTCTAATAACTATAGAACTATACAGCCTCTAATAACTATAGAACTATACACCCTCTAATAACTATAGAACTATACACCCTCTAATAACTATACACCCTCCTCTAATAACTATAGAACTATACACCCTCTAATAACTATACACCCTCTTCTAATAACTATAGAACTATACAGCCTCTAATAACTATAGAACTATACACCCTCTAATAACTATAGAACTATATACCCTCTAATAACTATAGAACTATACACCCTCTAATAACTATACACCCTCCTCTAATAACTATAGAACTATACACCCTCTAATAACTATAGACCCTCTAATAACTATATACCCTCTAATAACTATATACCCTCTAATAACTATAGAACTATACACCCTCTAATAACTATACACCCTCTAATAACTATACACCCTCTAATAACTATACACCCTCTAATAACTATATACCCTCTAATAACTATAGAACTAAACACCCTCTAATAACTATAGAACTATACACCCTCTAATAACTATGGAACTATACACCCTCTAATAACTATGGAACTAAACACCCTCTAATAACTATAGAACTATACACCCTCTAATAACTATAGAACTATACACCCTCTAATAACTATAGAACTATACACCCTCTAATAACTATAGAACTATACACCCTCTAATAACTATAGAACTATACAGCCTCTAATAACTATAGGACTATACACCCTCTAATAACTATACACCCTCCTCTAATAACTATAGAACTATACACCCTCTAATAACTATAGGACTATACACCCTCCTCTAATAACTATAGAACTATACAGCCTCTAATAACTATAGAACTATACACCCTCTAATAACTATACACCCTCCTCTAATAACTATAGAACTATACACCCTCTAATAACTATACACCCTCCTCTAATAACTATAGGACTATACACCCTCTAATAACTATACACCCTCTAATAACTATAGAACTATACACCCTCTAATAACTATACACCCTCCTCTAATAACTATAGGACTATACACCCTCTAATAACTATACACCCTCTAATAACTATAGAACTATACACCCTCTAATAACTATAGAACTATACACCCTCTAATAACTATAGAACTATACAGCCTCTAATAACTATAGGACTATACACCCTCTAATAACTATACACCCTCCTCTAATAACTATAGAACTATACACCCTCTAATAACTATAGAACTATACACCCTCCTCTAATAACTATAGAACTATACAGCCTCTAATAACTATAGAACTATACACCCTCTAATAACTATAGAACTATACACCCTCTAATAACTATAGGACTATACACCCTCCTCTAATAACTATAGAACTATACAGCCTCTAATAACTATAGAACTATACACCCTCTAATAACTATACACCCTCCTCTAATAACTATAGAACTATACACCCTCTAATAACTATAGAACTATACACCCTCCTCTAATAACTATAGAACTATACAGCCTCTAATAACTATAGAACTTTACACCCTCTAATAACTATACACCCTCGAATAACTATAGAACTATACATCCTCTAATAACTATACACCCTCTAATAACTATACACCCTCTAATAACTATACACCCTCTAATAACTATACACCCTCTAATAACTATACACCCTCTAATAACTATACACCCTCTAATAACTATAGAACTATACACCCTCTAATAACTATAGGACTATACACCCTCTAATAACTATAGAACTATACACCCTCTAATAACTATACACCCTCTAATAACTATACACCATCTTCCTCCTCAACTCTCATTGGAATTTTTCTCATTTTCTTTATAAATATTACTGTACATTCTTAAAGTCATTAGATTACAGGAGAAATAGACAGATGAGTGACGTTTGTGGTAATTTGTGTTTCATGCTCTCGCTGAGGCGCGCAAATAACTCACGGCAGGAGGCCTGATTGGATAAAATGGACAAATAGACAGTATTCTCAACAGACATAGTACGATATACAGGAGGTTCTCATTAGATGTAACAAGCCACGAAGGAATTTTGTTAGGAATAGACAAACACATTGCAATTTCTCTCTGGTACATCTTCGAAATCAATGAGTGCGTCCCAAATGGCACTCTTCTCCCTATACAGTGCACTACTTTTGACCAAGACCCTATGGGGAATAGAGTGCCATTTGGGACACAATGTTGTTTGTATTCGTTCCATCATCACACTGTTATAATGTTTGTTTTGAATGTTCTCCTCTGCTTCAGTCCGAAAGTCATTTGTTTCTGTGTCTGAGATGCAGCAGGGCACTGTCTGTGTGTGTGTATGATTGTATATGTGTGTGTGTGTATGTCTGTGTGTGTATGGGGGTATATGTATGTGTGTGCATGGGGGTATATGTGTGTGCATGTGTGTGTGTGTGTGTGTGTGTGTGTGTGTGTGTGGTTGTGCGTTTATGTGTGTGTACGTGTGTGTGTGTCTATGTGTGCGTGCGTGTGTGTGTCTCTATGTGTGTGCATGCGTGTATGTGTGTGTGTGTGTGTGTCTATGTGTGTGTGTGCGTATACGTGTGTGCGGGTGCGTGCGGGTGTGTGTGTGTGTGTGTGTGTGTGTGTGTGTGTGTGTGTGTGTGTGTGTGTGTGTGTGTGTGTGTGTGTGTGTGTGTGTGTGTGTGTGACCCATTGGGTTTCCACAGGAGTCCTGCTCTAGCATCAGATCCATACTAATTCCCTAAATGAAGACATTCAGCCCTTGCCCTTGTCAAACTTTTTCTGACCAACACACACACACACACACACACACATACATACACACACACACACGATAATTTGTCACCACTCCGATCGACCCAGGTTCTCCTGGGCTTTGTGTCTCAAATTCCACTCTATATCCTATGTAGTGCATTCCATTTGACCAGAGCCCTATGGGTCGCAATGTACGGAATAGGGTGCCATTTATGATGCACAACTGAGCTTTGTGTCTCATGACTAGAATGTATTTAAGGTTAATAAGCCCCAAATCCTGCCCAGTTTGGGGAGAATATAAGTCACACAAACAGCCAAGGAGTTTCCTTTTTGTAGGAGAATCAGCCAAACTGTTGAGTTTACAAGGGATAAAAACACAGTACACCTATTTCACCAAGAATCCTCGAGTGTGTTATAGAGAAAATTTTAAGCCACATCCCAGCAAACAGGGGATGTCTTGAGGACATTTAGCGACGTTCCCATTCCCCAGTCCCTTAAAGTTCTCGGTGCAACGTTATCGCACTGACGTTCTAAACACGTCGCTTGATAGTCCCACGGGAACGTTTTCTGGGGCACTTTTGTCTAGTTCCCTGTAAGTTACCAGGACTTAACTGGTAACTTTTACAGCTAACTTAAGTTATCAGGACATTCATTTTACTCGTCCATAAGACGTTGCATGATGGTCCCAAGAGAACGTTCTCTAGGGGGGATTTAAAAAAATATATAATAATTATAGTTCCCGGTTTGTCATGGGGATGTTTTTAGGACGTCTTTGGGACGTTGTGTCATGGTCTCCTGAGTTTTTTGTCATGTGATGGTCCCAGGTGTCCCAAACCATTATAAGTAAAGTAATTAAATGATTTTTTTTTTTTTAAGGTAAGTGTTCAGCTAAAATAGAGTACACATCTTTAATCAATGACAACAGGATTACATTTGACATGATCACTTGTTACTGCCTTTTCAATATGACCACCTGGGATTTGAACTCACAACCTCTGGATTTGGAGTATGCAGATATTTCACTTCCTCTAAACATTCATTACCTATAATACATCTCTGTACTTTAGTGAAATAGTGCCGTCTGCACTGCTATTTTAATCATCATTTAATATGACTATTTTCTCATTGATTTAATTTACTTATCTCAGCAATTTGAGTTTGAGTTTTCAGTATAGTTGTCTAATGTTGGTGGTGTTTATCGTTCTGTTTTAATGATACTCCTGAATTATTATGATAAATATAAAGAAAATTCTTCAGTGTATTTTTTAACAGAGCTGAGGTTTACTTTGAAGTGTAAAACTGCAGGAATAGGCCATACAGGTGAAATCAATCATTGATACAGACATGATGGTGTATGTAGCATGAAGATCGGTAATGCCTTGAACCAAGAGGTTATGAGTTCAAATCCCAGGTTACGACATGTTAAATACAAATGACCTTATGAATAAAGATATACAATGTAGTCATGTGTCATATATGTAAGTTGAAAACACTGTATGTTAAAAGCACAGTTTGTGTCACGACTCCCGCCGAAGTCGACCCCTCTCCTTGTTTCGGGCGGCGTTCGGCGGTCGACGTCACCGGCTTACTAGTTGCCACCGATCGATGTTTCACTGTTCGTTTGGTTTTGTCTTTATTGTGTACACCTGTTTTCATTTTCCCTAATTATGTTCATTATTTAAACCTCTGCATTTCCTGTTTGTCTTGTCGGTGATTGTTTGTCTGTTTTATGTAGTTGGAGGTGTTTCTCCAAGCTATGTATTTTGATGAGAAGATTGATGGATAATTTTAGTAAACACGTTTTGTTTACCTTTATCCCTGTGTCCTGCGCCTGACTCCTCCACTTCTCTAAGAAAATCATTACAGTTTGTGTGTGTGTGTGGCGCTAGTATTGACAAAAGACAAAGAGATCTGACTTGATCAGTGGTTCACCAATCAGGGCCTTGATGGGCATGGCAAGGATATCAAGGGGTGATGTGTTATGAAACTAGGGTACGCGTGCCTTAGGTAAAATTGTTGTTGGGTGAGAATGTTTCATTGTGACCATTAGGTGACGTCTCTCCGGGACAAACCAGGAACTAGATCAAAACTTCCAGGGGACCATGACACAACTTCCCAAGAATGTTCAGTGGAACATGACACAGCATCCTAAGAAAGTCCTAAAAGCGTCCTCGGGGACATCCCTGGGATCAACCGGGAACTACACAAAACCTCCAGGGGACACAACGTCCCGACGGCTTTAAGCAACAATTGTGTGACGTCCTGGGGGCGTCCTAACGACTCATTATTTGTTTGCAGGGATTTTGGCTCAGGGATTAGCCTATGATTTGGAAGTGTGACCAGACAATTCCAACACTTCTGTTCGGCCTCATTCTGCTCCTCTCCCGTCTGTTTGTCTCCAGCCTAAATGGCCAAATGTGTTGTAAGAGATTCATGGAAACAGTTGAGCTATATGTAAAAATAACTTAATGAGCACTATCCATAATTTATATATTACAATAATTCACACAGAAAGAATTGGGGTATCTTATATTCTCTGCTGCTATTATTTCCAAAAACATTCAGTTTGGCCTATTTCAAAGCCTCTCCTGTCTGCCTGTCTGTCTGTCTGTCTGTCTGTCTGTCTGTCTGTCTGTCTGTCTGTCTGTCTGTCTGTCTGTCTGTCTGTCTGTCTGTCTGTCTGTCTGTCTGTCTGTCTGTCTGTCTGTCTGTCTGTCTGTCTGTCTGTCTGTCTGTCACCTACCCGTAATCTCCTTTCTACCTGAGTATGATGTCATAATGTCAAATAGTTGCCTGGTGCCAGGTGGTGAGTCGGAGAGATTACGGCTAGTAGGGAGGATGCCCCTTTAGCTGTCAGACCACCATGGAACAGAGGGCTGTGGTCTGTCTCTATCTCACCCCAGCTGCCCCAGCCCCCACCCAGCCTTCCAAATAGCTGATCCTTAGTCCATCTGTCTCCAGATTTCTCCCGTGTGTGTGGTCTTTCCCCTTTCCCCTGTGACACCATCTCCTCTGTGACACCACATCCCCTGTGACACCACATCCCCTGTGACACCACCTCCCCTGTGACGGGAGATGGCAGACTACATGGTAGACTAGATGGTAGACTACATGGTAGACTAGATGGTAGACTGGATGGTAGACTACAGTACATGGTAGACTACATAGTACACTAGATGGTAGACTACATGGTAGACTAGATGGTAGACTAGATGGGAGACTACAGTACATGGTAGACTACATAGTACACTAGATGGTAGACTACATGGTAGACTAGATGGTAGACTAGATGGTAGACTACAGTACATGGTAGACTACATAGTACACTAGATGGTAGACTACATGGTAGACTAGATGGTAGACTGGATGGTAGACTACAGTACATGGTAGACTACATAGTACACTAGATGGTAGACTACATGGTAGACTAGATGGTAGACTACATGGTAGACTAGATGGTAGACTAGATGGGAGACTAGATGGGAGACTAGATGGGAGACTAGATGGTAGACTAGATGGTAGACTAGATGGTAGACTAGATGGGAGACTAGATGGTAGACTAGATGGTAGACTAGATGGTAGACTAGATGGTAGACTAGATGGTAGACTAGATGGGAGAATAGATGGGAGACTAGATGGGAGACTAGATGGTAGACTAGATGGTAGACTGGATGGTAGACTAGATGGGAGACTAGATGGGAGACTAGATGGTAGACTGGATGGTAGACTAGATGGTAGACTAGATGGTAGACTAGATGGTGGACTAGATGGTAGACTACATGGTAGACTAGATGGTAGACTGGATGGTAGACTAGATGGTAGACTAGATGGGAGACTAGATGGGAGACTAGATGGTAGACTAGATGGTAGACTAGATGGTAGACTAGATGGTAGACTAGATGGTAGACTACATGGTAGACTACATGGTAGACTACATGGTAGACTAGATGGGAGACTAGATGGTAGACTAGATGGGAGACTAGATGGTAGACTAGATGGGAGACTACATGGTAGACTAGATGGTAGACTACATGGTAGACTAGATGGGAGACTAGATGGGAGACTATATTATAGACTAGATGGTAGACTAGATGGTAGACTACATGGTAGACTAGATGGTAGACTAGATGGGAGACTAGATGGGAGACTATATTATAGACTAGATGGTAGACTAGATGGGAGACTATATTATAGACTAGATGGTAGACTAGATGGGACACTATATTATAGACTAGATGGTAGACTAGATTGGACACTATATTATAGACTACATGGTAGACTATATTATAGACTACATGGTAGACTATATTATAGACTAGATGGTAGAGTAGATGGGAGACTATATTATAGACTAGATGGTAGACTATATTATAGACTAGATGGTAGACTAGATGGGAGACTATATTATTGACTACATGGTAGACTATATTATAGACTAGATGGTAGACTAGATGGGAGACTAGATGGGAGACTACATGGTAGACTAGATGGTAGACTAGATGGGAGACTAGATGGGAGACTAGATGGTAGACTATATTATAGACTAGATGGTAGACTAGATGGGAGACTAGATGGGAGACTACATGGTAGACTAGATGGTAGACTAGATGGGAGACTAGATGGTAGACTACAGTACATGTAGACTACATGGTAGACTAGATGGTGGACTAGATGGGAGACTAGATGGTAGACTAGATGGGAGACTAGATGGGAGACTACATGGTAGACTAGATGGTAGACTAGATGGTAGACTACAGTACATGTAGACTAGATGGTAGACTAGATGGTAGACTACAGTACATGTAGACTAGATGGTAGACTAGATGGTAGACTACAGTACATGTAGACTAGATGGTAGACTAGATGGTAGACTAGATGGGAGACTAGATGGGAGACTGGATGGTAGACTAGATGGTAGACTACAGTACATGTAGACTAGATGGTAGACTAGATGGTAGACTAGATGGTAGACTACATGGTAGACTAGATGGTAGACTGGATGGTAGACTAGATGGTAGACTACAGTACATGTAGACTAGATGGTAGACTAGATGGTAGACTGGATGGTAGACTACAGTACATGTAGACTAGATGGTAGACTAGATGGTAGACTACAGTACATGTAGACTAGATGGTAGACTAGATGGTAGACTAGATGGGAGACTAGATGGGAGACTATATTATAGACTAGATGGTAGACTAGATGGTAGACTACAGTACATGTAGACTAGATGGTAGACTAGATGGTAGACTAGATGGGAGACTAGATGGGAGACTACAGTACATGTAGACTAGATGGTAGACTAGATGGTAGACTACAGTACATGTAGACTAGATGGTAGACTAGATGGTAGACTAGATGGTAGACTAGATGGGAGACTAGATGGTAGACTAGATGGGAGACTAGATGGAAGACTAGATGGTAGACTAGATGGTAGACTGGATGGTAGACTAGATGGGAGACTAGATGGGAGACTAGATGGTAGACTAGATGGTAGACTAGATGGTAGACTAGATGGTGGACTAGATGGTAGACTAGATGGTAGACTAGATGGTAGACTGGATGGTAGACTAGATGGTAGACTAGATGGTAGACTAGATGGGAGACTAGATGGTAGACTAGATGGGAGACTAGATGGTAGACTAGATGGTAGACTAGATGGTAGACTACATGGTAGACTAGATGGGAGACTAGATGGGAGACTAGATGGGAGACTAGATGGGAGACTAGATGGTAGACTAGATGGGAGACTACATGGTAGACTAGATGGTAGACTACATGGTAGACTAGATGGGAGACTAGATGGGAGACTATATTATAGACTAGATGGTAGACTAGATGGTAGACTACATGGTAGACTAGATGGTAGACTAGATGGGAGACTAGATGGGAGACTATATTATAGACTAGATGGTAGACTAGATGGGAGACTATATTATAGACTAGATGGTAGACTAGATGGGACACTATATTATAGACTAGATGGTAGACTAGATTGGACACTATATTATAGACTACATGGTAGACTATATTATAGACTACATGGTAGACTATATTATAGACTAGATGGTAGAGTAGATGGGAGACTATATTATAGACTAGATGGTAGACTATATTATAGACTAGATGGTAGACTAGATGGGAGACTATATTATTGACTACATGGTAGACTATATTATAGACTAGATGGTAGACTAGATGGGAGACTAGATGGGAGACTACATGGTAGACTAGATGGTAGACTAGATGGGAGACTAGATGGGAGACTAGATGGTAGACTATATTATAGACTAGATGGTAGACTAGATGGGAGACTAGATGGGAGACTACATGGTAGACTAGATGGTAGACTAGATGGGAGACTAGATGGTAGACTACAGTACATGTAGACTACATGGTAGACTAGATGGTGGACTAGATGGGAGACTAGATGGTAGACTAGATGGGAGACTAGATGGGAGACTAGATGGGAGACTAGATGGTAGACTACATGGTAGACTAGATGGTAGACTAGATGGTAGACTACAGTACATGTAGACTAGATGGTAGACTAGATGGTAGACTACAGTACATGTAGACTAGATGGTAGACTAGATGGTAGACTACAGTACATGTAGACTAGATGGTAGACTAGATGGTAGACTAGATGGGAGACTAGATGGGAGACTGGATGGTAGACTAGATGGTAGACTACAGTACATGTAGACTAGATGGTAGACTAGATGGTAGACTAGATGGTAGACTACATGGTAGACTAGATGGTAGACTGGATGGTAGACTAGATGGTAGACTACAGTACATGTAGACTAGATGGTAGACTAGATGGTAGACTGGATGGTAGACTACAGTACATGTAGACTAGATGGTAGACTAGATGGTAGACTACAGTACATGTAGACTAGATGGTAGACTAGATGGTAGACTAGATGGGAGACTATATTATAGACTAGATGGTAGACTAGATGGTAGACTACAGTACATGTAGACTAGATGGTAGACTAGATGGTAGACTAGATGGGAGACTAGATGGGAGACTACAGTACATGTAGACTAGATGGTAGACTAGATGGTAGACTACAGTACATGTAGACTAGATGGTAGACTAGATGGTAGACTAGATGGTAGACTAGATGGGAGACTAGATGGTAGACTAGATGGGAGACTAGATGGAAGACTAGATGGTAGACTAGATGGTAGACTAGATGGTAGACTAGATGGTAGACTAGATGGGAGACTATATTATAGACTAGATGGTAGACCATATTATAGACTAGATTATAGACTAGATGGAAGACTAGATGGTAGACTAGATGGTAGACTAGATGGTAGACTAGATGGGAGACTATATTATAGACTAGATGGTAGACTATATTATAGACTATATTATAGACTAGATGGTAGACTAGATGGTAGACTATATTATAGACTATATTATAGACAAGATGGTAGACTATATTATAGACTAGATGGGAGACTAGACAATAGACTAGATGGTAGACTAGATGGTAGACTACATGGTAGACTAGATGGTAGACTACATGGTAGACTAGATGGTAGACTAGATGGGAGACTAGATGGGATACTAGATGGTAGACTACATGGTAGACTAGATGGTAGACTAGATGGTAGACTAGATGGTAGACTACAGTACATGGTAGACTACATAGTACACTAGATGGTAGACTACATGGTAGACTAGATGGTAGACTAGATGGGACACTATATTATAGACTACATAGTACACTAGATGGTAGACTACATGGTAGACTAGATGGTAGACTAGATGGGAGACTAGATGGGATACTAGATGGTAGACTACATGGTAGACTAGATGGGAGACTAGATGGGAGACTATATGGTAGACTACATAGTACACTAGATGGTAGACTACATGGTAGACTAGATGGTAGACTAGATGGGAGACTACATGGGAGACTAGATGGTAGACTAGATGGTAGACTAGATGGGACCCTGACCTGTTCACCGGACGTGCTTGTTGCACCCTCGACAACTACTATGATTATTATTATTTGACCATGCTGGTCATTTATGAACATTTTAACATTTTAACATTTTGACCATGTTCTGTTATAATATCCACCCTGCACAGCCAGAAGAGGACTGGCCACCCCTCATAGCCTGGTTCCTCTCTAGGTTTCTTCCTAGGTTTTTGGCCTTTCTAGGGAGTTTTTCCTAGGGAGTTTTTCCTAGCCACCGTGCTTCTTTCACATGCTTTGCTTGCTGTTTGGGGTTTTAGGCTGGGTTTCTGTACAGCACTTTGAGAATATCAGCTGATGTACGAAGGGCTATATAAAAATAAATTTGATTTGATTTGATTTGATGGGAGACTACATAGTACACTAGATGGTAGACTACATGGTAGACTAGATGGTAGACTAGATGGTAGACTAGATGGTAGACTAGATGGTAGACTACATGGTAGACTAGATGGTAGACTACATGGTAGACTAGATGGGAGACTAGATGGTAGACTACATGGTAGACTACATGGTAGACTACATGGTAGACTAGATGGTAGACTAGATGGTAGACTACAGTACATGGTAGACTACATAGTACACTAGATGGTAGACTACATGGTAGACTAGATGGTAGACTAGATGGGACACTATATTATAGACTACATAGTACACTAGATGGTAGACTACATGGTAGACTAGATGGGAGACTACATGGGAGACTAGATGGTAGACTAGATGGGAGACTAGATGGGAGACTACATGGTAGACTAGATGGTAGACTAGATGGGAGACTACATGGGAGACTAGATGGTAGACTAGATGGTAGACTAGATGGGAGACTAGATGGGAGACTACATGGGAGACTACATGGTAGACTAGATGGTAGACTATATGGTAGACTAGATGGGAGACTAGATGGGAGACTAGATGGGAGACTACATGGTAGACTAGATGGGAGACTAGATGGGAGACTAGATGGGAGACTAGATGGGAGACTACATGGTAGACTAGATGGTAGACTACATGGTAGACTAGATGGTAGACTAGATGGGAGACTAGATGGGAGACTATATTATAGACTAGATGGTAGACTAGATGGGACACTATATTATAGACTAGATGGTAGACTAGATGGGACACTATATTATAGACTACATGGTAGACTAGATGGGAGACTATATTATAGACTAGATGGTAGACTAGATGGGAGACTATAATATAGACTACATGGTAGACTATATTATAGACTACATGGTAGACTATATTATAGACTAGATGGTAGACTAGATGGGAGACTATATTATAGACTACATGGTAGACTATATTATAGACTACATGGTAGACTATATTATAGACTAGATGGTAGACTATATTATAGACTAGATGGTAGACTAGATGGTAGACTAGATGGGAGACTAGATGGTATACTAGATGGTAGACTAGATGGTAGACTATATTATAGACTAGATGGTAGACTATATTATAGACTAGATGGTAGACTAGATGGGAGACTAGATGGGAGACTAGATGGTAGACTAGATGGGAGACTAGATGGGAGACTACATGGTAGACTAGATGGTAGACTAGATGTTAGACTAGATGGGAGACTAGATGGGAGACTACAGTACATGTAGACTAGATGGTAGACTAGATGGTAGACTACAGTACATGTAGACTATATTATAGACTAGATGGTAGACTAGATGGTAGACTAGATGGTAGACTAGATGGTAGACTAGATGGGAGACTATATTATAGACTAGATGGTAGACTATATTATAGACTATATTATAGACTAGATGGTAGACTAGATGGTAGACTATATTATAGACTAGATGGTAGACTATATTATAGACTAGATGGGAGACTATATTATAGACTATATTATAGACTAGATGGTAGACTAGATGGTAGACTATATTATAGACAAGATGGTAGACTATATTATAGACTAGATGGGAGACTAGACAATAGACTAGATGGTAGACTAGACAATAGACTATATTATAGACTAGATGGGAGACTAGACAATAGACTAGATGGTAGACTAGATGGTAGACTATATTATAGACTAGATGGTAGACTGGATGGTAGACTACAGTACATGTAGACTAGATGGTAGACTAGATGGTAGACTACAGTACATGTAGACTATATTATAGACTAGATGGTAGACTAGATGGTAGACTAGATTGTAGACTAGATGGTAGACTAGATGGGAGACTATATTATAGACTAGATGGTAGACTATATTATAGACTATATTATAGACTAGATGGTAGACTAGATGGTAGACTATATTATAGACTAGATGGTAGACTATATTATAGACTAGATGGGAGACTATATTATAGACTATATTATAGACTAGATGGTAGACTAGATGGTAGACTATATTATAGACAAGATGGTAGACTATATTATAGACTAGATGGGAGACTAGACAATAGACTAGATGGTAGACTAGACAATAGACTATATTATAGACTAGATGGGAGACTAGACAATAGACTAGATGGTAGACTAGATGGTAGACTATATTATAGACTACATGGTAGACTAGATGGTAGACTGGATGGTAGACTAGATGGTAGACTACAGTACATGTAGACTAGATGGTAGACTAGATGGTAGACTGGATGGTAGACTACAGTACATGTAGACTAGATGGTAGACTAGATGGTAGACTACAGTACATGTAGACTAGATGGTAGACTAGATGGTAGACTAGATGGGAGACTATATTATAGACTAGATGGTAGACTAGATGGTAGACTACAGTACATGTAGACTAGATGGTAGACTAGATGGTAGACTAGATGGGAGACTAGATGGGAGACTACAGTACATGTAGACTAGATGGTAGACTAGATGGTAGACTACAGTACATGTAGACTAGATGGTAGACTAGATGGTAGACTAGATGGTAGACTAGATGGGAGACTAGATGGTAGACTAGATGGGAGACTAGATGGAAGACTAGATGGTAGACTAGATGGTAGACTAGATGGTAGACTAGATGGTAGACTAGATGGGAGACTATATTATAGACTAGATGGTAGACCATATTATAGACTAGATTATAGACTAGATGGAAGACTAGATGGTAGACTAGATGGTAGACTAGATGGTAGACTAGATGGGAGACTATATTATAGACTAGATGGTAGACTATATTATAGACTATATTATAGACTAGATGGTAGACTAGATGGTAGACTATATTATAGACTATATTATAGACAAGATGGTAGACTATATTATAGACTAGATGGGAGACTAGACAATAGACTAGATGGTAGACTAGATGGTAGACTACATGGTAGACTAGATGGTAGACTACATGGTAGACTAGATGGTAGACTAGATGGGAGACTAGATGGGATACTAGATGGTAGACTACATGGTAGACTAGATGGTAGACTAGATGGTAGACTAGATGGTAGACTACAGTACATGGTAGACTACATAGTACACTAGATGGTAGACTACATGGTAGACTAGATGGTAGACTAGATGGGACACTATATTATAGACTACATAGTACACTAGATGGTAGACTACATGGTAGACTAGATGGTAGACTAGATGGGAGACTAGATGGGATACTAGATGGTAGACTACATGGTAGACTAGATGGGAGACTAGATGGGAGACTATATGGTAGACTACATAGTACACTAGATGGTAGACTACATGGTAGACTAGATGGTAGACTAGATGGGAGACTACATGGGAGACTAGATGGTAGACTAGATGGTAGACTAGATGGGACCCTGACCTGTTCACCGGACGTGCTTGTTGCACCCTCGACAACTACTATGATTATTATTATTTGACCATGCTGGTCATTTATGAACATTTTAACATTTTAACATTTTGACCATGTTCTGTTATAATATCCACCCTGCACAGCCAGAAGAGGACTGGCCACCCCTCATAGCCTGGTTCCTCTCTAGGTTTCTTCCTAGGTTTTTGGCCTTTCTAGGGAGTTTTTCCTAGGGAGTTTTTCCTAGCCACCGTGCTTCTTTCACATGCTTTGCTTGCTGTTTGGGGTTTTAGGCTGGGTTTCTGTACAGCACTTTGAGAATATCAGCTGATGTACGAAGGGCTATATAAAAATAAATTTGATTTGATTTGATTTGATGGGAGACTACATAGTACACTAGATGGTAGACTACATGGTAGACTAGATGGTAGACTAGATGGTAGACTAGATGGTAGACTAGATGGTAGACTACATGGTAGACTAGATGGTAGACTACATGGTAGACTAGATGGGAGACTAGATGGGAGACTAGATGGTAGACTACATGGTAGACTACATGGTAGACTAGATGGTAGACTAGATGGTAGACTACAGTACATGGTAGACTACATAGTACACTAGATGGTAGACTACATGGTAGACTAGATGGTAGACTAGATGGGACACTATATTATAGACTACATAGTACACTAGATGGTAGACTACATGGTAGACTAGATGGGAGACTACATGGGAGACTAGATGGTAGACTAGATGGGAGACTAGATGGGAGACTACATGGTAGACTAGATGGTAGACTAGATGGGAGACTACATGGGAGACTAGATGGTAGACTAGATGGTAGACTAGATGGGAGACTAGATGGGAGACTACATGGGAGACTACATGGTAGACTAGATGGTAGACTATATGGTAGACTAGATGGGAGACTAGATGGGAGACTAGATGGGAGACTACATGGTAGACTAGATGGGAGACTAGATGGGAGACTAGATGGGAGACTAGATGGGAGACTACATGGTAGACTAGATGGTAGACTACATGGTAGACTAGATGGTAGACTAGATGGGAGACTAGATGGGAGACTATATTATAGACTAGATGGTAGACTAGATGGGACACTATATTATAGACTAGATGGTAGACTAGATGGGACACTATATTATAGACTACATGGTAGACTAGATGGGAGACTATATTATAGACTAGATGGTAGACTAGATGGGAGACTATAATATAGACTACATGGTAGACTATATTATAGACTACATGGTAGACTATATTATAGACTAGATGGTAGACTAGATGGGAGACTATATTATAGACTACATGGTAGACTATATTATAGACTACATGGTAGACTATATTATAGACTAGATGGTAGACTATATTATAGACTAGATGGTAGACTAGATGGTAGACTAGATGGGAGACTAGATGGTATACTAGATGGTAGACTAGATGGTAGACTATATTATAGACTAGATGGTAGACTATATTATAGACTAGATGGTAGACTAGATGGGAGACTAGATGGGAGACTAGATGGTAGACTAGATGGGAGACTAGATGGGAGACTACATGGTAGACTAGATGGTAGACTAGATGTTAGACTAGATGGGAGACTAGATGGGAGACTACAGTACATGTAGACTAGATGGTAGACTAGATGGTAGACTACAGTACATGTAGACTATATTATAGACTAGATGGTAGACTAGATGGTAGACTAGATGGTAGACTAGATGGTAGACTAGATGGGAGACTATATTATAGACTAGATGGTAGACTATATTATAGACTATATTATAGACTAGATGGTAGACTAGATGGTAGACTATATTATAGACTAGATGGTAGACTATATTATAGACTAGATGGGAGACTATATTATAGACTATATTATAGACTAGATGGTAGACTAGATGGTAGACTATATTATAGACAAGATGGTAGACTATATTATAGACTAGATGGGAGACTAGACAATAGACTAGATGGTAGACTAGACAATAGACTATATTATAGACTAGATGGGAGACTAGACAATAGACTAGATGGTAGACTAGATGGTAGACTATATTATAGACTAGATGGTAGACTGGATGGTAGACTACAGTACATGGTAGACTACATAGTACACTAGATGGTAGACTACATGGTAGACTAGATGGTAGACTAGATGGGAGACTAGATGGGAGACTAGATGGGAGACTACATGGTAGACTAGATGGTAGACTGGATGGTAGACTACAGTACATGGTAGACTACATAGTACACTAGATGGTAGACTACATGGTAGACTAGATGGGAGACTACATGGGAGACTAGATGGTAGACTACATGGTAGACTACATGGGAGACTAGATGGGAGACTAGATGGGAGACTAGATGGGAGACTAGATGGGAGACTAGATGGTAGACTACATGGTAGACTAGATGGGAGACTAGATGGGAGACTACATGGTAGACTACATGGTAGACTAGATGGTAGACTACATGGTAGACTAGATGGGAGACTAGATGGGAGACTAGATGGGAGACTACATGGTAGACTAGATGGTAGACTACATGCTAGACTAGATGGTAGACTACATGGGAGACTAGATGGGAGACTAGATGGGAGACTAGATGGGAGACTACATGGGAGACTACATGGTAGACTAGATGGTAGACTATATGGTAGACTAGATGGGAGACTACATGGTAGACTAGATGGTAGACTACATGGTAGACTAGATGGGAGACTAGATGGGAGACTACATGGTAGACTAGATGGTAGACTACAAGGTAGACTAGATGGTAGACTAGATGGGAGACTAGATGGGAGACTATATTATAGACTAGATGGTAGACTAGATGGTAGACTAGATGGTAGACTAGATGGTAGACTAGATGGGAGACTACATGGTAGACTAGATGGTAGACTACATGGTAGACTAGATGGTAGACTAGATGGGAGACTAGATGGGAGACTATATTATAGACTAGATGGTAGACTAGATGGTAGACTAGATGGTAGACTAGATGGTAGACTAGATGGGAGACTATATTATAGACTAGATGGTAGACTAGATGGGACACTATATTATAGACTAGATGGTAGACTAGATGGGACACTATATTATAGACTAGATGGTAGACTAGATGGGAGACTATAATATAGACTGCATGGTAGACTATATTATAGACTACATGGTAGACTATATTATAGACTAGATGGTAGACTAGATGGGAGACTATATTATAGACTACATGGTAGACTATATTATAGACTACATGGTAGACTATATTATAGACTAGATGGTAGACTAGATGGTAGACTATATTATAGACTACATGGTAGACTAGATGGTAGACTAGATGGGAGACTAGATGGGAGACTATAATATAGACTGCATGGTAGACTATATTATAGACTACATGGTAGACTATATTATAGACTAGATGGTAGACTAGATGGGAGACTATATTATAGACTACATGGTAGACTATATTATAGACTAGATGGTAGACTAGATGGTAGACTAGATGGTAGACTGGATGGGAGACTACAGTACATGTAGACTAGATGGTAGACTAGATGGTAGACTACAGTACATGTAGACTAGATGGTGGACTAGATGGGAGACTAGATGGGAGACTAGATGGGAGACTAGATGGTAGACTATATGGTAGACTAGATGGTAGACTAGATGGTAGACTAGATGGTAGACTAGATGGGAGACTAGATGGTAGACTAGATGGGAGACTAGATGGGAGACTAGATGGGAGACTACAGTACATGTAGACTAGATGGTGGACTAGATGGTAGACTAGATGGTAGACTAGATGGTAGACTAGATGGTAGACTAGATGGTAGACTAGATGGTAGACTAGATGGTAGACTAGATGGGAGACTAGATGGTAGACTAGATGGGAGACTAGTTGGGAGACTAGATGGGAGACTACAGTACATGTAGACTAGATGGTGGACTAGATGGTAGACTAGATGGTAGACTAGATGGTAGACTACATGTGAGACTATAGCGAATCAAATCAAATTGTATTGGTCACATACACATGGTTAGCAGATGTTAATGTGAGTGTAGCGAAATGCTTGTGCTTCTAGTACCGACCGTGCAGTAATATCTAACAAGTAATCTAACAATTTCACAACAACTACCTTATACACACAAGTGTAAAGGAATGAATACGAATATGTACATAATAATATATAAATGAGTGATGGCCGAACGGCATAGGCAAGATGCAGTAGATGGTATAGAGTACAGTATATACATATGAGATGAGTAATGTAGGGTATGTAAACATTATATAAAGTGGCATTGTTTAAAGTGGCTAGTGATACATTTATTACATCAATTTTTCCATTATTAAAGCGGCTGGAGTTGAGTCAGTATGTTGGCAGCAGCCACTCAATGTTAGTGATGGCTGTTTAACAGTCTGATGGCCTTGAGATAGAAGCTGTTTTTCAGTCTCTCGGTCCCAGCTTTGATGCACCTGTACTGACCTCACCTTCTGGATGAAAGCGGGGTGAACAGGCGGTGGATCGGATGGTTGTTGTCCTCGATGATCTTTTTGGCCTTCCTGTGACATCGGGTGGTGTAGGTGTCCTGGAGGGCAGGTAGTTTGCCCCCGGTGATGCGTTGTGCAGACCTCACTACCCTCTGGAGAGCCTTACGGTTGTGGGTGGAGCAGCTGCCGTACCAGGCGGTGATACAGCCCGACAGGATGCTCTCGATTGGGCATCTGTAAAAGTTTGTGAGTGTTTTTGGTGACAAGCCAAATTTCTTCAGCCTCCTCAAATCAAATCAAAGTTTGTCACGTGCGCCGAATACAACAGGTGTAGACCTTACAGTGAAATGCTTACTTACAGGCTCTAACCAATAGTGTGAAAAAAAGGTGTGTGTGTGTGTGTGTGTGTGTGTGTGTGTGTGTGTGTGTGTGTGTGTGTGTGTGTGTGTGTGTGTGTGTGTGTGTGTGTGTGTGTGTGTGTGTGTGTGTGTGTGTAGGTAAGTAAAGAAATAAAACAACAGTAAAAAGACATTTGAAAATAACAGTAGCAAGGCTACATACAGACACCGGTTAGTCAGGCTGATTGAGGTAGTATGTACATGTAGATATGTTTAAAGTGACTATGCATATATGATGAACAGAGAGTAGCAGTAGCGTAAAAAGAGGGGTTGGTGGGTTGCGGGACACAATGCAGATAGCCCGGATAGCCAATGTGCAGGAGCACTGGTTGGTCAAGCCAATTGAGGTAGTATGTACATGAATGTATAGTTAAAGTGACTGTGCATATATGTTGAACAGAGAGTAGCAGCAGCGTAAAAGAGGGGTTGGGGGGGGAAACACAATGCAAATAGTCCGGGTAACCATTGGTTACCTGTTCAGGAGTCTTATGGCTTGGGGGTAAAAACTGTTGAGAAGCCTTTTTGTCCTAGACTTGGCACTCCGGTACCGCTTGCCATGCTGTAGTAGAGAGAACAGTTTATGACTGGGGTGACTGGGGTCTTTGACAATTTTTAGGGCCTTCCTCTGACACCGCCTGGTGTAGACAAGATGGCCGCCGTTTTACGGTCTCCTAACCAATTGTTCTATTATGTGGGTTTTTTTTCGCGTTATTTGTAAATTATTTTGTACGTAATGTTTCTGCAACCGTATCTTACGGCAGAAAAGAGCTTCTGGATATCAGGACAGTGATCACTCACCTCGGATTTGATGGAGATTTTTTCAACAACACCAACAACAACAACAAGCAGGACTCACACGATATTCTCCAAACACCCCACAGGGCAGACATCCCAATTATTCGCAAAAGGAAGCGACGCAGAGGACGAAGAGCCGGATGCCTCGTTACTGTCAACCGCACTCAGTCAGCTGTATAAGGAAATAAGCAAACAGGAAACCACTCACCCAGAGGCGGCGCTCCTAGTGGCCGGAGACTTTAATGCAGGGAAACTTAAATCAGTTCTACCAAATCTCTATCAACATGTTAAGTGCGCAACCAGAGGGAAATACATTCTAGATCACCTGTACTCCACACACAGAGACGCGTACAAAGCTCTCCCTCGCCCTCCATGTGGTAAATCCGACCATTTCAATATGTCCGTGATGTGTACGCCGAGGAACTTAAAACTTTCCACCCTCTCCACTACTGTCCCGTTGATGTGGACAGGGGGCTGCTCCCTCTGCTGTTTCCTGAAGTCCACGATCATCTCCTTTGTTTTGTTGACATTGAGTGAGAGGTTGTTTTCCTGACACCACACTCCGAGGGCCCTCACCTCCTCCCTGTAGCCCGTCTCGTCGTTGTTGGTAATCAAGCCTACCACTGTAGTGTCGTCTGCAAACTTGATGATTGAGTTGGAGGTGTGCATGGCCCCAGTGTTGAGGATCAGCGGGGTGGAGATATTGTTTCCTAACCCTCACCACCTGGGGGCGGCCCGTCAGAAAGTCCAGAACCCAGTTGCACAGGGTGGGATTGAGACCCAGGGTCTCGAGCTTAATGACGAGCTTGGAGGGTACTATGGTGTTAAATGCTGAGCTGTAGTCGATGAACAGCATTCTTACGTAGGTATTCCTCTTGTCCAGATGGGATAGGGCAGTGTGCAATGTGATTGTGATTGCGTCGTCTGTGGACCTATTGGGGCGGTAAGCAAATTGGAGTGGGTCTAGGGTGTCAGGTAGGGTGGAGGTGATATGGTCCTTGACTGCTCTCTCAGAACACTTTATGATGACGGAAGTGTGTGCTACGGGGCGATAGTCAATTAGCTCAGTTACCTTAGTTTTCTTGGGAACAGGAACAATGGTGGCCCTCTTGAAGCACGTGGGAACAGCAGACTGGGATAAGGATTGATTGAATATGTCCGTAAACACACCAGCCAGCTGGTCTGCGCATGAAGTTTCTGCTTCTCCACGTTGTCAGATTATCCCGTTGTGAGGAGACAGCTGCAGCTAAACGAGCGGCATGTAGCCTAGCGTTTATGACCATTCATTGAAAGGTCGCTGGTTCGAATCCCCAAGCTGACTTGGTGAAAAGTCTGTCGATGTGCCCTTGAGCGAGGCACTAAACCCTAATTCCTCTGGGTAAGAGTGTCTGCTAAATAACTTATTTTTTTAAATGTAGTTTAATGTTAAGTTGCTGCTTCTTCCAAAGTGCTCCACAGCAGAGCAGGACAGAGCAGGTGGTCTACAGTGTCCATATCGTTGTCCCAAATCGCTCCCTATCTGGTGAACTAATTTAACCCACAATGCATTTGGGACATAACGCATCTCCGCTGCAGTGATTTACTAGAGAACGATAATATTTACCTCTCAGCTACTGATACTAACGGTATGCAATGTTCTATGGCCTTATCAATACCGCTATACTACTGATACTAACGGTATGCAATGTGCTGTGGCCTTATCAATACCGCTGTACTACTGATACTAACGGTATGCAATGTTCTATGGCCTTATCAATACCGCTGTACTACTGACACTAACGGTATGCAATGTGCTGTGGCCTTATCAATACCGCTGTACTTAATATACACACATAAGAGTTGAGGCTACAGGACGATGGGCTCGTTGTAATGGCGGGAATGGAATTCATGAAACGGAGTCCAACATGTGGTTTCTGCATGTTTTGATGCGTTTGACTCCGTTCCATCCATTCCATGTCAGCCATTACAACGATCCCCGTCCTCCTCTATCTCCTCCCACTGACGCACGCACACAATACTGAAGCGCTTGAGACAAGGAAAGGGGGGGGGGGGTAACACTCCCCCCTCCTTTTGCTCAGCGCTGAGGTGCAATTCAGAGTTGTTTTAATTTCCCTAATGCACCCATTGAAAGATTCATTACGTAGCTGTTACTGTAGCTACTCTGTACAAGGAGAAAGCTCCCAAAAAAAATTATATATTCCTTTCAAGTTTTGCGATGAAAACACTTCTTCCTCCTCTCAACTGACAGGATTACAACAGCATGATAGTAATCTGTCTAAAGTGTCTGTTTGAAGTTTCTACTCCTCATGTATACTGGAGTGATCCTGTTTTTTTTGTTGTTCATGCTAGGAGGTGTTATTAAAGGCCGTGTTCCAAATAACACCTTGTTCCCTATGAGCTCTGGTCAACATTAGTTCACTTAATAGCGTACCGTTTGGGACGTAGCGCTGGGATTTGTATCTCGTGAATAGAATGTATTTGGGACTGAACCTTCACCGTATACTGGAGTGATCTGTCTAGGTGTTTCTTTTTGAATGATCGTGGGATCTTCTAAAAACTCATCAGGAAGGAAAACATGAACATGAAGTCAAATTCAAACAAGTTCACAGGTGTACACTTGTGTTGAACTGGTGATTGCAGAGTAGAGTATGGCTGAGTGTGTCTGCAGTGGAACCATCTGCAGTGTGTTTAGTTAACTGTGTCTGCAGTGGAACCATCTGCAGTGTGTTTAGTTAGCTGTGTCTGCAGTGGAACCATCTGCAGTGTGTTTAGTTAACTGTGTCTCCAGTGGAACCATCTGCAGTGTGTTTAGTTAACTGTGTCTGCAGTGGAACCATCTGCAGTGTGTTTAGTTAACTGTGTCTGCAGTGGAACCATCTGCAGTGTGTTTAGTTAACTGTGTCTGCAGTGGAACCATCTGCAGTGTGTTTAGTTAACTGTGTCTGCAGTGGAACCATCTGCAGTGTGTTTAGTTAACTGTGTCTGCAGTGGAACCATCTGCAGTGTGTTTAGTTAACTGTGTCTGCAGTGGAACCATCTGCAGTGTGTTTAGTTAACTGTGTCTGCAGTGGAACCATCTGCAGTGTGTTTAGTTAACTGTGTCTCCAGTGGAACCATCTGCAGTGTGTTTAGTTAACTGTGTCTGCAGTGGAACCATCTGCAGTGTGTTTAGTTAACTGTGTCTGCAGTGGAACCATCTGCAGTGTATTTAGTTAACTGTGTCTCCAGTGGAACCATCTGCAGTGTGTTTAGTTAACTGTGTCTCCAGTGTAACCATCTGCAGTGTGTTTAGTTAACTGTGTCTGCAGTGGAACCATCTGCAGTGTGTTTAGTTAACTGTGTCTGCTGTGGAACCATCTGCAGTGTGTTTAGTTAACTGTGTCTGCAGTGGAACCATCTGCAGTGTGTTTAGTTAGCTGTGTCTGCAGTGGAACCATCTGCAGTGTGTTTAGTTAACTGTGTCTGCAGTGGAACCATCTGCAGTGTGTTTAGTTAACTGTGTCTGCAGTGGAACCATCTGCAGTGTATTTAGTTAACTGTGTCTGCAGTGGAACCATCTGCAGTGTGTTTAGTTAACTGTGTCTGCAGTGGAACCATCTGCAGTGTATTTAGTTAACTGTGTCTGCAGTGGAACCATCTGCAGTGTGTTTAGTTAGCGCTGACATCAGTTCCTCCGCTCCTCCGCCCTGTTTAAACTGCCGCCCATTAGGCCAGGTACTGCCAGTGTGTGTGTGTGTGTGTGTGTGTGTGTGTGTGTGTGTGTGTGTGTGTGTGTGTGTCTCTGTGTGTGTGTTAAACCAAGTAGTGCTGATGTAGGCAGAGCAGAGATGGAGCCAATACCCATGCTGACTGGCTGGCTCCCCACCAGATGTGGGTTCAAACACTATTTGAAATATTTCAAATACTTTTAGCGTTAGCTTTATCCTGCCTGTAGTGCCAGGGTTTGCACTTTTGTAACTATTCTGTTGGTTCCATTGTGCCAGGGGAGCTCAATCTAGGCCAGCTAAAATATTATAAATAGTTTCAAACAGTATTTGAACTCAGGTCTGCTCCCCACCATCCCCAGGCTATTTCGGAACCTACCCAGTTTCTACTATTACGCGTATGAATAACACAACATAGTTATTGTCACAAACTCTGCTGAGCTTGCTCTGTGCCACCTTCCATTTAATTGGAATAACTTTTTAAGTGGTATAAATAAATAAATACAGGTCTTTCACATTTTATATTCGAATAATTTCTTTATTTGCTCACCCCTGCATGCACGTCTTGGTACTTGATTAGACTTGCAAAAATAAATTATCAACAAATTTAGCCCTAATGGTGCTAACGCCTGACAAGGAGCAACACTTGAGTCCCTGGGCCGAGACAGGGGGAGGGGAGGGGAGAGGAGGAGGGAAGAGGGGGAGAGGATGGGAGAGGAGAGAGGATGGGAGAGGAGAGAGGAGGAGAGAGAAGGGAAGTAGGTGAGAGAAGAGGAGAGGAGAGAGGAAGGGTGAGAGGAGAGAAGAGAAGAGAGGAGGGGAGGGGTGAGAGGAGAGGAGAAGAGGAGGAGAAGAGAGGAGAAGAGAGAAGGGAGGAGAGGGGAGAGGAGGGGTGAGAGAAGAGGGGAGGAGACGAAACAAGGAGGAGAAGAGAGGAGAAGAGAGGAGAAGAGAGGAGAGGAGGGGTGAGAGGAGAGAAGAGAAGAGGAGGAGAAGAGAGGAAAAGAGAGAAGAACAGAGGAGATGAGGAAGAGAAGAGAGGAGAAGAGAGGAGAAGAGAAGAGAAGAGAGGAGAGGAGACGAAACGAGGAGGAGAAGAGAGGAGAAGAGAGGAGAAGAGAAGAGAGGAGAAGAGAGGAGAATAGAAGAGAGGAGAAGAGAGGAGAAGAGAGGAGAAGAGAAGAGAAGAGAGGAGAAGAGAGGAGAAGAGAGGAGAAGAGAGAAGAAGAGAAGAGAGGGGAGAGGAGGGGTGAGAGAAGAGGAGAGGAGAGGAGACGAAACGAGGAGGAGAGGAGAAGAGAGGAGAGGAGAGGAGAAGAGAAGAGAAGAGAGGAGAGGAGGGGTGAGAGGAGAGAAGAGGGGGAGAAGAGAGGAGAAGAGAGGAGACGAGGAAGAGAAGAGAAGAGAAGCGAGGAGAGGAGAGGAGAGGAGCAGGAAAGAAGTAGGTGAGTGGAGAAGGGAGGGCTGTGATATTCTCCTTGTTGATTACCTGTCAGCTCCAGCCTCTGCTCCACCACCATGACAAACACATTATACTGAACACTGCTCCACCACCATGACAAACACATTATACTGAACACTGCTCCACCACCATGACAAACACATTATACAGAACACTGCTCCACCACCATGACAAACACATTATACTGAACACTGCTCCACCACCATGACAAACACATTATACTGAACACTGCTCCACCACTATGACAAACACATTATACTGAACACTGCTCCACCACCATGACAAACACATTATACTGAACACTGCTCCACCACCATGACAAACACATTATACTGAACACTGCTCCACCACCATGACAAACACATTATACTGAACACTGCTCCACCACCATGACAAACACATTATACTGAACACTGCTCCACCACCATGACAAACACATTATACTGAACACTGCTCCACCACCATGACAAACACATTATACTGAACACTGCTCCACCACCATGACAAACACATTATACTGAACACTGCTCCACCACCATGACAAACACATTATACTGAACACTGCTCCACCACCATGACAAACACATTATACTGAACACTGCTCCACCACCATGACAAACACATTATACTGAACACTGCTCCAACACCATGACAAACACATTATACTGAACACTGCTCCACCACCATGACAAACACATTATACTGAACACTGCTCCAACACCATGACAAACACATTATACTGAACACTGCTCCACCACCATGACAAACACATTATACTGAACACTGCTCCACCACCATGACAAACACATTATACTGAACACTGCTCCACCACCATGACAAACACATTATACTGAACACTGCTCCACCACCATGACAAACACATTATACTGAACACTGCTCCACCACCATGACAAACACATTATACTGAACACTGCTCCACCACCATGACAAACACATTATACTGAACACTGCTCCACCACCATGACAAACACATTATACTGAACACTGCTCCACCACCATGACAAACACATTATACTGAACACTGCTCCACCACCATGACAAACACATTATACTGAACACTGCTCCACCACCATGACAAACACATTATACTGAACACTGCTCCACCACCATGACAAACACATTATACTGAACACTGCTCCACCACCATGACAAACACATTATACTGAACACTGCTCCACCACCATGACAAACACATTATACTGAACACTGCTCCACCACCATGACAAACACATTATACTGAACACTGCTCCACCACCATGACAAACACATTATACTGAACACTGCTCCACCACCATGACAAACACATTATACTGAACACTGCTCCACCACCATGACAAACACATTATACTGAACACTGCTCCACCACCATGACAAACACATTATACTGAACACTGCTCCACCACCATGACAGAAGGTAGTGCGTACGGCCCAGTACATCACTGAGGCAAAGCTTCCTGCCATCCAAGACCTCTATACCAGGCGGTGTCAGGGGAAGGCCCTAAAAATTGTCAAGGACTCCAGCCATCCTAGTCATAGACTGTTCTCTCTGCTACCGCACAGCGAAGTGGTACCGGAGCACCAAGTCTAGGTCCAAGAGGCTTCTAAACAGCTTCTACCCCCAAGTCATAAGACTCCTGACCACCTAATCAAATGGCTACCCAGACTATTTACATTGGCCCCCCCCCACCCCTTCGTTTACACCGCTGCTACTCTCTGTTGTCATCATCTATGCATAGTCACTTTATTAACTCTACCTTCATGTACATATTACCTCAACTAACCGGTGCCCCCGCACATTGACTCTGTACCGGTACCCCTTGTATATAGCCTCCACATTGACTCTGTACCGGTACCCCCTGTATATAGCCTCCATGTTGACTCTGTACTGGTACCCCCTGTATATAGCCTCCACATTGACTCTGTACTGGTACCCCCTGTATATAGCCTCCATATTGACTCTGTACTGGTACCCCTGTATATAGCCTCCACATTGACTCTGTACCGGTACCCCCTGTCTATAACCTCCACATTGACTCTGTACCAGTACCCCCTGTATATAGCCTCCACATTGACTCTGTACCGGTACCCCCCTGTATATAGCCTCCACATTGACTCTGTACCGGTACCCCCTGTATATAGCCTCCACATTGACTCTGTACCGGTACCCCCTGTATATAGCCTCCACATTGACTCTGTACCGGTACACCCTGTATATAGCCTCCACATTGACTCTGTACCGGTACCCCCTGTATATAGCCTCCACATTGACTCTGTACCGGTACCCCCCTGTATATAGCCTCCACATTGACTCTGTACCGGTACCCCCTGTATATAGCCTCCACATTGACTCTGTACCGGTACCCCCTGTATATAGCCTCCACATTGACTCTGTACCGGTACCCCCTGTATATAGCCTCCACATTGACTCTGTACCGGTACACCCTGTATATAGCCTCCACATTGACTCTGTACCGGTACCCCCTGTATATAGCCTCCACATTGACTCTGTACCGGTACCCCCCTGTATATAGCCTCCACATTGACTCTGTACCGGTACCCCCTGTATATAGCCTCCACATTGACTCTGTACCGGTACCCCCTGTATATAGCCTCCACATTGACTCTGTACCGGTACCCCCCTGTATATAGCCTCCACATTGACACTGTACCGGTACCCCCTGTATATAGCCTCCACATTGACTCTGTACCGGTACCCCCCTGTATATAGCCTCCACATTGACTCTGTACCGGTACCCCCTGTATATAGCCTCCACATTGACTCTGTACCGGTACCCCCCTGTATATAGCCTCCACATTGACTCTGTACCGGTACCCCCTGTATATAGCCTCCACATTGACTCTGTACCGGTACCCCCTGTATATAGCCTCCACATTGACTCTGTACCGGTACCCCCCTGTATATAGCCTCCACATTGACTCTGTACCGGTACCCCCCTGTATATAGCCTCCACATTGACTCTGTACCGGTACCCCCCTGTATATAGCCTCCACATTGACTCTGTACCGGTACCCCCTGTATATAGCCTCCACATTGACTCTGTACCGGTACCCCCCTGTATATAGCCTCCACATTGACTCTGTACCGGTACCCCCCTGTATATAGCCTCCACATTGACTCTGTACCGGTACCCCCCTGTATATAGCCTCCACATTGACTCTGTACCGGTACCCCCCTGTATATAGCCTCCACATTGACTCTGTACCGGTACCCCCCTGTATATAGCCTCCACATTGACTCTGTACCGGTACCCCCTGTATATAGCCTCCACATTGACTCTGTACCGGTACCCCCTGTATATAGCCTCCACATTGACTCTGTACCGGTACCCCCTGTATATAGCCTCCACATTGACTCTGTACCGGTACCCCCTGTATATAGCCTCCACATTGACTCTGTACCGGTACCCCCTGTATATAGCCTCCACATTGACTCTGTACCGGTACCCCCCTGTATATAGCCTCCACATTGACTCTGTACCGGTACCCCCCTGTATATAGCCTCCACATTGACTCTGTACCGGTACCCCCTGTATATAGCCTCCACATTGACTCTGTACCGGTACCCCCCTGTATATAGCCTCCACATTGACTCTGTACCGGTACCCCCTGTATATAGCCTCCACATTGACTCTGTACCGGTACCCCCTGTATATAGCCTCCACATTGACTCTGTACCGGTACCCCCTGTATATAGCCTCCACATTGACTCTGTACCGGTACCCCCTGTATATAGCCTCCACATTGACTCTGTACCGGTACCCCCTGTATATAGCCTCCACATTGACTCTGTACCGGTACCCCCCTGTATATAGCCTCCACATTGACTCTGTACCGGTACCCCCTGTATATAGCCTCCACATTGACTCTGTACCGGTACCCCCTGTATATAGCCTCCACATTGACTCTGTACCGGTACCCCCTGTATATAGCCTCCACATTGACTCTGTACCGGTACCCCCTGTATATAGCCTCCACATTGACTCTGTACCGGTACCCCCTGTATATAGCCTCCACATTGACTCTGTACCGGTACCCCCTGTATATAGCCTCCACATTGACTCTGTACCGGTACCCCCTGTATATAGCCTCCACATTGACTCTGTACCGGTACCCCCTGTATATAGCCTCCACATTGACTCTGTACCGGTACCCCCCTGTATATAGCCTCCACATTGACTCTGTACCGGTACCCCCCTGTATATAGCCTCCACATTGACTCTGTACCGGTACCCCCTGTATATAGCCTCCACATTGACTCTGTACCGGTACCCCCTGTATATAGCCTCCACATTGACTCTGTACCGGTACCCCCTGTATATAGCCTCCACATTGACTCTGTACCGGTACCCCCTGTATATAGCCTCCACATTGACTCTGTACCGGTACCACCCTGTATATAGCCTCCACATTGACTCTGTACCGGTACCCCCCTGTATATAGCCTCCACATTGACTCTGTACCGGTACCCCCTGTATATAGCCTCCACATTGACTCTGTACCGGTACCCCCTGTATATAGCCTCCACATTGACTCTGTACCGGTACCCCCTGTATATAGCCTCCACATTGACTCTGTACCGGTACCCCCTGTATATAGCCTCCACATTGACTCTGTACCGGTACCCCCTGTATATAGCCTCCACATTGACTCTGTACCGGTACCCCCTGTATATAGCCTCCACATTGACTCTGTACCGGTACCCCCTGTATATAGCCTCCACATTGACTCTGTACCGGTACCCCCTGTATATAGCCTCCACATTGACTCTGTACCGGTACCCCCTGTATATAGCCTCCACATTGACTCTGTACCGGTACCCCCTGTATATAGCCTCCACATTGACTCTGTACCGGTACCCCCTGTATATAGCCTCCACATTGACTCTGTACCGGTACCCCCTGTATATAGCCTCCACATTGACTCTGTACCGGTACCCCCCTGTATATAGCCTCCACATTGACTCTGTACCGGTACCCCCTGTATATAGCCTCCACATTGACTCTGTACCGGTACCCCCTGTATATAGCCTCCACATTGACTCTGTACCGGTACCCCCTGTATATAGCCTCCACATTGACTCTGTACCGGTACCCCCTGTATATAGCCTCCACATTGACTCTGTACCGGTACCCCCTGTATATAGCCTCCACATTGACTCTGTACCGGTACCCCCTGTATATAGCCTCCACATTGACTCTGTACCGGTACCCCCCTGTATATAGCCTCCACATTGACTCTGTACCGGTACCCCCTGTATATAGCCTCCACATTGACTCTGTACCGGTACCCCCTGTATATAGCCTCCACATTGACTCTGTACCGGTACCCCCTGTATATAGCCTCCACATTGACTCTGTACCGGTACCCCCTGTATATAGCCTCCACATTGACTCTGTACCGGTACCCCCTGTATATAGCCTCCACATTGACTCTGTACCGGTACCCCCTGTATATAACCTCCACATTGACTCTGTACCGGTACCCCCTGTATATAGCCTCCACATTGACTCTGTACCGGTACCCCCCTGTATATAGCCTCCACATTGACTCTGTACCGGTACCCCCTGTATATAGCCTCCACATTGACTCTGTACCGGTACCCCCTGTATATAGCCTCCACATTGACTCTGTACCGGTACCCCCTGTATATAGCCTCCACATTGACTCTGTACCGGTACCCCCTGTATATAGCCTCCACATTGACTCTGTACCGGTACCCCCTGTATATAGCCTCCACATTGACTCTGTACCGGTACCCCCTGTATATAGCCTCCACATTGACTCTGTACCGGTACCCCCTGTATATAGCCTCCACATTGACTCTGTACCGGTACCCCCTGTATATAGCCTCCACATTGACTCTGTACCGGTACCCCCTGTATATAGCCTCCACATTGACTCTGTACCGGTACCCCCTGTATATAGCCTCCACATTGACTCTGTACCGGTACCCCCTGTATATAGCCTCCACATTGACTCTGTACCGGTACCCCCTGTATATAGCCTCCACATTGACTCTGTACCGGTACCCCCTGTATATAGCCTCCACATTGACTCTGTACCGGTACCCCCTGTATATAGCCTCCACATTGACTCTGTACCGGTACCCCCTGTATATAGCCTCCACATTGACTCTGTACCGGTACCCCCTGTATATAGCCTCCACATTGACTCTGTACCGGTACCCCCTGTATATAGCCTCCACATTGACTCTGTACCGGTACCACCCTGTATATAGCCTCCACATTGACTCTGTACCGGTACCCCCTGTATATAGCCTCCACATTGACTCTGTACCGGTACCCCCTGTATATAGCCTCCACATTGACTCTGTACCGGTACCCCCTGTATATAGCCTCCACATTGACTCTGTACCGGTACCCCCTGTATATAGCCTCCACATTGACTCTGTACCGGTACCACCCTGTATATAGCCTCCACATTGACTCTGTACCGTAATACCCTGTATATAGTCTCACTATTGTTATTTCACTGCTGCTCTTTAATTACTTGTTACTTTTATTTCTTATTCTTATCCGCATTTGTTTTTAAACTGCATTGTTGGTTAGAGCCTGTAAGTAAGCATTTCACTGTAAGGTCTACACCTGTTGTATTCAGCACATGTGACTAATACAATTTGATTTGATTTGATTTGGACATGTCATACTGAACACTTCTCAACTCAACACAGGTGCTCCTCATTAGCATAACAGGTGGGCTTTGTCCCAAATGGAACTTTACTCCCTACATAGCTCACTAATGTTTAAAAGTCCACCTCCTCTTCTTTCTTCCACAGGCCTCTAGTGAAAAGTAATGTGTAGTGAATAGGCTGCTATTTCAGACTGGAGGGAGCCATGCTCTTCTCATTAGCATAACAGATGATGTGTGAGTCAGTGTGCTAGTCAGGCTGGGTAATGTGTTATCAGTAATTAGGAGCTCAGTCATCACAGAGACAGAATGGCTATAAATACTAAGGTCAACCCCTCCACTCTGTCAGAGGACATACACTGCCTTCGGAAAGTATTCAGACCCCTTGATTTTTTTCCCACATTTCATTAGGTTTCAGCCTTATTCTAAAATTAATGAAATCGTTTTTTTTTTTCCCCTCTCATCAATCTACACACAATACCCCATAATGACAAAGCAAAAAACGCTTTTTATAAATTTGTACTAATTTATTTAAAAAAATCCAAACTGAAATAACACATTTACTCAGTACTTTGTTGAAGCACCTTTGGCAGTGATTACAGCGTCGAGTCTTCTTGGGTACGACGCTACAAGCTCGGCACACCTGTATTTGGGGAGTTTCTCCCATTCTTCTCTGCAGATCCTCTCAAGCTCTGTCAGGTTAGATGGGGAGCGTTTAGTCCAGAGTTTTCCAAACTCGGTCCTGTTTTTTTTTTGCCTTAGCACGACACAGCTGATTCAAATAGCCAACTCATCATCAAGATTTGATCATTTAAATCAGCTATGTAGTGCTGGGGCAAAAAAAAACATTGAACCCAGGGAAGGCTCTGGGAAACGCGGTCTAGTCTGTTTCGGATGACGGCTGGTCAGAGCTTTTAGAGCAGAGATGGGTTTAGACAGCTGGCTTGATGATGTGTGGGAGTCTCATCATGTTATGTTGTCAACAGAAATTCATTGATGCTTAATTTGTGTATTTTTTTTGTTGTCAAATAAACAATTTCAAGAATAACGTCAAAAAATAAACAATCATCATATATGCCGTTTAGCAGACGCTTCTATCCAAAGAGACTTACAGTCAAACGTCCCAATTGGGAACCTATTTCCTTTAAATCGATCCCTACTTTTACCCAGAGCCCTATGGAGTCCTGATCTGAAGTAATGCACTGCATATGGAATAGCAGCAACAACCTTCGCTAGGTGGCTGAATCCCCTGCAGGCCTAACACACTAGCCTGGTGACATCCTGGCATTTCCGTAGCGTTGGATTTTACACGGTAAACTAGGCCTGAGGGGGACGTGCTGTTGATATCAACGGAGAGGTCAAATAATCCCTGTCTTTGTGCTTCGCCCCACCCCCCCCCCCCCCCCTATACATCTCCTGACTTGGTGATATTTCTACCGTCTCTGGGGAACTTGTTTTGTTTCATTTGACATTTCTGCAGCAATTCTGTGGTCTTTGTTTGAGACCCAAATGGCATCCTATTCCTTTTGTAGTGCACTACTTTTGAACAGGGCCCATAGGGCTTAACTCCAAAGTATTGGACTAGGGTATATAGGAAATATGGTGTAATTTGGGACACAAACTTTGCCTTCTTTGTTGATCATGAGCATCCCAGGGGTAGAGGGGTAGAGTGGAACGTGGTAGAAGCAAGGTAGGCCTATACTCGATCCTCTTTATCTGGAATGATGCTTTTAACTGACAGACAGATAGAGCTCCAGAACACTGACAGACAGCTAGCGCATCTCAGAACACTGACAGACAGCTAGCGACTCCCAGAACACTGACAGACAGCTAGCGCTCCAGAACACTGACAGACAGCTAAGCGCCCTCTAGAACACTGACAGACAGCTAGCGCTCCAGAACACTGACAGACAGCTAGCGCTCCAGAACACTGACAGACAGCTAGAGCTCCAGAACACTGACAGACAGCTAGCGCCCCAGAACACTGACAGACAGCTAGAGCTCCAGAACACTGACAGACAGCTAGCGCTCCAGAACACTGACAGACAGCTAGCACTCCAGAACACTGACAGACAGCTAGCGCTCCAGAACACTGACAGACAGCTAGCACTCCAGAACACTGACAGACAGCTAGCGATCCAGAACACTGACAGACAGCTAGCAGCTCCAGAACACTGACAGACAGCTAGCGCTCCAGAACACTGACAGACAGCTAGCGATCCAGAACACTGACAGACAGCTAGCGCCCCAGAACACTGACAGACAGCTAGCGCTCCAGAACACTGACAGACAGCTAGCGCCCCAGAACACTGACAGACAGCTAGCGCTCCAGAACACTGACAGACAGCTAGAGCTCCAGAACACTGACAGACAGCTAGAGCTCCAGAACACTGACAGACAGCTAGCACTCCAGAACACTGACAGACAGCTAGAGCTCCAGAACACTGACAGACAGCTAGCACGCCAGAACACTGACAGACAGCTAGCACTCCAGAACACTGACAGACAGCTAGCGATCCAGAACACTGATAGACAGCTAGAGCTCCAGAACACTGACAGACAGCTAGCGCTCTAGAACACTGACAGACAGCTAGCGCCCCAGAACACTGACAGACAGCTAGCGCTCCAGAACACTGACAGACAGCTAACGCCCCAGAACACTGACAGACAGCTAGCACTCCAGAACACTGACAGACAGCTAGAGCTCCAGAACACTGACAGACAGCTAGAGCTCCAGAACACTGACAGACAGCTAGAGCTCCAGAACACTGACAGACAGCTAGCGCTCCAGAACACTGACAGACAGCTAGAGCTCTAGAACACCGACAGACAGCTAGCACCCCAGAACACTGACAGACAGCTAGCGCTCTAGAACACTGACAGACAGCTAGCGCCCCAGAACACTGACAGACAGCTAGCGCTCTAGAACACTGACAGACAGCTAGCGCCCCAGAACACTGACAGACAGCTAGCACTCCAGAACACTGACAGACAGCTAGCGATCCAGAACACTGATAGACAGCTAGCACTCCAGAACACTGACAGACAGCTAGAGCTCCAGAACACTGACAGACAGCTAGAGCTCCAGAACACTGACAGACAGCTAGCGCTCCAGAACACTGACAGACAGCTAGAGCTCTAGAACACCGACAGACAGCTAGCGCCCCAGAACACTGACAGACAGCTAGAGATCTAGAACACTGACAGACAGCTAGCGCCCCAGAACACTGACAGACAGCTAGCACTCCAGAACACTGAAAGACAGCTAGCGCTCTAGAACACTGACAGACAGCTAGCGCTCCAGAACACTGACAGACAGCTAGCGCTCCAGAACACTGACAGACAGCAAAAAACAAAATTGCTTGCGCTACAGATGGCTATATTGGCCTGCTAATAAAGGACTAGTAAAGGCCCAGTGACTACATTTTTCAAAATTTTTAGGATGGCATCGTCAGCACCCCTACTTCCCGCGGCTATGTGTAACAGGGAGGGACTACCTGAACTTGTCCTTATCTGTTGCAAAATGTTTTTCCCTAACGTGTGGCGTAAGGAATACAACTCCTGGATGTGTGGGGCTTGCATTACTTTCTACCAGAACCCTATTGGCCCTGGTCAGTGCACTAGAGAGTGAATAGGAACCCAATGGGCCCTGGTCAGGCCCTGGTCAGGCTCGGGTCAGGAACTGCTCTGGAGTTTCGCATCAAGTCGATAGCGAGCTACCAGTAGCTCGCAGACAACCTATGAGTAGCACACCATACTGTCAAAAACAAATCTCACAAGTATCAGACACCGTAAGCTCCCAGCTATTATCTAATCAGCGCAACATTGACATTATCCCACCCCTGGTAAGCCACTATTGGCTAAAAAAAGTAAAACCTATCATAATATCTGCCAATTAATTTCCAGCAATATTCCCCCTTTCTGTTTGTGTGGTACAGGCACTTGTCTATCACTCCCTGCAGTAGCCAGTAGTGAAAGGCTCTATTGGCCTGCAGTAGCCAGTAGTGAAAGGCTCTATTGGCCTGCAGTAGCCAGTAGTTAGTTGCTCCTTTGACCTGCAGTAGCCAGTAGTGAACAGCTCTTTTGGCCTGCAGTAGCCAGTAGTGAACGACTCTTTTGACCTGCAGTAGCCAGTAGTGAACGACTCTTTTGGCCTGCAGTAGCCAGTAGTGAACAGCTCTTTTGACCTGCAGTAGCCAGTAGTGAACGACTCTTTTGGCCTGCAGTAGCCAGTAGTGAACGACTCTTTTGGCCTGCAGTAGCCAGTAGTGAACGACTCTTTTGGCCTGCAGTAGCCAGTAGTGAACGACTCTTTTGACCTGCAGTAGCCAGTAGTGAACGGCTCTTTTGGCCTGCAGTAGCCAGTAGTGAACGGCTCTATTGACCTGCAGTAGCCAGTAGTGAACGACTCTTTTGACCTGCAGTAGCCAGTAGTGAACGACTCTTTTGGCCTGCAGTAGCCAGTAGTGAACGGCTCTTTTGGCCTGCAGTAGCCAGTAGTGAACGACTCTTTTGACCTGCAGTAGCCAGTAGTGAACGGTTCTTTTGGCCTGCAGTAGCCAGTAGTGAACAGCTCTTTTGGCCTGCAGTAGCCAGTAGTGAACGGCTCTATTGACCTGCAGTAGCCAGTAGTGAACAGCTCTTTTGGCCTGCAGTAGCCAGTAGTGAACGGCTCTATTGGCCTGCAGTAGCCAGTAGTGAACAGCTCTTTTGGCCTGCAGTAGCCAGTAGTGAACAGCTCTTTTGGCCTGCAGTAGCCAGTAGTGAACGGCTCTTTTGACCTGCAGTAGCCAGTAGTTAGTTGCTCTTTTGACCTGCAGTAGCCAGTAGTGAACGACTCTTTTGACCTGCAGTAGCCAGTAGTGAACGGCTCTTTTGGCCTGCAGTAGCCAGTAGTGAACGACTCTTTTGACCTGCAGTAGCCAGTAGTTAGTTGCTCTTTTGACCTGCAGTAGCCAGTAGTTAGTTGCTCTTTTGGCCTGCAGTAGCCAGTAGTGAACGACTCTTTTGACCTGCAGTAGCCAGTAGTTAGTTGCTCTTTTGGCCTGCAGTAGCCAGTAGTGAACGAGCTCTTTTGGCCTGCAGTAGCCAGTAGTGAACGACTCCTTTGACCTGCAGTAGCCAGTAGTTAGTTGCTCTTTTGGCCTGCAGTAGCCAGTAGTGAACGGCTCTTTTGGCCTGCAGTAGCCAGTAGTGAACGGCTCTTTTGGCCTGCAGTAGCCAGTAGTGAACGGCTCTTTTGGCCTGCAGTAGCCAGTAGTGAACGACTCTTTTGACCTGCAGTAGCCAGTAGTTAGTTGCTCTTTTGACCTGCAGTAGCCAGTAGTGAACGGTTCTTTTGACCTGCAGTAGCCAGTAGTTAGTTGCTCTTTTGACCTGCAGTAGCCAGTAGTGAACGGCTCTTTTGGCCTGCAGTAGCCAGTAGTGAACGGCTCTTTTGGCCTGCAGTAGCCAGTAGTGAACGGCTCTTTTGGCCTGCAGTAGCCAGTAGTGAACGACTCTTTTGACCTGCAGTAGCCAGTAGTGAACGACTCTTTTGACCTGCAGTAGCCAGTAGTGAACGGCTCTTTTGGCCTGCAGTAGTCAGTAGTGAACGACTCTTTTGACCTGCAGTAGCCAGGTAGTGAACGACTCTTTTGACCTGCAGTAGCCAGTAGTTAGTGGCTCTTTTGACCTGCAGTAGCCAGTAGTGAACGGCTCTTTTGACCTGCAGTAGCCAGTAGTGAACGGCTCTTTTGGCCTGCAGTAGCCAGTAGTGAACGACTCTTTTGACCTGCAGTAGCCAGTAGTGAACGGCTCTTTTGGCCTGCAGTAGCCAGTAGTGAACGACTCTTTTGGCCTGCAGTAGCCAGTAGTGAACGACTCTTTTGACCTGCAGTAGCCAGTAGTGAACGGCTCTTTTGGCCTGCAGTAGCCAGTAGTGAACGACTCTTTTGACCTGCAGTAGCCAGTAGTGAACGGCTCTTTTGACCTGCAGTAGCCAGTAGTGAACGGCTCTTTTGGCCTGCAGTAGCCAGTAGTGAACGGCTCTTTTGACCTGCAGTAGCCAGTAGTGAACGGTTCTTTTGGCCTGCAGTAGCCAGTAGTGAACAGCTCTTTTGGCCTGCAGTAGCCAGTAGTTAGTTGCTCTTTTGACCTGCAGTAGCCAGTAGTGAAAGGCTCTATTGGCCTGCAGTAGCCAGTAGTTAGTTGCTCCTTTGACCTGCAGTAGCCAGTAGTGAACGACTCTTTTGGCCTGCAGTAGCCAGTAGTGAACGACTCTTTTGGCCTGCAGTAGCCAGTAGTGAACAGCTCTTTTGACCTGCAGTAGCCAGTAGTGAACGACTCTTTTGGCCTGCAGTAGCCAGTAGTGAACGACTCTTTTGGCCTGCAGTAGCCAGTAGTGAATGACTCTTTTGGCCTGCAGTAGCCAGTAGTGAACGACTCTTTTGACCTGCAGTAGCCAGTAGTGAACGGCTCTTTTGGCCTGCAGTAGCCAGTAGTGAACGGCTCTATTGACCTGCAGTAGCCAGTAGTGAACGACTCTTTTGACCTGCAGTAGCCAGTAGTGAACGACTCTTTTGGCCTGCAGTAGCCAGTAGTGAACGACTCTTTTGGCCTGCAGTAGCCAGTAGTGAACAGCTCTTTTGACCTGCAGTAGCCAGTAGTGAATGACTCTTTGGGCCTGCAGTAGCCAGTAGTGAACGACTCTTTTGGCCTGCAGTAGCCAGTAGTGAACGACTCTTTTGGCCTGCAGTATCCAGTAGTGAACGACTCTTTTGACCTGCAGTAGCCAGTAGTGAACGGCTCTTTTGGCCTGCAGTAGCCAGTAGTGAACGGCTCTATTGACCTGCAGTAGCCAGTAGTGAACGACTCTTTTGACCTGCAGTAGCCAGTAGTGAACGACTCTTTTGGCCTGCAGTAGCCAGTAGTGAACTTGCTCTATTGGCCTGCAGTAGCCAGTAGTTAGTTGCTCTTTTGGCCTGCAGTAGCCAGTAGTGTAGATCTGCTCTTTTGGCCTGCAGTAGCCAGTAGTGAACGACTCTTTTGACCTGCAGTAGCCAGTAGTTAGTTGCTCTTTTGGCCTGCAGTAGCCAGTAGTGAACGACTCTTTTGACCTGCAGTAGCCAGTAGTTAGTTGCTCTTTTGGCCTGCAGTAGCCAGTAGTGAACGACTCCTTTGACCTGCAGTAGCCAGTAGTTAGTTGCTCTTTTGACCTGCAGTAGCCAGTAGTGAACGGTTCTTTTGGCCTGCAGTAGCCAGTCGTGAACGGCTCTTTTGGCCTGCAGTAGCCAGTAGTGAACGGCTCTTTTGCCCTGCAGTAGCCAGTAGTGAACGACTCTTTTGACCTGCAGTAGCCAGTAGTTAGTTGCTCTTTTGACCTGCAGTAGCCAGTAGTGAACGGTTCTTTTGGCCTGCAGTAGCCAGTAGTTAGTTGCTCTTTTGACCTGCAGTAGCCAGTAGTGAACGGTTCTTTTGGCCTGCAGTAGCCAGTAGTGAACGGCTCTTTTGGCCTGCAGTAGCCAGTAGTGAACGGCTCTTTTGGCCTGCAGTAGCCAGTAGTGAACGACTCTTTTGACCTGCAGTAGCCAGTAGTGAACGACTCTTTTGACCTGCAGTAGCCAGTAGTGAACGGCTCTTTTGGCCTGCAGTAGTCAGTAGTGAACGACTCTTTTGACCTGCAGTAGCCAGTAGTGAACGACTCTTTTGACCTGCAGTAGCCAGTAGTGAACGGCTCTTTTGACCTGCAGTAGCCAGTAGTTAGTGGCTCTTTTGACCTGCAGTAGCCAGTAGTGAACGACTCTTTTGACCTGCAGTAGCCAGTAGTGAACGGCTCTTTTGGCCTGCAGTAGCCAGTAGTGAACGACTCTTTTGACCTGCAGTAGCCAGTAGTGAACGGCTCTTTTGGCCTGCAGTAGCCAGTAGTGAACGACTCTTTTGACCTGCAGTAGCCAGTAGTGAACGCTCTTTTGACCTGCAGTAGCCAGTAGTGAACGGCTCTTTTGGCCTGCAGTAGCCAGTAGTGAACGACTCTTTTGACCTGCAGTAGCCAGTAGTGAACGGCTCTTTTGACCTGCAGTAGCCAGTAGTGAACGGCTCTTTTGGCCTGCAGTAGCCAGTAGTGAACGGCTCTTTTGACCTGCAGTAGCCAGTAGTGAACGGTTCTTTTGGCCTGCAGTAGCCAGTAGTGAACAGCTCTTTTGGCCTGCAGTAGCCAGTAGTTAGTTGCTCTTTTGACCTGCAGTAGCCAGTAGTGAAAGGCTCTATTGGCCTGCAGTAGCCAGTAGTTAGTTGCTCCTTTGACCTGCAGTAGCCAGTAGTGAACGACTCTTTTGGCCTGCAGTAGCCAGTAGTGAACGACTCTTTTGGCCTGCAGTAGCCAGTAGTGAACAGCTCTTTTGACCTGCAGTAGCCAGTAGTGAACGACTCTTTTGGCCTGCAGTAGCCAGTAGTGAACGACTCTTTTGGCCTGCAGTAGCCAGTAGTGAATGACTCTTTTGGCCTGCAGTAGCCAGTAGTGAACGACTCTTTTGACCTGCAGTAGCCAGTAGTGAACGGCTCTTTTGGCCTGCAGTAGCCAGTAGTGAACGGCTCTATTGACCTGCAGTAGCCAGTAGTGAACGACTCTTTTGACCTGCAGTAGCCAGTAGTGAACGACTCTTTTGGCCTGCAGTAGCCAGTAGTGAACGACTCTTTTGGCCTGCAGTAGCCAGTAGTGAACAGCTCTTTTGACCTGCAGTAGCCAGTAGTGAATGACTCTTTGGGCCTGCAGTAGCCAGTAGTGAACGACTCTTTTGGCCTGCAGTAGCCAGTAGTGAACGACTCTTTTGGCCTGCAGTATCCAGTAGTGAACGACTCTTTTGACCTGCAGTAGCCAGTAGTGAACGGCTCTTTTGGCCTGCAGTAGCCAGTAGTGAACGGCTCTATTGACCTGCAGTAGCCAGTAGTGAACGACTCTTTTGACCTGCAGTAGCCAGTAGTGAACGACTCTTTTGACCTGCAGTAGCCAGTAGTGAATTGCTCTTTTGGCCTGCAGTAGCCAGTAGTGAACTGCTCTTTTGGCCTGCAGTAGCCAGTAGTGAACGACTCTTTTGACCTGCAGTAGCCAGTAGTTAGTTGCTCCTTTGACCTGCAGTAGCCAGTAGTTAGTTGCTCTTTTGACCTGCAGTAGCCAGTAGTGAACGACTCTTTTGACCTGCAGTAGCCAGTAGTTAGTTGCTCTTTTGGCCTGCAGTAGCCAGTAGTGAACAGCTCTTTTGGCCTGCAGTAGCCAGTAGTTAGTTGCTCTTTTGACCTGCAGTAGCCAGTAGTGAACGGCTCTATTGGCCTGCAGTAGCCAGTAGTGAACGACTCTTTTGGCCTGCAGTAGCCAGTAGTGAACGGCTCTTTTGGCCTGCAGTAGCCAGTAGTGAACGACTCTTTTGACTTGCAGTAGCCAGTAGTGAACGACTCTTTTGGCCTGCAGTAGCCAGTAGTGAACGGCTCTTTTGGCCTGATTTTCGTACTTTTACTTTAGCTTTTTGAGCTCCAGACATCAATTATCTGCAGATAAATTATAAAACATATTTTCTGAAGAGGATAATTCCTCGAGCTGGAGCTGTATTGTGAGGACAGAGCCTTATAATGGTCCCCGCTAATTTTTTTTCTGTGAGTTAAAGTTTAATAATTTGGTCGGGTAAAAAATTGTATCGGTACTTACATTTCACAATCTGACGTAGTAGTAGGCAACGTTTTGGACTTTAATAAATGAGTAATTTACCATTTCTAAGCATTACTGGACAATGAGCTGTTTGGGAGTTGTATGAACAGCTGCTTCAAGGTGAACGGAGCCAAATCTTCCGGCTCACAGAAAAGACTGGGAATGCCAATCACTAGTAGCCAATTGACGTGATAACCGTCTTGTGGGTAGATAGAAATACTTTCCCCAAAACCTTCTTAATTAAACGTTAACTGCAAAGTAGGCTTACATGGCAGAAGTATTGTATATAATTTGCATCAATAATTTTTTATTTGCAAACTTTGCCATGAAATGAGCAGCAGAAGTATAGAAACGTCACTAGATCAGCACATTAGACGTCATACTAGATGAGCAATTAAAGGGTCAGATTAGCTATTAAAGGGGAATTACACAAAAAAACAAAATGTGTTATTTTTCTTCCAGACCCCCCAAAAAAAGTGATTTAAGCATTGACATCGACTCAGAACATTCAATTTCGTTGTTTCTCTTAGAAAAATTATAAATTTGAGAGCAAAAAACCAAAAAATAATTTAATGCAAAATATAATCATACGAGTATGATTTCTGTATTATCTAATTTACACATCTTGAAATTTTGAAAACATTTTGGGACTATGTAAAAAAAAAAATGGACTAATGAAACAAATATCAAAATGTTGTTTTTGGGGTGGAGTTTTCCTTTAACAAATGGACCATCTCCTTGTACATTGTAAATCATTAACATTTTAACTGACAACAGTGACATTTGTTTGACCCATAAGGATATCGATTAATAGATTAATGATTGCTAATCAGATGATGATGACTGAGCGTTGGATTAATTAATGGAGATCATGATCATTGCTTATTACAGCACTTTGATATATCAGCTGATGTAAGAAGGGCTATATAAATACATTTGATTTGATTTGATTTGATTATTAGCCAATCCAATGAGGCAGCAAATGGACGTGGATTCGTCCCAAATAGCACACTACCCTAAATATTGCAACAACAACAACAACAACAACAACAAAATCACCAGAGCCCTGTGTCTCTGGACAAAAAATAGTGCACTACAAAAGGGAATAGGATGCCATTTGGGACACACGACATGAAATGTAGATATATCACTGTTAAATATGAAATTAATATTGCTTTTCTGTTCTCTGATTAGCTCACCGAATATGTTGCTAATTAGCAGCTGCACCTCTCCTTCTTGACGCTCGATTTAAAAATAGCACACGGATGTAATTGGACACGTCTGTAAACAATAATGTAATGATCAAATGATGGGGTGGGTGGGGGGGGGGGGGGAATACAGATGTCTGTTAGATTGGTATTTAATGTAGGTATTTGTTTGCTTCTTACACAGTGTTTAATAGTCACATGTACAGGGTTGCAGGTGACATTTCAGGTTACAGGGACAATCTTATGCTCTGGGCTCCAACATGCAGGACTAAGTCAAATAAAACAATGACAACGGTAATAATGTTGAAATAGAACTATATACATCATAATAACTGCAGCAGTGATGAATAAATAACATCACATAAAGACTGAGGGGGAGGTGGGAATGACCATAGAGGGAACAGCAGGCAGAGTAAAGACTGAGAGGGTGGGGGGGAATGACCACAGATGGAACAGCAGGCAGAGTAAAGACTGAGAGGGAGGGGGGAATGACCATAGAGGGAACAGCAGGCAGAGTAAAGACTGAGAGGGTGGGGGGGAATGACCATAGATGGAACAGCAGGCAGAGTAAAGACTGAGGGGGAGGGGGGAATGACCATAGAGGGAACAGCAGGCAGAGTAAAGACTGAGAGGGAGGGGGGAATGACCATAGAGGGAACAGCAGGCAGAGTAAAGACTGAGAGGGAGGGGGGAATGACCATAGAGGGAACAGCAGGCAGAGTAAAGACTGAGAGGGTGGGGGGGAATGACCATAGATGGAACAGCAGGCAGAGTAAAGACTGAGGGGGAGGGGGGAATGACCATAGAGGGAACAGCAGGCAGACTAATGGACCATTGAGGGGTGGGGGGAATGACCATAGAGGGAACAGCAGGCAAATAAAGACTGAGGGGGTGGGGGGGAATGACCATAGAGGGAACAGCAGGCAAATAAAGACTGAGGGGGTGGGGGGAATGAACATAGAGGGAACAGCAGGCAGACTAAAGACTGAGAGGGGAGGGGGGAATGACCATAGAGGGAACAGCAGGCAGACTAAAGACTGAGAGGGGAGGGGGGAATGACCATAGAGGGAACAGCAGGCAGAGTAAAGGACCATTGAGGGTGGGGGGGAATGACCATAGAGGGAACAGCAGGCAGAGTAAAGGACCATTGAGGGGTGGGGGGGAATGACCATAGAGGGAACAGCAGGCAGAGTAAAGACTGAGAGGGAGGGGGGAATGACCATAGAGGGAACAGCAGGCAGAGTAAAGGACCATTGAGGGGTGGGGGGGAATGACCATAGAGGGAACAGCAGGCAGACTAAAGACTGAGAGGGGAGGGGGGAATGACCATAGAGGGAACAGCAGGCAGAGTAAAGGACCATTGAGGGTGGGGGGGAATGACCATAGAGGGAACAGCAGGCAGAGTAAAGGACCATTGAGGGGTGGGGGGGAATGACCATAGAGGGAACAGCAGGCAGAGTAAAGACTGAGAGGGAGGGGGGAATGACCATAGAGGGAACAGCAGGCAGAGTAAAGGACCATTGAAGGGTGGGGGGGAATGACCATAGAGGGAACAGCAGGCAGACAAAAGACTGAGAGGGAGGGGGGAATGACCATAGAGGGAACAGCAGGCAGACTAAAGACTGAGAGGGGAGGGGGGAATGACCATAGATGGAACAGCAGGCAGAGTAAAGACTGAGGGGGAGGGGGGAATGACCATAGGGGGAACAGCAGGCAGACTAATGGACCATTGAGGGTGGGGGGGAATGACCATAGAGGGAACAGCAGGCAGAGTAAAGACTGAGAGGGTGGGGGGAATGACCAATAGGGAGGGGGGAGCAAGTAGCTGACTAGTGGTGGCTATTCAACAGTTTGATGATCTGAGGGTAGAAACTATTGGCCAGTCTGACAGCTTGATGATCTGAGGGTAGAAACTATTGGCCAGTCTGACAGTTTGATGCTCCTGTACTGCTCAGGTCTGAGTGATGGAGGTGGGGAGAACAGGCAATGACTCGGGTGGCTGGGGTCCCTGATGAGGCAGGGGTCCCTGATGAGGCAGTGGTCCCTGATGAGGCAGAGGTCCCTGATGAGGCAGAGGTCCCTGATGAGGCAGGGGTCCCTGATGAGGCAGGGGTCCCTGATGAGGCAGTGGTCCTTGATGAGGCAGTGGTCCCTGATGAGGCAGGGGTCCCTGATGAGGCTGGGGTCCCTGATGAGGCAGGGGTCCCTGATGAGGCAGGGGTCCCTGATGAGGCAGTGTGCACCCAATGGCTGCTTCGAGCTGTAGTCAATGAACAGCATCCTCACAAATGCATCCCTTTTGTCCAGGTGGGTAAGGGAAGTGTGCCGTGCAATAGCGATTGCGTTGTCCTTGGATCTGCCAGGGCGGTAGGCTTATTGAAGAGGGTCTAGTGTGTCAGGGAGGAGGGAGGAGATGATATATGGTCTTTGACTAGCCTCTCCAAGCACTTCATGATGACGGAAGTGAGTGCTACTGGTTTGTTGTCATTCAGTTCAGTTGTTTTCACCTTTCTTGGGCACGGGGATGACAGTGGACATGTTGAAGCAGGTGGGTATAACGACCTGAGCTAAGGACAGATTGAACATGTCAGAGAACACAACAGTAGGTTGGACAATAGAACAAGTCAAAATTCAACCAAGGCTGAAAAACGTCCGAAAGAACGTTTGTATGAGCTGGAACACTAGCGCGAGGCGATCGCAAATGAATTGAAAAAAAACCTTCGTTGAGCCTCTTCTGACTGGAATGATGCTTAGAATTCCATTTCCCCTAAATGACAACAAAACAAAGTATCGCCCATTTTTATTATACCACTACAATATGCATATCATGCCTAGATACTTCAGGTTTTGTTAATTTCAGTATTGCCTTGTATAATGTATCGTTCATTTTACAATGCAATTAAATCTAGTTGCCTTTGATAGACAACTCTCAGATCTTTCTTGATGGTTTATTCCCGTAGTTCACAACAACAGTCTTGCTTGCATATTGCAAAATCGTCTTTATGGAGTCAGATAAAATAAAAAATAAAATGTTTTATAGACTTTGATCATATTAATTTCATAGTCTTATTATGGGTCGTATATGAGGTGTATAGAATATGCTTATATATGATAAATACTACCCCACTACAGGGCTGTATAGCAAATGGCACCCTAATCCCTTAGTGTAGTAAGTAGTGCACTTTTAAATGGAATAGGATGCCATTTGGGATAGTGTCTGAGGCCCAGCCGTGATGGAGAGCAGCAGAGATGAGGCGAGACGCCAGCAGGCAGACTGAAGTGGTGTTTAACAGGCTAATAATGAGATGAGGAGGTGTGTTTATACATGACCTGTCCTAGAGGAACTCAATATGAGGAGTGTATTCTGTTTACATTAAGGTTCTGGAGGTAAATGGAACCTACCATTCCTCTCAACGTTTATTGAGTACAAGGGTGTGTGTCCCAAATCACCATGTTCCCTATATACTGTAGTAGGGCCCTGGTCAAAAGTAGTGCACTATATATAGGGATTAGGTTGCCATTTGGAACTTAAATCCAATTCTTCTAGCTAACGCCTCCTTCTTACCACAGTACTGCTGTACCTCTATGTCTATTAGAAACAGATGCATAATGGTTAAATATCCTACAAATGAAGAAGTGTCCTAGGCCTATCCCACTTCCAGCCGTTTTCACTGATCCTTTTATATTGTTGAGCCATTAATGTCCCTTTAAAGACAAACAGTCCTTCCATTTCTCACTCATTCTACTACTGCTTTCATCCTCTGCTCATCCTAGCTAGTAGTGTGTGTGTGTGTGTGTGTGTGTGTGTGTGTGTGTGTGTGTGTGTGTGTGTGTGTGTGTGTGTGTGTGTGTGTGTGTGTGTGTTTCCGCAGTAGATGGTTGGTTCCTAGAGGAAGAGCTATCTCAGTCATTGTCCAGTGGTAATCAAAGTCGGGGAGAACTGCAGTGGGGTTGCCAAAATGTATTTTTTTGGTTGTTTTACATTAAGAGTACAGATTATTGTATGGGACAATGTAGATATGTTTTTGAAAAAGATCATTTGAAAGATACAATTTTATTGAGTAAATGTATTTATTGGTTTCTTTTCATTTTGATAAGAGATGAAAATGCAATGAATTTAAGATTATTTGTTGAAGTAAAAATCTAAATTTTCCAATTTTAAGGCTGCGTCATTAAATTTGGGGTAGGGTGGGGTCGCAAGATATTATTTGGAAGAAAAGGGGGTCCCCAGAAATTCTGGCCAAAAAAATGTGAATACCACTGGTCTAGAAGGTTTAGCAGCTGGCATCAGTATCTCCAGTCATCTGGCTACATCCCAAATGGAACCCTATTCCCTATATAGTGCACTACTTTGGACCAGACCCCATATACAGTGCCTTCGGAAAGTATTCCGACCCTTTGACTTTTTACACATTTTGTTATGTTGGAGCCGTATTCTAAAATGGATTAAATAAAAACAAATCCTCAGCAACTACACACAATACCCCATAATGACATCACAATACCCCATAATGACATCACAATACCCCATAATGACATCACAATACCCCATAATGACATCACAATACCCCATAAGGTTTTTCAGTGGCAGGGACTGGGAGACTAGTCAGGATCAAGGAAAATATGACCGGAGCAAAGTACAGAGAGATCCCTGATGAAAACCTGCTCCAGAGCGCTCAGGACCTTAGACTGGGGGTGAAGGTTCACCTTCCAACAGGACAATGACCTTAAGCACAAAGCCAAGACAATGCAGGAGTGGCTTTGGGACAAGTCTCTGAATGTCTTTGAGTGGCCCAGCCAGACCATGGACTTGAACCCAATCGAACATCTCTGGAGAGACCTGAAAATAGCTGTGCAGCGATTCTCCCCATCCAACCTGACAGAGCTTGAGAGGATCTGCGGAGACGAATGGGAGAAACTTCCCAAATACAGACGTGCCAAGCTTGCAGCGTCACACCCGAGAAGACTTGAGGATGTGATCGCTGCCAAAATGTGCTGCAACAAAGAACTGAGTAAAGGGTCTGAATACTTATGTAAATGTAATATTTCCTTTTTTTTATATATATATATAAATTAGCAAATATTTCTAAAAAACGGTTTTATCTTTGTCATTATCGGGATATTGTGTATAGATTGATGAGGGAAAAAAAACGATGTAATACATTTTAGAATAACGCTGTAATGTAAAAAAATTTGGAAAGTCAAGGGGTCTGAATATTTTCTGACAACACGGTATATAAATACAGTATATATATATATATATATATATATATATATATAGTGAATAAGGTACCGTTTGAGACTGAACTCTGCAGAGGGAGTTCTATCAGGAACCAGGTCCGGCTAGGCTAGAATACCAAGGAGGTTATTCCCTGCTTATGTACTGATTGAAAATCATCGGGTGGTTGGCTGGCCTGCCTGCCTGCAGGTCAGGACTATTCTGATTTATTTAGTACTAATTGATTTTCATCTTTTCTTGTAAAAGATGATTCTTATTCTCATTCAGCCAAGAATACCAATATCACCTTGGGCATTACATTGCTACTTTAGCACAGTGACATGAGGATGAACCCTACAGTTATATACCTGTATTAACTTACTAGAATAATGATGATGAACCCTACAGTATACAGTATAGTCCATTACTTTTGACCAGAGCCCTATGACCCTATGGAACCCTATGTGTCCATGTCAAAAGTAGTGCACTATAATGGAATAGGGTGTTAATTGGGATGCATCTGTTTTGGACGGCGCTGTTTTTCATGGTTCAGCCTGGGCCCCTTAGTTCCAGCGAAGGGAAATCGTAATGCTACAGCATACAATGACATTCTAGACGATTCTGTGCTTCCAACTTTGTGGCAACAGTTTGAGGAAGGACCTTTCCTGTTTCAGCATGACAATGCCACCGTGCATAAAGTGAGGTCCATACAGAAATGGTTTGTCGAGGTCGGTGTGAAAGAACTTGACTGGTCTGCACAGAGCCCTGACCTCAACCCCATCGAACACCCTTGGGATGAATTGAAATGCCGAATGCAAGCCAGGCCTATTCGTCCAACATCACTAATGCACTTGTAACTGAATCGAAGCAAGTCCCCGCAGCAATGTTCCAATTTCAAGTGGAAAGCCTTCCCAGAAGAGTGGAGGCTGTTATAGCAGCAAAGGGGGGACCAACTCCATATTAATGCCCATGATTTTGGAATGAGATGTTCGACAAGCAGGTGTCCAAATACTTCTGGTTGTGTTCTACATGTACAGTGCATTCGGAAAGTATTCAGACCCATTGACTTTTTCAAAATGTTGTTACGTTACAGCCTAATTCTAAAATGTAATAAATAGTTTTCTTCGCCCTCGTCAATCAACACACAATACCCCATAATGACAAAGCAAAAACTGAAATATCACATTTACATGAAAACATAAATGAAATGAGTTGCAAAATTAATATGAAATATAGTGAAGACGTTGACAAGGTTATAAATAATGATTTTTTTATTGAAATAATAATTGTGTCCTTTAAACTTTGCTTTCGTCAAAGAATCCTCCACTTGCAGCAATTACAGCCTTGCAGACCTTTGGCATTCTAGTCAATTTCCTGAAGTAATCTGAAGACATTTCACCCCATGCATCCTGAAGCACCTCCCACAAATTGGATTGGCTTGATGTGCACTTCTTACATACCATATGGTCAAGCTGCTCCCACAACAACTCAATAGGGTTGAGATCCGGTGACTGTGCTGGCCACTCCATTATAAACAGAATACTAACTGACTGCTTCTTCCCTAAATAGTTCTTGCATAGTTTGGAGCTGTGCTTTGGGTCATTGTCCTGTTGTAGGAGGAAATTGGCTCCAATTGTACTTGTCCTCTTGCTCAATTGTGCCTCCTACTCCTCTTTCTATTCTGTTTAGAGCCAGTTTGTGCTGTTCTGTGAAGGGAGTAGTACACAGTGTTGTACGAGATCTTCAGTTTCTTGGCAATTTCTCGTATGGAATAGCCTTCATTTCTCAGAACAAGAATAGACTGACGAGTTTCAGAAGAAAGTACTTTGTTTCTGGCCATTTTGTGCCTGTAATCGAACCCACAAATGCTGATGCTCCAGATACTCAACTAGTCTAAAGAAGGTCAGTTTTATTGCTTCTTTAATCTAGGACAATAGTTTTCAGCTTTGCTAACATAATTGCAAAAGTATTTTCTAATGATCAATTAGCCTTTTAAAATGATAAACTTGGATTAGCTAACACAACATGCCATTGGAACACAGGAGTGATGGTTGCTGATAATGGCCTCTGTACACCTATGTAGATATTCCATAAAAAATACAATAGTCATTTACAACATTAACAATGTCTACACTCAATTTTATGTTATTTTAATGGACAAAAAATGTGCTTTTCTTTCAAAAACACGGACATTTCTAAGTGACCCCAAACTTTTGAGCAGTTGTGTATATATAGAGTACCAGTCAAAAGTTTAGACACACCTATTCATTGAAGGTTTATCTTTATTTTGACTATTTTCTACATTGTTGATTAATAGTGAAGACATCAAAACTATGAAATAACAACATATGGAATCATGTAGTAACCAAAAAAGTGTTAAACAAATCAATTTATATTTTATATCTGAGATTCTTCAAAGTAGCCACCCTTTGCCTTGATGACACCTTTGCACACTCTTCTCATTCTGTCAACCAGCTTCACATGGAATGCTTTTCCAACAGTCTTGAAGGAGTTCCCACATATGCTGAGCACTTGTTGGCTGCTTTTCCTTCACTCTGCGGTCCAATTAATTCCAGACAATCTCAATTGGTTTGAGGTCGGGTGATTGTGGAGGCCAGGTCATCTGATGCAGCAGTTCATCACTCTCCTTCTTGGTAGCTCTTGCACATTGCTCTGTGCTGACCAATCAAGTCCTTCCACACCAATCTCGACAAACCATTTCTGTATGGACCTCGCTTTGTGCACGGGGGGCATTGTCATGCTGAAACAGGAAAGGTTATTCCCCAGAGTGTTGCCACAAAGTTGGAAGCACAGAATCGTATAGAATGTCATTGTATGCTGTAGCGTTAAGATTTCCCTTCACTGGAACTAAGGGGCCCGAAACATGAAAAACAGGGCCGAATTGACTTGGAAAGGTGGCATCCTATGACGGTGCCACGTTGAAAGTCAATGAGCTCTTCAGTAAGGCCATTCTACTTCCAATGTTTGTCTATGGAGATTGCATGGCTGTGTGCTCGATTGTATCTGTCAGCAACGGGTGTGGCTGAAATATCCACTAATTTTAAGTGGTGTCCACATACTATATATATATATATGTATATATATATATATATACAGTATATTAAAAATACAGTATTTTACAACAGTAAATCATAGTGGATGCTCCTGAAATGTGTGTTACTGATGACTCCTCCTCCTGATGACTCCTCCTCCTGATGACTCCACCTCCTGATGACTCCTCCTCATCCTCCTGAAAACTCCTCCTCCTCCTGACGAAGTGTTACTGATGACTCCTCCTCCTGATGATGATGTGTTACTGATGACTCCTCCTCCTGATGATGTGTTACTGATGACTCCTCCTTCTGATGACTCCTCCTCCTAGTAGTGCAGGGCTCTTGTCAAAAGTAGTGCACTATGTTGAATAGGCTGCTCTTTAGGACTTACTTATGACATCTAGTTGGAGAAAGAGAGATATCTCTCTATCTGGGAGATTTTCGCACTGTTAGAAAGTTGAAGGGTCCTTGATAACTTGTCACGATGTAGTCGCGGCTCTCAAGAGTTTTGTGATGTTAGATGAGAGATCTGTTCATATCTGTTCACACGCCGTAATGTGACTTGTCACTCAGGCTCAGCGTGCTAGAACACACAACCAATGACATTATGTCACAATTATTATGTCACAATCGCCTCTTTATGAATATGTCATGTGATGTCATGTATCGGGGTGTTTTGGCCTCCAATCCATTTGTCTCTTGTGATTGGTGATGAAGAGGTGTAACCAACCTACTACTACAGCCTTCATCCCAACTTCATCTCAACCTACTACTACGGCCTTCATCTCAACCAACTACTACAGCCTTCATCTCAACCTACTACTACAGCCTTCATCTCAACTTCATCTCAACCTACTACTACGGCCTTCATCTCAATCTACTACTACAGCCTTCATCTCAACTTCATCTCAACCTACTACTACAGCCTTCATCTCAACCTACTACTACAGCCTTCATCTCAACCTACTACTACAGCCTTCATCTCAAACTACTACTACAGCCTACATCTCAACCTACTACTACAGCCTTCATCCCAACTTCATCTCAACCTACTACTACAGCCTTCATCTCAAACTACTACTACAGCCTACATCTCAACCTACTACTACAGCCTTCATCTCAACTTCATCTCAACCTACTACTACAGCCTTCATCTCAAACTACTACTACAGCCTACATCTCAACCTACTACTACAGCCTTCATCTCAAACTACTACTACAGCCTACATCTCAACCTACTACTACAGCCTTCATCCCAACTTCATCTCAACCTACTACTACGGCCTTCATCTCAACCTACTACTACAGCCTTCATCTCAAACTACTACTACAGCCTACATCTCAACCTACTACTACAGCCTTCATCTCAACTTCATCTCAACCTACTACTACAGCCTTCATCTCAAACTACTACTACAGCCTACATCTCAACCTACTACTACAGCCTTCATCTCAAACTACTACTACAGCCTACATCTCAAACTACTACTACAGCCTACATCTCAAACTACTACTACAGCCTTCATCTCAAACTACTACTACAGCCCTCTCCACTCTCGCCACACCCTACTACTACAGCCCTCTCACCTCTCACAGCCTTCATCTCAACCTACTACTACAGCCTTCATCTCAACCTACTACTACAGCCTTCATCTCAACCTACTACTACAGCCTTCATCTCAAACTACTACTACAGCCTACATCTCAACCTACTACTACAGCCTTCATCTCAACTTCATCTCAACCTACTACTACGGCCTTCATCTCAACCTACTACTACAGCCTTCATCTCAACCTACTACTACAGCCCTCTCACTCTCACAGCCCACTCACCTACTACACCGCCTACATCTCAACCTACTACTACAGCCTTCATCCCAACTTCATCTCAACCTACTACTACGGCCTTCATCTCAACCTACTACTACAGCCTTCATCTCAAACTACTACTACAGCCTACATCTCAACCTACTACTACAGCCTTCATCTCAACTTCATCTCAACCTACTACTACAGCCTTCATCTCAAACTACTACTACAGCCTACATCTCAACCTACTACTACAGCCTTCATCTCAAACTACTACTACAGCCTACATCTCAAACTACTACTACAGCCTACATCTCAACCACTCACCTACTACACGGCCTTCATCTCAAACTACTACTACAGCCTTCATCTCAACCTACTACTACAGCCTTCATCTCAACCTACTACTACAGCCCCTCACCATCTCAACCTACTACTACAGCCTACATCTCAAACTACTACTACAGCCTTCATCTCAACCTACTACTACCGCCTTCATCTCAACCCTCACCTACTACTACAGCCTTCATCTCAACTTCATCTCAACCTACTACTACAGCCTACATCTCAACCTACTACTACAGCCTTCATCTCAACCTACTACTACGGCCTTCATCTCAACTTCATCTCAACCTACTACTACAGCCTACATCTCAACCTACTACTACAGCCTTCATCTCAACCTACTACTACGGCCTTCATCTCAACTTCATCTCAACCTACTACTACAGCCTTCATCTCAACCTACTACTACGGCCTTCATCTCAACCTACTACTACAGCCTTCATCTCAAACTACTACTACAGCCTACATCTCAACCTACTACTACAGCCTTCATCTCAACTTCATCTCAACCTACTACTACGGCCTTCATCTCAACCTACTACTACAGCCTTCATCTCAACCTACTACTACAGCCCCCCTTCATCTCAACCTACTACTACAGCCTTCATCTCAACTTCATCTCAACCTACTACTACGGCCTTCATCTCAACCTACTACTACAGCCTTCATCTCAACCTACTACTACAGCCTACATCTCAACCTACTACTACAGCCTTCATCTCAAACTACTACTACAGCCTTCATCTCAACCTACTACTACAGCCTTCATCTCAAATGGCCCTCTATTTCCCCTATAAGTAGTGGGTACTATATAGTGCACTATGTATAGAATAGGGTTCCATTTGGGAAACACTCCAGTCTTCTCACATCCGTTAATTACTCCTCTTCAGTAATGTTGTATGAGACAGGTGTTGCAGACTGAAAGACAGAACTGTCTTTAATTCCCTGACTACATCCCACACACACAGAGAGAGAGAGAGAGAGAGAGACAGAGAGAGAGAGAGAGAGAGAGAGAGAGAGAGAGAGAGAGAGAGAGAGAGAGAGAGAGGAGAAATTGTCTTGGCTAGGCTACAAAGCTCCGGCTACAAGGTTTCTCAGGTAATCTCCCTTGGAGTAATTATGTAAAAATAAAATAATAACACTTCAACATCGCCTCAGAAATTACATCACATTTGTATTTTGATTTAATGTACCTAAATGGCATTATTCCATCTCAGTTTTCAGGTAATATGCTTTTCTATATCTCATGTAAATGATTTTATGGTTGCATGGCAACTGGCACGCTATTCCCTATAT
>NC_138310.1:90402483-90447483 GCF_965601325.2 Salmo salar
ATTTATAATGGACCATTTTTGGATTGTCAAACAACAGTAATTTTGCTTAACTGGTACGTTGGGTTAAATGTGTTTTCTAATATGCTTCTGTAGCTTCACCGGTACTATCAGGAGGAAGTTAGGATTCAGATGCAGACCGTGTTGAAGTAACAATGTTTATTACAGCAACAGAGGCAAAGGTACAGGACGGCAGGAAGGTTCAGGGTCAGGCAGAGGTCAGAAATCCAGATAGGGGCAGAGGTACAGGACGGCAGGAAGGCTCAGGGGCAGGCAGAGTCGTCAGGCGGGCGGGTTCAGGGTCAGGACAGGCAAGGGTCAAAAACCAGGAGGGCGAGAAAAAGAGAGGCTGGGAAAAAACAGGACAAACGCTGGTATGCTTGACAAAGAAGACGAACTGGCAACAGACAAACAAAAAACACAGGGGATAATAGGGAAGATGGGGCGACACCTGGGGGGGGGGGGGGGGGGGAGACAAGCACAAAGACAGGTGAAACAGATCAGGGCATGACAGATACGTTAGATTGAATGTGTTTTCTAATAGGTTTCTGTAGCTTCACTGGTAGTGGAGAGCAGTAATTAAGAGGCCAGCTGGAGATGGTGTAGAGCAACCTGTCTACCAGCAGGGAGCAAGGCTATCACAACGCAAGTGTCCTTGGCTCTATTAACCATCAACCCAGGCTATCTGAAGGTTATGGTGACTGTAGTCATCGACTGTGTCTCAAATTGCACCCTACTCCCTATATAGTGCACTACTTTTGACCAGGGCCCTTTGGCACCCTATTCCCTATGTAGTGCACTACTTTTGACCAGGGCCCTATGGCACCCTTATTGACCAGGGTAATAGGGCACCATTTGGGACAGTGTTCTGCTCGTCATCCGCTGAGACTCATTCCTCAGCAGACTGCACTGTTTCTCTCCCCATACCTGTTGTGTGTTTTGTTGTGTCTGTGGCGGTTTTTTATTTATTTTGAGTTGCTTTTGTACACGGTAATGTGATCTGTGAAAACATCTTTCTATTTATCCATCCATCCGTCCTATCTATCTATCTATCTATCTATCTATCTATCTATCTATCTATCTATCTATCTATCTATCTATCTATCTATCTATCTATCTATCTATCTATCTATCTATCTATCTATCTATCTATCTATCTATCTATCTATCTATCTATCTATCTATCTATCTATCTATCTATCTATCTATCTATCTATCTATCTATCTATCTATCTATCTATCTATCTATCTATCTATCTATCTATCTATCTATCTATCTATCTATCTATCTATCTAGTCATGTTGATTATCTTTCATGTAAACATTTTAACATTAAACTTCTATATCAACAGTATACAGATGTAGGATCTTTATTTGATCACCCTGTTGTTGCAGGAAATGTAAACTTGCAGTGTATTCAAGGTTTAAAAAAGGCTCCTAAAGTAATTTATACAAAAAAAATGTCAGACTTGACCTAACTAAAAATCCCCTCAACCCCCTTACAAAAATGTCCATTAATTATATTCCACACAATAATTCACATTTCCTGTTGCTGCAAGATTATTTTCCTGTGTGAGAAAACTGGTCAAATTAAGATCCTAAACCTTTACTGTTGGTGACAAAGATGCTGATGTGGTCTTGTGGAAATGCCTCATCATCCATCGACAGAACTAAGCTCCAGCTCTCCACTCCTTCCCCCGAAGGAAAGATACAAAACAAAGAGGCGATGGAAAATTAGACATGATTGGTTTTATCATTCGACTTGAAAGGACGTCTGAAGCCAGTCCCTGATTCTTTTGTAGAAGTATATTGATATTAATTATTACATTTACTGAGTCCTGGGGGCCCTCGCCTTGTCTCCTCCTGTCGCTTTTTTCCTGTCTAACGAGACATCTGTTGTTGCTCAGAGAAAAAAAAAACAGACTCTGACTGCATCTCAAATTACACCCTATTCCCTGTATAGTGGCCCTGGTACATACCCTAGTTCCCTATGTGGGGGAATAGGGTGTCATTTGGTACACACACCCCAGAACAAAGCAGCTCGCCTCTAGAAGCCTAAAATTAAATGAGAAAATAAATTCAATGATAGACAAGGAGTGGGCGGACGAGGAGTGGAATCACATATCTACTGCCGCGCCAAGCAGACACCCAACACCAAAACTAGATGGCTCTAGACCAGAACAAGAGACTAGATGGCTCTAAACCAGAACGAGAGAGAGAAAAATCATTTCCTTTTTTGAGGGGAGGGGAGTGGATGGAGAGAGGGGGGGGGGGGGGTACATTTTTGGACTCTGCGATGACTTAACCCTCGAGCTGCGTTGTGCACTTGAGAAACCGTGAGTCACCTCTGAGTGCTAGGTACAGTACACAGCGAAATACTAAAAGCCTTCTTGTTCCAAATAATAAAAGAAAATTGAGAATAAAAGATTTCCAACGGCAACCCGCTGAAAATATACAGGATTATAATTATGATGGTTGTCCTCAATCTCCTTCAACCAGATTTTAGCAGCAGCCATTGTGGTTTGCGTGTTATATAGTACAGATCTACGGTAGGTAGGCTAGTATAGCCCCGTCTACATACAGAGGACATCCTGAATGGCGCCCTATTCCCTACATAGTGCACTACTTTTGACCAGAGCCCTATGGCACCTTCTATTCCCTACATAGTGCACTACTTTTGACCAGAGCTCTGTGGACCCAGCTGTGCTATAATTCTATAGATCTGCGATAGGTAGGTAGTGTAGAACAGGCCACATACAGGGTGGCGCACAAAAAAAAAGGGACTAAGGAGGGCATTTGGGACTCATCTCCTAATGACACTAATGGAGAAGTGTGTGACCCTGGTCTGTACTAAATGAAAGTCTCAAACACCAGATACATGAAACGATAATGATTCTCCAAAACAGCAGCGGCAGACGGACACACAGTAATGATGTGTCTATTGTTACTGGTAATGTTTTGGTACCAAATCGCACCCTATTCCCTTTATAGTGAACTACTTTTGACCAGAGCCCATAGCACCCTATTCCCTTTATAGTGAACTACTTTTGACCAGAGCCCATAGCACCCTATTCCCTTTATAGTGAACTACTTTTGACCAGAGCCCATAGCAACCTATTCCCTTTATAGTGAACTACTTTTGACCAGAGCCCATAGCACCCTATTCCTTTTATAGTGCACTACTTTTGTTTGTGGTATACTGCTCAAAAAAATAAAGGGAACACTAAAATAACACATCCTAGATCTGAATGAAAGAAATAATCTTATTAAATACTTTTTTCTTTACATAGTTGAATGTGCTGACAACAAAATCACACAAAAATAATCAATGGAAATCCAATTTATCAACCCATGGAGGTCTGGATTTGGAGTCACACTCAAAATTAAAGTGGAAAACCACACTACAGGCTGATCCAACTTTGATGTAATGTCCTTAAAACAAGTCAAAATGAGGCTCAGTAGTGTGTGTGGCCTCCACGTGCCTGTATGACCTCCCTACAACGCCTGGGCATGCTCCTGATGAGGTGGCGGATGGTCTCATGAGGGATCTCCTCCCAGACCTGGACTAAAGCATCCGCCAACTCCTGGACAGTCTGTGGTGCAACGTGGCGTTGGTGGATGGAGCGAGATATGATGTCCCAGATGTGCTCAATTGGATTCAGGTGTGGGGAACGGGCGGGCCAGTCCATAGCATCAATGCCTTCCTCTTGCAGGAACGGCTGACACACTCCAGCCACATGAGGTCTAGCATTGTCTTGCATTAGGAGGAACCCAGGGCCAACCGCACCAGCATATGGTCTCACAAGGGGTCTGAGGATCTCATCTCGGTACCTAATGGCAGTCAGGCTACCTCTGGCAAGCACATGGAGGGCTGTGCGGCCCCCCAAAGAAATGCCACCCCACACCATGACTGACCCACCGCCAAACCGGTCATGCTGGAGGATGTTGCAGGCAGCAGAACGTTCTCCACGGCGTCTCCAGACTCTGTCACGTCTGTCACGTGCTCAGTGTGAACCTGCTTTCATCTGTGAAGAGCACAGGGCGCCAGTGGCGAATTTGCCAATCTTGGTGTTCTCTGGCAAATGCCAAACGTCCTGCACGGTGTTGGGCTGTAAGCACAACCCCCACCTGTGGACGTCGGGCCCTCATACCACCCTCATGGAGTCTGTTTCTGACCGTTTGAGCAGACACATGCACATTTGTGGCCTGCTGGAGGTCATTTTGCAGGGCTCTGGCAGTGCTTCTCCTGCTCCTCCTTGCACAAAGGCGGAGGTAGCGGTCCTGCTGCTGGGTTGTTGCCCTCCTACGGCCTCCTCCACGTCTCCTGATGTACTGGCCTGTCTCCTGGTAGCGCCTCCATGCTCTGGACACTACGCTGACAGACACAGCAAACCTTCTTGCCACAGCTCGCATTGATGTGCCATCCTGGATGAGCTGCACTACCTGAGCCACTTGTGTGGGTTGTAGACTCCGTCTCATGCTACCACTCGAGTGAAAGCACCGCCAGCATTCAAAAGTGACCAAAACATCAGCCAGGAAGCATAGGAACTGAGAAGTGGTCTGTGGTCCCCACCTGCAGAACCACTCCTTTATTGGGGGTGTCTTGCTAATTGCCTATAATTTCCACCTGTTGTCTATTCCATTTGCACAACAGCATGTGAAATGTATTGTCAATCAGTGTTGCTTCCTAAGTGGACAGTTTGATTTCACAGAAGTGTGATTGACTTGGAGTTACATTGTGTTGTTTAAGTGTTCCCTTTATTTTTTTGAGCTGTGTATATTCCCGAATAACCAGATGCTCACATCTTTTTGGCCAGAATATCATGTATACTGTAGATATGTACAGATGTAGGATCTTCATTTGAGCCAGTTTGCTACAACAGGAAAATAATCCTGCAGCAAACAGGAAATGTAAATTGTTATGTGGATTTGAATTAATGGACATTCTTTGTAGGGGTTGATACATTTTCCGTTAGGACAAATTTTAAAGTGGAAATTACAATCTTTAGAAGCCTTTTTAAACCTTGAATACACTACAAGTTTGCATTTACTGCTGTGCAACAAAATTCTCAGCAACAAAAGAGTGATCAAGTTAAGATCCTACATCTGTATTCACAGTTTGTTTGTATCTTTATTGGCAGGCAGTTGAACGCTGTAAGGGTATGGGTTATGTATCGTTGGTCAGTGTTATTTTAACAATCAAAACTAGTATAGCGTTGCTGTCGGATGAAAACCTAATAACTCAATTTTAGCCAATTTCCAGTTTATACATAAGTTAAAGGCAGAAACTCCTCATCATGTGCTCTGAAGATTTCATGGCTCTAGGACCAAGATGTAATATTCAGAATAGGTTCTGAAGTTTTATGATTGTATGTTCATCAATGGTAAAATATGGCAGTTCTTTTTCCACCATTTCCTGAAAAGTGACAGGTTTTGGAGATAGAAGGTGTTCATTGGTGTATTGCTTTGTGTGTGTAGGCAGGCAGTGTTATTTTAACAGTCGTCTCCCTCTCCTTGTGCTTCTTTTCTTAGCAGACAGATGAAGCTAGGTACGGACCACAGAGTGAGGGCAATGGAGTGTGGTTTGCCTCAACCCTGTCACTGTGATAGAGTGCATACACTGTGAGAGATAATGGAAACTTTCTATTCAGCGCAGCCTGGAATAAAGAGCCTTCCTCCTCATTCATCAACATTGATTACTGTAGGGCCTCTGGCCTGTGCAGCGTAGGGGAAGCGCAGAGGGGCACTACTCCTCACAAATCCTCTGGGCCGAGCAGAGGAACAGTACTCCTCACAAAACCTCTGGGCCGAGCAGAGGAACAGTACTCCTCACAAAACCTCTGGGCCGAGCAGAGGAACAGTACCCCTCACAAAACCTCTGGGCCGAGCAGAGGAACAGTACTCCTCACAAAACCTCTGGGCCGAGCAGAGGAACACTACTCCTCACAAAACCTCTGGGCCGAGCAGAGGAACAGTACTCCTCACAAAACCTCTGGGCCGAGCAGAGGAACAGTACTCCTCACAAAACCTCTGGGCCGAGCAGAGGAACAGTACTCCTCACAAAACCTCTGGGCCGAGCAGAGGAACAGTACCCCTCACAAAACCTCTGTTAAATTTCAGGTAGGAGAGGAGAAATCAGAACAACGAATAAAAGCCCAGCAATACGGACAATTCTGGCCCGTTAAGAAGCGTAGCTTTTCTGATTACGTTTTTTTTTTTTAAGGTGAAACCCGTGAACCTGCAGCGTCCGACATAAAGGTTGTGGCTGGTAAAATGTGCGTTTTTATAACTAAAGAGAGTAAGTAACAAAACTAAAGCTGCTTTATCTTTAGAAACAGGTATTTTCCAACGTTAATGGAGCATGCGTACTATAGTGGAACAATCATTGGGTCTTATCTTCTTATTAGAAACAGTTCAAAATTCACTGGGGGGGGGGGGGGGGGGGGGGTCAAACCGTTTTTTTTTTTATGGGTCACAGGTGAGGGTAGTCTGTTTTTCTTCCCCCCTTGGTTTACCTTCGCTATTTCCAGGTTTTACTGTATACTTTCTTCCATCCTAGCTACATTTCCCCTGATCTGCTTGCATGTGCTTATACCCATCCACCATCGCCGTCCACAACGTCTAGAACAGGGCAACTCCAGACCTGGGGGGGGCCTGAATGGTGTCACACTCCCCATCCCCCAAAATATAATTCCAACATCGTCAAAATAGCTTGACATTAACCCGAAGTCATTATACTTTGTTTTATTTGTTGTGTGGTGCATTTTGGCACAGACACCTGTTGCTGGAAAAAAATATGTTGTATATATTTTATATGGCATCAAAGTGTTGAAAATCAGATTTCCCCGTATCTGATCATTTTCTGCAGCCAGCTCTGATCGTAGTGTAATGAGATAGGGGCAGGGAGAGTGAGCTCGTCCACGGTGGTCGGCGACCACTCAATCTTGTACCATCGATTGTGCCACAAAAAAAATAAAAAAATGCTGAAATAGCAAAGTCGATATCCACGTTTATAAACATGGGGGTCACACTGGGTTAATACAGTTTTTGTTATTTGTGGTTGTAAACAATATTTTTTAGTTAATTCTATGGGAGGGGGTGCACATTTTCTTTACAGTACAAGAGGAGGATCATGTGAACAAAAGAAACAAAAAAAATAAAATATATATATATATATATTTATTTTATTTTTTTTATATATATATATATATATATATATATATATATATATATATATATATATTGGGAAGGGGGGCCGAATTTTCTTTTAGGAGTAAATCTTGAACTGTCCCTTAGTTGCAATGTTGAAGATAAAAGCATGTCAGAAGCGGAAGGAGACAGTACAGAGTGTTGATGCCTCTGGGCCGGGACGTCACAAAACACTGATACATGTGTTATGACTGCTAATGAAGGAGCTACAGACATCTTCTAAAGGATGACATTAGTCCTTGCTCCTCGCCCGGAGTGACAGATTGATAGCAGGCAGCATCACCGACGCATCCCTCCCTCCTTCTTTCCCTGGGACTCTGATAGCAGTGTCAATATCATGATGAAACTGTTCTGACAGCAACACCCGGGAGGAACACTGCCATGATTTACTGTTTCTCCGAGTGCCAAATGACACCCTATTTCCTGCATAGTGCACTACACATAGGGCTCTGGTCAAAAGTAGTACGCTACGGAGGGAACAGGGTGCTGTTTGGGATGTAGACGTGTCACCACAGGTTTTGTTTACAGCCTTGTTGGTTTACAAGCCCGTCGACATGGAGACACGGTGGAGTGTTTTGATCAAGGTCACACCTTGGCATCAACAGTTGGCGGTCTTTAATATTCGGGGGGAAAAACACAATTAAATACGGTTAATTGTTGCTGTATCGTCTCTGGTTAAACGCTCTGCTGGGAGATGTGTACTGCCAGGGAAGATAAGTTGAATTTCATACTGTCTGATCTTTAGGACACATAGCCAAGGTGTTGTACCAGTGACTAGCCTTAATATAGACCTACCTGGATTCTCCCAGTGACCAGCCTTAACATAGACCTACCAGGGTTCTCCCAGTGACCAGCCTTAACATAGACCTACCAGTGACCAGCCTTAATATAGACCTACCTGGATTCTCCCAGTGACCAGCCTTACTATAGACCTACCTGGATTCTCCCAGTGACCAGCCTTAACATAGACCTACCTGGATTCTCCCAGTGACCAGCCTTAACATAGACCTACCAGTGACCAGCCTTAATATAACCTACCTGGATTCTCCCAGTGACCAGCCTTAATATAGACCCACCTGGATTCTCCCAGTGACTAGCCTTAATATAGACCTACCTGGGTTCTCCCAGTGACCAGCCTTAACATAGACCCACCTGCATTCTCCCAGTGACCAGCCTTAATATAGACCTACCTGGATTCTACCAGTGACCAGCCTTAATATAGACCCACCTGGATTCTCCCAGTCACCAGCCTTAATATAGACCTACCTGGATTCTCCCAGTGACTAGCCTTAATATAGACCTACCTGGATTCTCCCAGTGACCAGCCTTAACATAGACCCACCTGGGTTCTCCTGTGACCAGCCTTAATATAGACCTACCTGGGTTCTCCCAGTGACCAGCCTTAATATAGACCTACTGGATTCTCCCAGTGACTAGCCTTAACATAGACCCACCTGTGTTCTCCTGTGACCAGCCTTAATATAGACCTACCTGGATTCTCCCAGTGACCAGCCTTAATATAGACCTACCTGGATTCTCCCAGTGACCAGCCTTAATATAGACCTGCCTGGATTCTCCCAGTGACCAGCCTTAATATAGACCTACCTGGATTCTCCCAGTGACCAGCCTTAATATAGACCCACCTGGATTCTCCCGTGACCAGCCTTAATATAGACCCACCTGGGTTCTCCCAGTGACCAGCCTTAACATAGACCCACCTGGGTTCTCCCAGTGACCAGCCTTAATATAGACCTACCTGGATTCTCCCAGTGACCAGCCTTAATATAGACCTACCTGGATTCTCCCAGTGACCAGCCTTAACATAGACCCACCTGGGTTCTCCTGTGACCAGCCTTAATATAGACCTACCTGGGTTCTCCCAGTGACCAGCCTTAATATAGACCCACCTGGGTTCTCCTGTGACCAGCCTTAATATAGACATACCTGGATTCTCCCAGTGACCAGCCTTAATATAGACCTACCTGGATTCTCCCAGTGACCAGCCTTAATATAGACCTACCTGGATTCTCCCAGTGACTAGCCTTAACATAGACCCACCTGGGTTCTCCTGTGACCAGCCTTAATATAGACCTACCTGGATTCTCCCAGTGACCAGCCTTAATATAGACCTACCTGGGTTCTCCCAGTGACCAGCCTTAATATAGACCTACCTGGGTTCTCCCGTGACCAGCCTTAATATAGACCTACCTGGATTCTCCCAGTGACCAGCCTTAATATAGACCCACCTGGGTGCTAATATTTATCTTACTACATTGAGACCTTGTAATAGTTACAGTAGGCCCTGTTGGCCCAGTACCATCTGAGGTTTACAACTTAACTTAAGGATTTATAGCGGGGCCCAAACTAACCTCACTTAACTAGCTTAGCTATCTCCCTGTTGGCTAGCGTAGGCCATGACACTCCTTCCCTTTCATGGTTTTAACTGTATGGAGATGTTTGTTTTTAACGTCCTAACACCCATTTATTGGTCACCTGGGTGAATTCTCGGCTCCATTCAGAGCAGGTATGAAATACTCCGTCATCTACATGGGTCTCGCTATTCATAATGGGGTCAATGTGTGACGTTGGCATTAAAAACAAAAATCTAAATGGTTTGAAACAAAAATAACAATGCAGTTATTTTTCATGCAGTTCAACATGTGTACTTGGAGGAATGAATGTGAATACATGCATATTGACTCATAACTCCACCCATACAATCACATAGGTTAAGGACTGTACATCCTATAGGCTAAGGACTGTACATCCTATAGGCTAAGGACAGTATATCCTATAGGCTAAGGACTGTACATCCTATAGGCTAAGGACTGTACATCCTATAGGCTAAGGACTGTACATCCTATAGGCTAAGGACTGTACATCCTATAGGCTAAGGACTGTACATCCTATAGGCTAAGGACTGTACATCCTATAGGCTAAGGACTGTACATCCTATAGGCTAAGGACTGTACATCCTATAGGCTAAGGACTGTACATCCTATAGGCTAAGGACTGTACATCCTATAGGTTAAGGACTGTACATCCTATAGGCTAAGGACTGTACATCCTATAGGCTAAGGACTGTACATCCTATAGGCTAAGGACTGTACATCCTATAGGCTAAGGACTGTACATCCTATAGGCTAAGGACTGTACATCCTATAGGCTAAGGACTGTACATCCTATAGGCTAAGGACTGTACATCCTATAGGTTAAGGACTGTACATCCTATAGGCTAAGGACTGTACATCCTATAGGCTAAGGACTGTACATCCTATAGGCTAAGGACTGTACATCCTATAGGCTAAGGACTGTACATCCTATAGGCTAAGGACTGTACATCCTATAGGCTAAGGACTGTACATCCTGTAGGTTAAGGACTGTACATCCTGTAGGTTAAGGACTGTACATCCTATAGGTTAAGGACTGTACATCCTATAGGCTAAGGACTGTACATCCTATAGGCTAAGGACTGTACATCCTGTAGGTTAAGGACTGTACATCCTGTAGGCTAAGGACTGTACATCCTATAGGCTAAGGACTGTACATCCTGTAGGTTAAGGACTGTACATCCTATAGGTTAAGGACTGTACATCTTATAAGCAGTGCTCATACAAACCTTGGCAAGTCATATTCAAGCACTTTGAGGGACTTTTTCAAGCACTTAATTGTAATTTTCAAGGACCTGAAAGTTATACATTTGTATAATTTACATAAGTGTACGAATAGGGCCAAATATAGAAGCCTCCTCCCCATAAGCATACAACAAGAGTACAACAAAAAAACTAGGCCATTACCACTTTAAGAAAAATGCACTTTAAGAAAAATGAACTTTAAGAATAATGTACTTTAAGAATGATAATAGGCTTGCCAATCCATTGAGATTCAAATGATTATTACATTGTAAAATATGTGAGAATAATGTGAACGTGGCCCGACAAAAATAGATTTCTGGAGTCTATGTGGCCAAGTCCACATAGATTGACGAGGCAGGTAGCCTAGTGGTTAGAGCATTGGACGTAGTAACCAAAAGGTTGCAAGTTCAAATCCCCGAGCTGACAAGGAACAAATCTGTCGTTCTGCCCCTGAACAAGACAGTTTACCCACTGTTCCTAGGCCGAAATTGAAAATAAGTATTTGTTCTTAACTGACTTGCCTAGTTTAAATAAAGGTGAAAAAACAAAATGCAGGCACACACACCATTGCTGTTTATAATAATGAGAAAGTGACCAAATACCAGGTTATTTTTTTTAATGGAAGGATTTATATAGAAAGCCAAGTTGAAACCAGTGTTAGATGTTTTTATCCTCACAATAACCGCAGGGGGTTTTACCGCTACAGAGTAGTGCAACACCTTTATAAATAATTGAAGCGGCTGGGAAACAAATTAAACAAACAGAAGTGGCCACATCTATCACAAAAACAACAAAAAAACGGATACGAAATGAAATGTATGATAATTATAAAGAGAACAGGAGAACTTAGAAATGGGCTACAGTAATTACAAGGGGTTTTCAAGCACCAAATTGAGGAAATGTCTGATTTTCAAGGGAGCCCTATTCCAGTACTTGAATTTCTGAGCTCCAAATTCAAGTTGAAGTAGGCTACATCAAGCCTCTGGTATTGGTTTAAAGTTACAGGTGTAACATGGAAAACAAAATGTATTTCTCATGTTACTAACATTACCAGATCATAGTGTCAATAAGGCCATTAGGCTGTCATTTTCTGTTGTTGTCATTATATCTAGAATATTTAATAGGAATAGAGTTGTATAGTCTATCCTATACAATTGTGCACAGCAGACTCGGTGTCAAATCCCAGGCACAAAACCATATTTAAACCTGAACACTTTATATTGATGCTTTCACTGTTAAATCTAATGAGACCCCCCGCTGGAACAACAACAAATGATCAACATCAACTATCTGGTGATTTTAGATCCAACGTGGATTCAGGTACAGTTGTCTTGGAACGATGTAAAGAATGAAACACCACCCTAAAAAAAATATTGGGTTACATTCCTCGTGAACACCTCCCCCCCCCCCCCCAACACTTGGGCTGTTGTCACAACAGCTGTTAATCATTAGAGTGTCATTCAGAACATTCCTTCCTGTATCAGATAATTATGTGGGAAAATATCACTGTGTAATTAAACAGCTAGACACCAAATGCACATCCAACAAGTATTATACATAATCACTAAAGAACCACGCTAATGACAGTATTGATTTAGGTTTCAAGTATTAAAGGTAAGGGGACTCTTTCTGGTTAAAAGCATTCCATTTTTTCTGTGGTGAACAAGATGCTACCTACCTACCATGTTTGTTTACATACTGAAACGTTGGAATAAGTCTCTCTCTCTCACTCTCTCTCTCTCTCTCTCTCTCTCTCTCTCTCTCTCTCACCTCAGGAGCTGGGCACATCAACGCTCTCGTCAGATACGTTGATGTCTGTGCTGTCAGACAGAGCCATGTATGGATAGATATAGCCGTATATATATATATATAGGAGCTGGGCACACTACCAGTCAAAGGTTTTAGAACACCTATTTATTCAAGGGTTTTTCTTTACATTTACTATTTTCTACATTGTAGAATAATATTGAAGACATCAAAACTATGAAATAGCACATATGGAATCATGTACTAACCAAAATAGTGTTAAACAAATCAAAATATATTTTATATTTGAGATTCTTCAAATAGCCACCCTTTGCCTTGTAACAGATGCCTCACAAGTCCTCAACTGGCAGCTTCATTAAAATAGTACCCTCAAAACACCAGTCTCAACGTCAACAGTGAAGAGGCGACTCCAGGATGCTGGCCTTCTAGGCAGAGTTGCAAAGAAAACGCCATATCTCAGACTGGCCAATAAAAAGAAAACATTAAGATGGGCAAAAGAACACAGACACTGGACAGAGGAACTCTGCTTAGACTGCCAGCATCATTGGGGAGTTTCTCCCATTCCTCTCTGCACATCCTCTCAAGCTCTGACAGGTTGGATGCGGAACGTTGCTGCACAGCTAGTTTCAGGTCTTTTCACAGCTATTTCTGTTCGATCGGGTCTGGGCTCTGGCTGGGCCACTCGAGGACATTCAGAGACTTGTCCCGAAGCCAATCCTGGATTGTCTTGGCTGTGTGCTTAGGGTTGTTGTCCTGTTGGAAGGTGAACCTTCATCCCAGTCTGAGGTACTGAGCGCTCTAGAGCAGGTTTTCATCAAGGATCTCTCTGTAATTTGCTCCGTTCATCTTTGCCCCGATCCTGACTCGTCTCCTTTCCCTGCTGAGGAGTGGCTTCCGTCTGGTCACCCTACCATAGAAACCTGATTAGTGGAGGGCTGCAGAGATGGTTGTCCTCATGGAAGGTTCTCCCATCTCCACAGAGGAACTCTAGAGCTCTGTCAAAGTGACAATCGGGTCATTGGCCACCTCCCTGACCAAGGCCCTTCTGCCCCGATTGCTCAGATTGGCCAGGTATCCAGATCTAGAAAGAGTCTTTGTGATTCCAAACTTCTTCCATTTAAGAATTATGGAGGCCACTGTGTTCTTGGCGACCTTCAATACTGCAGAAATGTTTTGGCACCCTTCCCCAGATCTGTGCCTTGACACAATCCTGTCCTTCGACCTCATGGCTTGGTTTTTGCTCTGACATGCACTGTCAACTGTGAGACCTTATATAGACAGGCGTGTGCCTTTCCAAATCATGTTCAATCAATTGAATTTACAACAGGTGGACTCCAATCAAGTTGTAGAAACATCTCAATGATCAATGGAAGCAGGATGCACCTGAGCTCAATTTCCAATCTCCTAGCAAAGGGTCTGAAAACGTATGTAAATAGGGTATTTCTTAAAATTCTAAAAACCTGTTTTCGCTTTGTCATTATGGGGTACTGTGATGTCATTATGGGGTATTGAGATGTCATTATGGGGTACTGTGTGTAGATAGCTGATTTTATATTTATTTATTTAATCCAGTTTAAAACAAAATGTGGATTAAGTCTAGGGGTCTGAATACTTTCCGAAGGCCCTGTATATAGCTGTGTATAGATACATATATAGCTGTGTATAGATAGATATAGCCGTGTATAGATAGATATAGCCGGTATAGATAGATATAGCCGGGTATTGATAGATATAGCCGGGTATTGATAGATATAGCCGGGTATAGATAGATATAGCCGGGTATAGATAGATATAGCTGGGTATAGATAGAAATAGCCGGGTATAGATAGATATAGCCGGGTATTGATAGATATAGCCGGGTATAGATAGATATAGCCGGGTATAGATAGATATAGCCGGGTATAGATAGATATAGCCGGGTATAGATAGATATAGCCGTGTATAGATAGATATAGCCGGGTATAGATAGATATAGCCGGGTATAGATAGATATAGCCGGGTATAGATAGATATAGCCGGGTATTGATAGATATAGCCGGGTATAGATAGATATAGCCGTGTATAGATAGATATAGCCGGGTATAGATAGATATAGCCGGGTATTGATAGATATAGCCGGGTATAGATAGATATAGCCGGGTATTGATAGATATAGCCGGGTATAGATAGATATAGCCGGGTATAGATAGATATAGCCGTGTATAGATAGATATAGCCGGGTATAGATAGATATAGCCGGGTATTGATAGATATAGCCGGGTATAGATAGATATAGCCGGGTATTGATAGATATAGCCGTGTATAGATAGATATAGCTAGATATAGATAGATATGTAGTAACCATAAAAGTGTTAAACAAATGAAAATATATTTTAGATTTTAGATTCTTCAAAGTAGCCACCCTTTGCCTTGATGACAGCTTTGCACACTCTTGGCATTCTCTCAACCAGCTTCATGAGGAATGCTTTTCCAACAGTCTTGAAAGAGTTCCCACATATGCTGGCTTCTATTCCTTCACTCTGCGGTCCAACTCATCCCAAAAAAATCTCAATTGGGTTGAGGTCGGGTGATTATGGAGGCCAGGTCATCTGATGCAGCACTCCATCACTCTCCTTGGTCAAATAGCCCTTACACAGCCTGGAGGTGTGTTTTGGGTCATTGTCCTGTTGAAAAACAAATGATAGTCCCACTAAGCCCAAACCAGATGGGATGGCGTATCGCTGCAGAATGCTGTGGTAGCCATGCTGGTTAAGCGTGCCTTGAATTCTAAATAAATCAGTTGACAGTGTCACTAGCAAAGCACCCCCACAACATCACACATCCTCCTCCATGCTTCACGGTGGGAACCACACATGCTGAGATCATCTGTTCACCTACTCTGCGTCTCACAAAGACACGGCGGTTGGAACCAAAAATCTCAAATTTGGACTCATCAGAACAAAGGACAGATTTCCACCGGTCTAATGTCCATTGATCGTGTTTCTTGGCCCAATTAAGTCTCTTCTTATTATTGGGGTCCTTTAGTAGTGGTTTCTTTGCAGCAATTCGACCATGAAGGCCTGATTAAAACGCAGTCTCCTCTGAACAGTTGATGTTGAGATGTGTCTGTTACTTGAACTCTGTGAAGAATTTATTTGGGCTACAATCTGAGGCTGGTAACTCTAATGAACTTATCCTCTGCAGCAGAGGTAACTCTGGGTCTTCTTTTCCTGTGGCGGTCCTCATGAGAGCCAGTTTCATCATAGAACATGATGGTTTTCGTAACTGCACTTAGAAGAAACTTTCTAAGTCTTCTGGATTGACTGACCCTCATGTCTTAAAGTAATGATGGACTGTCATTTCTCCTTGCTTATTTGAGCTGTTCTTGCCATAATATGGACTTGGTCTTTTACCGAATAGGGCTTATCTTCTGTATACAACCCCTCCCTTGTCACAACACAACTGATTGGCTCAAACGCATTAAGAAGGAAAACATTCCACAAATTAACTTTTAACAAGCGCACCTGTTAATTGAAATGCATTCCAGGTGACTACCTCATAAAGCTGGTTGAGAGAATGCCAAGAGTGTGCAAAACTGTGATCAATGCAAAGGGTGGCTACTTTGAAGGATCTCAAATATAAAATAGATTTAGATTCTTATATATATGGCCGTATATATATATATATATATATATATATATATATATATACATAATAGTGTGTAGATAGATATAGCCATGTTTTGATAGATACTGTATCTCTTCTTTAGGCTAAATGTGTTCTGTTAATACTGACAACATGATTTGTTATGTATCACAGTACAGATACACCACCTACCAGCCAGCCAACACAACACACAACTCCCTGAGACTCATGGACATCTGTCTCTGATGCTTCTGTTTAAGCCGACACACACACACACACACACACACACACACACAGGCACATGCGCACACACCCTCTATTTCACACACACGCAATCACACACACAAGGTTGGCAAGGCAGAGAAGGTGGCGCCATGATGTCCATGTAGAACAGTCGATTTAAGCCTCCTTGGAGCGAGGGAGAAAGGGAGGGAGGGATAGATGGAGGTAGGGAGGGATAGAGGGAGGGCTAGAAGGAGGTATGGATGGAGGGAGGGATGAGGGATGGAGGGAGGGATGGAGGGAGGGAGGGAGGTATGGAGGGAGGTATGGAGGGATAGATGAAGGTAGGGAGGGATAGAGGGAGGGCTAGAAGGAGGTATGGATGGAGGGAGGGATGGAGGGAGGTATGTATGGAGGGAGGGAGGGAGGGAGGTAGGTATAGATGGATGGATGGAGGTATAGAGGGAGATATGGAGGTATAGAGGGAGGTATGGAGGTAGGGAGGGAGTTATGGAGGGGGATAGAGAAATGGAGGGAGGGAGGGAGGCATGAAGGGTGGGATAGAAGAAGGGAGGGAGGGAGGGAGGTAGGAAGGGAGGGAGGGAGGTATGTATGGAGGGATGGAGGGAGGTATGGAGGGAGGGAGGTATGGAGGGAGGTATGTATGGAGGGAGGGAGGGAGGTATGGAGGGAGGGGGCTAGGTATAGATGGATGGATGGATGGAGGTATAGAGGAAGGTATGGAGGGAGGTAGGTATAGATGGATGGATGGATGGATGGATGGAGGTATAGAGGGAGGTATGGAGGTATAGAGGGAGGTATGGAGGGATAGAGGGCGGTATGGAGGTAGGGAGGGAGTTATGGAGGGGAGATGGAGGGAGGGAGGGAGGTAGGAAGGGAGGGAGGTATGGAGGGAACGTGGGAGGTATGGCTGGAGGAAGGGAGGGAGGTAGGAAGGGAGGGAATAAATGGCTGTCAAACAATAAACTGCTGTAGCATCACAACACAGGGCTCTGCTCTGCTTGGCATGATGTTGTTGTTACACTCCCCTGTACTGTTCTGGGACAAATTAGTGCAGTGTAGTGTGTGTGTGTGTGTGTGTGTGTGTGTGTGTGTGTGGTGGTGTGTGTACGTGTAGGGGAATATAATATGAGATACAGATAGTAGGGGGCTTTGCAATATATATAATCACTCTGTATTTACAGTTGGGGGCTTTACAAGAGATATAATCACTCTGTATCTACACTGTAAAACTTTTCCTTGTAAATGTACAGCGTTATACTAGCACCACAATGGCCAGCAGAGATGCTGTAATATGTTTTACAGTACTGTTTTTTCTTGCTGTAAAACATTACAACATGCCGGTAAATTTACAGCAAGGAAAATAGTACTGGTTCACTGGGCTCTCATCTGCGTGACATAAATCATTATCTTTGTAGGCCAGAATTTTTCATATTGCCTCTCCCGCTAACCATTTGTTTAATAAATAAAACAACTAGCACCATAACGGCCAGTTTTACTGTAATTTTGATTTACAGCAGAGATGCTGTAATATGTTTTACAGTACTATTTTTTCTTGCTGTAAAACATTACAACATCCAGGTAAATTTACAGCAAGGAAAATAGAACTGTAAAGCAAAATGTAAAGTATTAAGCTGGCAACTCTGGTGCCATGTTAATGCTGTACATTTACAGTGAAATTCTACCTGAAATCTAAATGTAAGAAAAACAATACATTTGCACAGAAAATAAATGTATTCAAATTGGTAACATTAAAAACGAATTACCAACATAATTGACTATAGGAGTAGCAAGAAGTTAACACGTGTAACCAAATAAGAAAATCATTACCACACTAATGTAAAAACTATTGTAACGACGTACGGTTAGAGTCAGGAAGCAAGTTCATGGAGGGAATACATTTAATAAATAAATGAAACAGAACAAGAAACGCAAACAGAGCACCGACATGAAACAGGAACAATGACGCCTGGGGAAGGAACCAAAGGGAGTGACATATAAAGGGCAGGTAATCAAGGAGGTGAGGGAGTCCAGGTGAGCGTCATAATGCGCCCTAATGAGCAGCCTGGTGACCTAGAGGTCAGAGAGGGAGCAGACTGGTGACCTCGAGGTCAGAGAGGGAGCAGACTGGTGACCTAGAGCTCAGAGAGGGAGCAGACTGGTGACCTAGAGGTCAGAGAGGGAGCAGACTGGTGACCTAGAGCTCAGAGAGGGAGCAGACTGGTGACCTAGAGGTCAGAGAGGGAGCACATGTGACAGCTATATTGTTTGCCTGTGCGTGTGGGAGAGACAGAGACAGAGAGAGAGAGGGAGAGACAGAGACAGAGACAGAGACAGAGACGAGAGAGAGAGAGAGAGAGAGAGAGAGAGAGAGAGAGAGAGAGAGAGAGAGGTAAAATTGGGATTTTTACATTTAAGTCATTTAGCAGACGCTCTTATCCAGAGCGACTTACAAATTGGGATTGGGGTACAATCGTTGATCCTCCGATCCCAGAGCTCCCGACCTCCAACGTGCAGGACTAAGTCAAATAACACAATGAAAAGGGTCAAAATTAAAAATGAAAAATGTAAAAATACTATACACATAACAACAACTGTAGCAGTGATGATTAAATAAATATAATATAATAAGTATTAATATCCATTGGGCAGGACATTGACCATAGTGTGAGCAGCAGGCAGACTAAATGACCACTAAAATAAAACAATAAAAATGGCTTACAAATAAGACAGATAGATAAGACACCTACTTCACACCCTAACAAACTAATACACTCTGTCACGACTTCTGCCGAAGTCGATGCCCCTCCTTGTTCGGGTGGTGCTCGGCGGTCGACGTCATCGGTCTTCTAGCCATCACTGATCCATTTTTCATTTTCCATTGGTTTTGTCTGGTTTATCTACACACCTGGTTTCAATCCCATTCATTACCTGTTGTGTATTTAACCCTTCGTTGTTTGTTTATTATTTTATTAATTAACACAACACCAGTAATACCAATCCTGCGCCTGACTTCCCTGCCACCTACACACACGTCGATGACAACACTGCTATAGCCTACACAATATCACAGATTATTTTACCAGACCCACAACATTTTCCTTTCTATCTGTGCCACCGAATGTTTGCGAACTACTGGTAAAGTAAAACAGGTTTAGCTAATAATGACCCATTATGGAGCAATGATTTTTATTTATTAAACAAATGGTTAGCGGGAGAAAAAATATGGAAAATTCTGGCCTACAAAAATAATGATTTATGTCACGCAGATGAGAGCCCAGTGAGCCGAATCACACTGGGTTGTGACACTCTGGGGGACACTCTGGGGGACACTCTGGGGGACACTCTGGGGGACACTGGGGGACACTCTGGGGAACACTCTGGGGAACACTCTGGGGAACACTCTGGGGGACACTCTGGAGGACACTCTGGGGGACACTCTGGGGGACACTCTGGGGAACACTCTGGGGAACACTCTGGGGGACACTCTGGAGGACACTCTGGAGGACACTCTGGGGGACACTCAGAAGGACACTGGGGGACACTCTGGGGGACACTCTGGAGGACACTCTGGGGGACACTCTGGGGGACACTCAGAAGGACACTGGGGGACACTCTGGGGGACACTCTGGGGAACACTCTGGGGGACACTCTGGAGGACACTCTGGGGGACACTCAGAAGGACACTGGGGGACACTCTGGGGGACACTCTGGGGGACACTCTGGGGGACACTCAGAAGGACACTGGGGGACACTCTGGGGGACACTCTGGGGGACACTCTGGGGGACACTCTGGGGGACACTGGGGGACACTCTGGAGGACACTCTGGGGGACACTCTAGAGGACACTCTGGGGGACACTCAGAAGGACACTGGGGGACACTCTGGGGGACACTCTGGGGGACACTCTGGAGGACACTCTGGGGGACACTCAGAAGGACACTGGGGGACACTCTGGGGGACACTCTGGGGGACACTCCGGTGTTTTAGCCATTTTTGCTCTCCTCATTGAGTAGACTATATCACTGTGACATCTAGATGGCTACCAATGTTAGTTATTTTTTTGTGTAGGCTGCTTTTCCTACTTGAAATACGGTATTATCTTGGCAAGGGAACATTTTGCCACGTTACTAGTTTCCACCGCCAACAATGTGTTAAGTTACAGCTGACCAGTGGCACTCGATACAACCGAGGTGCACTGAATGGTCATCCGCATCAGCTTTAGCGGCTCGCGAGTACGGCCCACAACGCGGGTTATGTGTAAAATGCGGCCCGATAATTCGAAAAAAATATGGGTCATTTTTTTAAATGCTGGAAAACAAGCCATTTTCTCTGTAGTAATGGTGGAAACAAGCCATTTTCTCTGTAGTAATGGTGGAAACAAGCCATTATCTCTGTAGTAACGGTGGAAACAAGCCATTTTCTCTGTAGTAATGGTGGAAACAAGCCATTTTCTCTGTAGTAATGGTGGAAACAAGCCGTTTTCTCTGTAGTAATGGTGTAAACAAGCCATTTTCTCTGTAGTAATGGTGGAAACAAGCCATTTTCTCTGTAGTAATGGTGGAAACAAGCCATTTTCTCTTTAGTAACGGTGGAAACAAGCCATTTTCTCTGTAGTAACGGTGGAAACAAGCCATTTTCTCTGTAGTAATGGTGGAAACAAGCCGTTTTCTCTGTAGTAACGGTGGAAACAAGCCATTTTCTCTGTAGTAACGGTGGAAACAAGCCATTTTCTCTGTAGTAATGGTGAAAACATAACAGTCATGAATCTGGGCTCACTGTATTCTCTATGGCACTCAGAGGCTGCGATACAGCCTATAATCACAACATTCTCTGGGTGATGTTATTCTAGGTCGCGCAGATAGATATTTACGAGCAATTTAGAGCAGACCAAAATGGCTGTTGTGTCAACTTGAGCTAGCTAGCTAGCTAGCAAACGTTAGCCAGCTATCTAGCTAGGTTAGCTAAGGAAACGTGCAGTAATTCAACGTTGGCTACCACTACCGTTCAAAAGTTTGGGGTCACTTAGACATTTCATTGTTTTTGAAAGAAAAACACATTTTTTTTGTCCATTAAAATAACATCAAATTGATCAGAAATACCGTGTAGACATTGTTAATGTTGTAAATGACTATTGTAGCTGGAAATGGCAGATTTTTTATGGAATATCTACATAGGCGTAAAGAGGCCCGTTATCAGCCACCATCACTCCTGTGTTCCAATGTCACGTTGTGTTAGCTAATCCAAGTTTATAATTTTAAAAGGCTAATTGATCATTAGAAAACCATTTTGCAATTATGTTAGCAAAGCTGAAAACTGTTGTCCTAATTAAAGAAGCAATAAAACTGACCTTCTTTAGACTAGTTGAGTATCTGGAGCATCAGCATTTGTGGGTTCGATTAAAGGCTCAAAATGGCCAGAAACAAAGAGTTTCTTCTAAAACTTGTCAGTCTATTCTTGTTCTGAGAAATTAAGGCTATTCCATAAGAGAAATTGCCAAGAAACTGAAGCTCTCGTACAACGCTGTGGCTCAGTTGGTAGAGCATGGTGTTTGCAACGCCAGCATGCTTTCTATTTGCCACATATTTCTGCTGTTTCAAAAGTTCTGAACCTACAGTATATACATTTTATAGACACAGTATATTTTATATTAGTTATCTTGTTGTTTTTAGTCCCAGCCTTCAGAAATAAGTATTGTTTTGTCTCTTTAGTGTTGAAGTAACAGATTGTGTGGCCACTGGACCACTTCATGCTAATCTTTATTATTAGGGGACAAGACAGAGTCACCTCTACCTCTGCCTCTGCCTCTGCCTCTGCCTCTACCTCTACCTCTACCTCCACCTCAGTACAGCTCAGTACATGGACCCTGACAGCAGAACTACTGTCTCCCAGGGTTGGGTGTTTGGCTTCAGCCGAGTGTGACCACCATTGTTATGATATTATAAATGACTTTATAAACTGTGTTACAATATCTACCTTTAACTTGAGCTGTTCCTCAGACTTTCCCTCACTCATACACTTTCCCTCACTCATACACTTTCCCTCACTCATACACTTTCCCTCACACACACACTTTCCCTCACTCATACACTTTCCCTCACTCATACACTTTCCCTCACTCATACACTTTCCCTCACTCATACACTTTCCCTCACTCATACACTTTCCCTCACTCATACACTTTCCGACACTCATACACTTTCCGACACTCATACACTTTCCCTCACTCATACACTTTCCCTCACTCATACACTTTCCCTCACTCATACACTTTCCCTCACACACACACTTTCCCTCACTCATACACTTTCCCTCACTCATACACTTTCCCTCACTCATACACTTTCCCTCACTCATACACTTTCCCTCACTCATACACTTTCCGACACTCATACACTTTCCGACACTCATACACTTTCCCTCACTCATACACTTTCCCTCACTCATACACTTTCCCTCACTCATACACTTTCCCTCACTCATACACTGGGCATACAGCACCGTATCTGACCTTGCAACGGAGGGAAAGAAAGCTGCCACCCTATTTTCTGTTGGCCCTGATCAAAAGTAGTGCACGATATAGGGAATAGGGTTCAATTTGGGACATAACCACTGTTTTATACATAGTCCAAATGCATTATTCACTAAAGATTATTAATCATTTGTTGTCGTTTCATTACGCTGCCTCCCTTCTTAAAAAAATAAAAAATAATCGTCTAGACTGAAATTAAGATATATAGTGCATTTTTACAATCTCATTTGTATTTCTGCCATGAAGTAAGTGTCAGCTTCATCACACTGTATTTCTCCATTATGTTCTCTCATGAGTTTACTGCTGATGTGAAAGTCCATTTGCTATTCACATTAATCTGATATTACAGACGTCAAAGCATGCAAACTGGAAGCTACCCACCATTCCTCTGGGCTGCATCTCAAATGGTACCCTATTCCCTATAGTGTACTCCTTTTGACCAGGTCCAATAAGGAAACTCATAGGGCTCTCGAAGGTGCCATTTGGGATACAGACCTGGTTGTATTCCAGCAGACTAGCTTAGTATCAGCGTATTAGACATGTTGGTAGCCTCTGTATGAAACACAAACACACACACACACACACACACACACACACACACACACACACACACACACACACACACACACACACACACACACACAAACACACACACACACACACACACACACACACACACACACACACACACACACACAGGGTAGGAAGACAAATCTGCCCTTCACAGAGCACTACATCTAGATCATCATGTAACCCAACACAGCATCCATGTAACCCAACACAGCATCCATGTAACCCAACACAGCATCCATGAAACCCAACACAGCATCCATGTAACCCAACACAGCATCCATGAAACCCAACACAGCATCCATGAAACCCAACACAGCATCCATGAAACCCAACACAGCATCCATGAAACCCAACACAGCCATATAGGGCATAGTCATGTAGCATAGCACAGTCATGTAGCATAGCAGAGTCATGTAGCATAGCAGAGTCATGTAGCATAGCACAGTCATGTAGCACAGCAGAGTCATGTAGCACAGCAGAGTCATGTAGCACAGCAGAGTCATGTAGCACAGCAGAGTTATGTAGCATAGCAGAGTCATGTAGCATAGCAGAGTCATGTAGCATAGCAGAGTTATGTAGCATAGCAGAGTCATGTAGCATAGCAGAGTCATGTAGCATAGCAGAGTCATGTAGCACAGCAGAGTCATGTAGCATAGCAGAGTCATGTAGCATAGCAGAGTCATGTAGCACAGCAGAGTCATGTAGCATAGCACAGTCATGTAGCATAGCAGAGTTATGTAGCATAGCAGAGTCATGTAGCACAGCAGAGTCATGTAGCACAGCAGAGTCATGTAGCACAGCAGAGTCATGTAGTACAGCAGAGTCATGTAGCACAGCAGAGTTATGTAGCATAGCAGAGTCATGTAGCACAGCAGAGTCATGTAGCACAGCAGAGTCATGTAGCATAGCAGAGTCATGTAGCAGCTTGCAGATCATTGCACCTGTACATAGCCCATCTGTAAATAGCCCACCCAACTACCTCATCCCCATATTATTATTTACTTTCTTTGTATCTCTCTACTTGCACATTCATCTTTTGCACATCTATCACTCTAGTGCTTAATTACTAAATTGTAATTATTTCGCCACTATGGCCTATTTATTGCCTTACCTCCCTAATCATACTACATTTGCACACACTGTATATAGATTTTTATATTGTGTTATTGACTGTACAATTGTTTATTCCTTGTCGCTCTGGATAAGAGCGTCTGCTAAATGACTAAAATGTAAATGTAAATGTGTAACTCTGTGTTGTTGTTTGTGTCGCGCTGCTTTGCTTTATCTTGGCCAGGTCGCAGTTGTAAATGAGAACTTGTTCTCAACTGGCCTACCTGGTTAAATAAAGGTGAAATTAAAAATATATATTTTTTTTAGCACAGCGGAGTCATGTAGCATAGCAGAGTCATGTAGCATAGCAGAGTCATGTAGCATAGCACAGTCATGTAGCATAGCACAGTCATGTAGCATAGCAGAGTCATGTAGCATAGCACAGTCATGTAGCATAGCACAGTCATGTAGCATAGCAGAGTTATGTAGCATAGCAGAGTCATGAAGCATAGCAGAGTCATGAAGCATAGCAGAGTCATGTAGCATAGCACAGTCATGTAGCATAGCAGAGTCATGTAGCATAGCAGAGTCATGTAGCATAGCAGAGTCATGTAGCATAGCAGAGTCATGTAGCATAGCAGAGTCATGTAGCATAGCACAGTCATGTAGCATAGCAGAGTCATGTAGCATAGCACAGTCATGTAGCATAGCAGAGTCATGTAGCATAGCAGAGTCATGTAGCATAGCACAGTCATGTAGCATAGCAGAGTTATGTAGCATAGCAGAGTCATGAAGCATAGCAGAGTCATGTAGCATAGCACAGTCATGTAGCACAGCAGAGTCATGTAGCATAGCAGAGTCATGTAGCATAGCAGAGTCATGTAGCATAGCAGAGTCATGTAGCATAGCAGAGTCATGTAGCATAGCAGAGCTATAGAGTTAGCATGGAGCGAGGCAGGCGAACAGACAGGCAGGAAGTAGGACTCAGACAGACGTGTGTGTACGTGTGTGTGTGTGTGTGTGTGTGTGTGTGTGTGTGTGTATGTAAATGGGAGAGAGAGAGAGATAGGAGTGGGAGAGGGACAAGACGTGGTGGTAGATGTTGGGGGTGGTAGAGGGACATGGTGGTAGATGTAGGGGGTGGTAGAGGGACATGGTGGTAGATGTTGGGGGTGGTAGAGGGACATGGTGTTAGAGGGACATGGTGGTAGATGTTGGGGGTGGTAGAGGGACATGGTGGTAGATGTAGGGGGTGGTAGAGGGACATGGTGGTAGATGTAGGGGGTGGTAGAGGGACATGGTGGTAGATGTAGGGGGTGGTAGAGGGACATGGTGGTAGATGTTGGGGGTGGTAGAGGGACATGGTGGTAGATGTTGGGGGTGGTAGAGGGACATGGTGGTAGATGTTGGGGGTGGTAGAGGGACATGGTGTTAGAGGGACATGGTGGTAGATGTAGGGGGTGGTAGAGGGACATGGTGGTAGATGTAGGGGGTGGGAGAGGGAGAGGGACAAGGTATGGTGCTATGGGACCTTGCAGGGTAGAGATGAACAGGTGAGCCGGCCATACTGACTCATCAGATGACAGAGTGAGATGGCAGTCTCTTACCTGCTCACGCTGTTTATTTTATTAATCCCAGGCTGTGCTACCAATATGATTGTTTGTGTTGTGGTGGTGGTAGTTTGTGTGTGTGTGCAGCCGTGCGTGTGTGTGCCTGCACGTTTGTGCTTGAGGGAAATAGAGAGAAAGAGAGAAAGAGAGAGAGAGAGGGTGAGAGAGAAAACATCTGACTGTCTAGCTTTCATTCCCATGTTCCCTGACTGTCTAGCTTTCATTCCCATGTACCCTGACTGTCTAGCTTTCATTCCCATGTTCCCTGACTGTCTAGCTTTCATTCCCATGTTCCCTGACTGTCTAGCTTTCATTCCCATGTTCCCTGACTGTCTAGCTTTCATTCCCATGTACCCTGACTGTCTAGCTTTCATTCCCATGTACCCTGACTGTCTAGCTTTCATTCCCATGTACCCTGACTGTCTAGCTTTCATTCCCATGTACCCTGACTGTCTAGCTTTCATTCCCATTTTCCCTGACTGTCTAGCTTTCATTCCCATGTACCCTGACTGTCTAGCTTTCATTCCCATGTTCCCTGACTGTCTAGCTTTCATTCCCATGTACCCTGACTGTCTATCTCCCTGACTGTCTAGCTTTCATTCCCATGTTCCCTGACTGTCTAGCTTTCATTCCCATGTACCCTGACTGTCTAGCTTTCATTCCCATGTACCCTGACTGTCTAGCTTTCATTCCCATGTTCCCTGACTGTCTAGCTTTCATTTCGGTGATTATAAGCGAGTTGGACACAATCAAGAAACTGTATGAATGTAGGTCCATTATAATTTCAGCACATTGTGTGTTTGATTTCAGTCATTTCAAAGAATATTGTCTTAATATCCCAATGATTAGTATATATTATTACATATTTTTCAACTTTGACCCAAACCTCCCACGGACCTCTGTCACGACTTCTGCCGAAGTCGATGCCCCTCCTTGCTCGGGTGGTGCTCGGCGGTCGACGTCACCGGTCTTCTAGCCATCACTGATCCATTTTTCATTATCCATTGGTTTTGTCTGGTTTATCTACACACCTGGTTTCAATCCCATTCATTACCTGTTGTGTATTTAACCCTCTGTTTCCCCTCGTTTCCTTGTCCGAGATTGTTTTGTTTGTTATCGGTTTTGTGTATTTTGTATTGGTGAGCTACGGGTATTTTTTTATTTAGTTATTTTTATGTACGTTGGTTTTGGAGTTCGTGTTTGTTTATTCTTTATTAAATAACTCCAGTTATACCAAGTTGGTTTCTCCTGAGCCTGACTTCCTTGCCACCTACACACACGTCGATGACAGCCTCATTGGATCCCCTCGCTGGCCGTATGTTTGACTTACCTGGTCTAGATAATTGTTTCATTCCAGGTCTAGTAGTAGAAGTTTAGCTTCCTGACAACGATGGAGATGATTGGTTTTAGACTACAGTACACACATACTGGTCTTATTCCAGTCCAGTCCAGGTATTTAGGCTCCCGAGTGGTACAGCGGTCTAAGGCATTGCATCTCCGTGCTAGATGTGTCACTACAGCCCCTGGTTCGATCCCGGGCTGAATCACAACCTGGCCGTGATCGGGAGTCCCATAGGAAGGCGCACAATTGGTCCAACGTCCGGGTTAGGGAAGGGTTTGACCGCCGTAGGCCATCATTGTAAAATAAGAAATTGTTCTTAACTGACTTGGCTAAATTAAATTAATGAAGTTAAATTAATAAGATGTCCACTTTCCACACATTTATGTATTTATTTCCACTAAAACATTTACGTAAAAGTAGACGAGAGACGCAGGGTGAAGGATAAAAGCCATTTCAGATGAGGCTGGGCAGATTTATGATATTGTTTCCATTCTGAGAGTTCCTGAAGGACAACCTTTCATCTAATAACGCCGACCCTCATCTTGTAAACCTTGCAGTGAAAAAAGGCTAGCCATGTCAATCTCATACGCAGCAGCAGCAGCAACGCACACACAGGCTGCGTCACATACAGCACCCTATTCCCTATATTATGCTGTACTTTCGACCAGAGCCCTATGGAGATGAGTCTAAACATAACCAATCTAATACGGTTCCTTTTCTTCAAATCAAATCAAATTTGATTGGTCACATACACATATTTAGCAGATGTTATTGGTCACATACACATGTTTATCAGATGTTGTTGCGGGTTTAGCTAAATGCTTGTGTTCCTAGCTGTGTTCCTAATTCATAACAATATACAAATCTAAAAGTTAAATAATGGAATTAAGAAATATATAAATATTAGGACGAGCAATGTCAGAGGGGCATTGACAAAAATACAGTAGAATAGAATACAGTACAGCTGAAGTCGGAAGTTTACATACACCTTAGTCAAATACATTTAAACTCTGTTTTTCACAATTCCTGACTTTAAATCCCAGTAAAAATAGTCTTAGGTCAGTTTGGGTCGCCACTTTATTTTAAGGATATGAAATGTAAGAATAATAGTAGAGATAATTATTTATTTCAGCTTTTATTTCTTTCATCACATTCCCAGTGGGTCAGAAGTTTACATACACTCAATTAGTATTTGGTAGCATTGCCTTTAAATTGTTTAACTTGGGTCAAACGTTTCGGGTAGCCTTCCACAAGCTTCCCACAATAAGTTGGGTGACTTTTGGCCCATTCCTCCTGACAGAGCAGGTGTAACTGAGTCAGGTTTGTAGGCCTCCTTGCACGCACACGCGTGCAATTGTCTATAGGATTGAGGTCAGGGCTTTGTGATGGCCACTCCAATACCTTGACTTTGTTGTCCTTAAGCCATTTTGTCACAACTTTGGAAGTATGCTTGGGGTCATTGTCCATTTGGAAGACCGAATTGCAACCAAGCTCTATCTTCCTGACTGATGTCTTGAGATGTTGCTTCAATATAACCACATCATTTTCCTTCCTCATGATATTCTGTGAAGTGCCCCAGTCCCTCCTGCAGCAAAGCACCCCCACAACATGATGCTGCCAGCCCGTTCTTCACGGTTGGGATGGGGTTCTTCGGCTTGCAAGCCTCCCACTTTTTCCTCCAAACATAACGATGGTCATTATGGCCAAGCAGTTCTATTTTTGTTTCATCAGACCAGAGGACATTTCTCCAAAAAGTACGATCTTTGTCCCCATGTGCAGTTGCAAACCGTAGTCTGGCTTTATTATGGCGGTTTTGGAGCAGTGGCTTCTTCCTTGCTGAGCGGCCTTTCAGGTTATGTCGATATAGGACTTGTTTTACTGTGGATATTGGTACTTTTGTACCTGTTTCCTCCAGCATCTTCACAATGTCCTTTTGCTGTTGTTCTGGGATTGATTTGCACTTTTCACACCAAAGTACGTTCATCTCTAGGAGACAGAACGCATCTCCTTCCTGAGCGGTATGACGGCTGCGTGGTCCCATGGTGTTTATACTTGCGTACTATTGTTTGTACAGATGAACGTGGTACCTTCAGTCGTTTGGAAATTGCTCCCAAGGATGAACCAGACTTGTGGAGGTCTACAATTATTTTTCTGAGGTCTTGGCTGATTTCTTTTGATTTTCCCATGATGTCAAGCAAAGAGGCACTGAGTTTGAAGGTAGGCCTTGAAATACATCCACAGGTATACCTCCAAATTACTCAAATTAAGTTAATTAGCCTATCAGAAGCTTCTAAAGCCATGACATAATTTTCTGGAATTTTCCAAGCTGTTTAAAGGCACATTCAAATTAGTGTATGTAAAGTTCTGACCCACTGGAATTGTGAAATAATATGTCTGTAAACAAATGTTGTGTCATGCACAAAGTAGATGTCCTAACCGACTTTCCAAAACTATAGTCTGACACAAGAAACTTGTGGAGTGGTTGAAAAATGAGTTTTAATGACTCCAACCTAAGTGTATGTAAACTTCCGACTACAACTGTATATAGGGCAGTAGCCTCTAAGGTGCAGAGTTTGAGTAACCGGGTGGTAGCCGGCTAGTGATGGCTATTTAACAGTCTGATGGCCTTGAGATAGAAGCTCTTTTTCAGTCTCACGGTCCCAGCTTCGATGCACCTGTACTGACCTCGCCTTCTGGATGGTAGCGGGGTGAACAGGACGTGGTTCGGGTGGTTGTTGTCCTTGATGATCTTTTTGGCCTTCCTGTGACATCGGGTGGTGTAGGTGTCCTGGAGGGCAGGTAGTTTGCCCCCGGTGATGCGTTGTGCAGACCTCACTACCCTCTGGAGAGCCTTACGGTTGTGGGCAGAGCAGTTGCCGTACCAGGCGGTGATACAGACCGACAGGATGCTGTCAATTGTGCATCTGTAAAAGTTTGTGAGGGTCTTAGGGGCCAATTCAAATTTCCTCAGCCTCCTGAGGTTGAAGAGGCGCTGTTGTGCCTTCTTCACGAAACTGTCTGTGTGGGTGGACCATTCCAGGTTGTCAGTGATGTGTACGACAAGTAACTTGAAGCTTTCCACCTTCTCCACTGTTGTCTTGTCGATGTGGATAGAGGGGTGCTCCCTCTGCTGTTTTCTGAAGTCCATGATCAGCTCCTTTGTTTTGTCAACATTGAGTGAGAGGTTACATTCCTGGCACGGCTCCGACCAGGGCCCTCACCACCTCCCTGTAGGCTGTCTCATCATTGTTATTATTCAGGCCTACTACTGTTGTGTCATCTGCAAACTTGATGATTGAGTTGGATGCGTAGTGGCCACATAGTCATGATTGAACAGGGAGTACAGGAGGGGGCTGTGAACACAACCTTGTGGGGCTCCAGTGTTGAGGATCAGCGGGGTGGAGATGTTGTTTCCTACCTTCACCACCTGGGGGCGGCCAGTCAGGAAGTCCAGGACCCAGTTGCACAGGGCGGGGTTCAGACCCAGGGCCCAAGCTTAATGATGAGCTTGGAGGGTACTATGGGTTTGACGGCTGAGCTGTAGTCGATGAACAGCATTCTGATGTAGGTATTCCTCTTGTCCAGATGGGATAGGGCAGCAGTGTGCAGATTGATGGCAATTGCATCGTTTGTTGCTCTATTGGGGCGGTATGCAAAGTGAGTCTAGGGTGACAGGTAAGGTGGAGATGATATGATCCTTGGCTAGCCTCTCAAAGCACTTCATGATGACAGAATTGAGTGCTACGGGGCAGTAGTCATTTAGGTCAGTTACCTTTGCTTTTTTTGGGTACAGGAACAATGGTGGCCATCTTGAAGTACATGGGGAAAGAAGACTAGGATAGGTACAGATTGAATATATCCCATGCTCTAAGGACATCTGGGCCAGCAGCCTTGCGAAGGTTAACACTCTTAAATGTCTTACTCACGTCGGCCACAGAGAAGGAGAGCCCACAGTCCTTGGTAGCAGGCCGCGTCGGTGGCACTGTGTTATCCTCAAAGCGGACGAAGAAGGTGTTTAGCTTGTCCGGAAGCAAGACGTCGGTGTCCGTGACGTGGCTGGTTTTCCTTTTGTTGTCCTTTATTGTCTCTAGACCCTGCCACATACGTCTCGTGTCTGAGCCGTTGAATTGCGACTCCACTTTGTCTCTATACTGACATTTTGCCTGTTTGATTGCCTTGCGGAGGGAATAACTACACTGTGTGTGTGTGTGTGTGTGTGTTCACTAGAAGCCTTCATTAGAAGGAAATGAATGTATAATAGCCTCTGATGTTTGAGCACATCATTAGTGAACCTATTAATTAGCTAATGTATTACATGCATGGAAGTAGACGTTAAAACTAGTAGGTCTAGAAGTATAGTAGAGTATACATGGAGGTGGATTGGTTGTCATTGCATTTTACTCTCCCCTGGGGCTAGGAGATGTTGGATGTCTGTAATCTTATTCATTATGATCTAAAAAGCCAGACTGATCCTAGATACAGATATGGATATGGATACGGGCCCAGATTTCCAGGCTTGATAAAGGAATAACTAAGTCATTGTGTGTGTCTGAAATGGCACCCTATTGTTAGGTGTTATTTTGACTTAATTTGATCAGTCTTTTGTTGCTGAGAAGTTTCCTGCATGGCAGGAAGCGCACACTTGTAGTGTATTTTCATTTTGAAATGGCTTCTAGAGTTTGTAAATTTCACGTTGAAAAAATGTCCTGTTGCTGCAGGATAATTTTCCTGCTGTAGTGAACTGGCTCAAATTAAGATCCCACTTCTATAGGGTTCCATTTGGGACTCAGTCATAACTTCTAGATTAAATAATAAAAAATTGCCTGTGAGTCAGGACTTTCTGACTCGGTAATCTAGCCCCATTACTCTGTTGCCAACAGGGACTGAACTCTGGGCCTCAGATTAAACTGTGGTTTATCAAATATACTATCTCTTTGCCCTTGGCCTTGCTCGTCTCTGTCCAGTTCCTCTATTTGTCTCAAGACAAGTGCGCTGCCTGCTTGCCGTCAAATAGAGATCTGAGATTTATTGGCATTTGAAGTGTCTAAAGCATGGTGTTAAAATCAGTACCTGGTGGGCCAAAGGTCTACTGTTTTTTGTTATTACTTTCAATTGGTGTCAAATTAAAACCTTGACTGCCAGATGAGGGGAGTGACCTTAATTGACCATTCAAGTACAAGGAAGGAGTGAAAACCCTCAAACACTCAGATCACCAGGAACTCAGTTTGACACCCCTGGTGTAAAGCAATGAGCTGATTTTAAAGTTTTTTTTAACAAATTATTTTAATGTATCCTCTATATATCCTCTCTATATTATCTCTATATCCTCTCTATATTATCTCTGTATCCTCTCTTTATTAGCTCTATATTATCTCTATATCCTCTCTATATTATCTCTATATTATCTCTATATTATCTCTATATTATCTCTATATCCTCTCTATCTCCTCTCTATATTCTCTCTATATCCTCACTATATTATCTCTATATCCCCTCTATATTATCTCTATATCCTCTCTATATTATCTCTATATCCTCTTTTTATTAGCGCTATATTATTTCTATATTATCTCTATATCCTCTCTATATTATCTCTGTATCCTCTCTTTATTAGCTCTATATTATCTCTATATCCTCTCTATATTATCTCTATATCCTCTCTTTATTAGCTCTATATTATCTCTATATTAGCTCTATATTATCTCTATATCCTCTCTATATTATCTCTATATCCTCTCGTGATTAGCTCTATATTATCTCTATATAATCTCTATATTATCTCTAATTAATCTCTATATCCTCTCTATATTATCTCTATATCCTTTCTTTATTAGCTCTATATTATCTCTATATTATCTCTATATCCTCTCTATATTATCTCTATATCCTCTCTTTATTAGCTCTATATTATCTCTATATTATCTCTATATCCTCTCTTTATTAGCTCTATATTATCTCTATATCCTTTCTATATTATCTCTATATCCTCTCTATATTATCTCTATATCCTCTCTATATTATCTCTATATCCTCTCTATATTATCCCTGTATCCTCTCTTTACCTTACCGCTCTATATTATCTCTATATCCTCTCTTTATTAGCTCTATATTATCTCTATATCCTCTCTATATTGTCTATATATCCTCTCTATATTATCTCTATATCCTCTCAATATTATCTCTATATCCTCTCTTTATCCTAGCTCTATATTATCTCTATATCCTATCTTTATTATCTCTATATTATCTCTATATTATCTCTATATCCTCTCTATATTATCTCTATATCCTTTCTTTATTAGCTCTATATTAGCTCTATATTAGCTCTATATCCTCTCTATATTATCTCTATATCCTCTCTATATTATCTCTATATCCTCTCTTTATTAGCTCTATATCCTCTCTATATTATCTCTATATTATCTCTATATCCTAGCTCTATATTAGCTCTATATCATCTCTATATTAGCTCTATATCCTCTCTATATTATCTCTATATCCTCTCTATATTATCCCTGTATCATCTCTATATTAGCTCTATATTATCTCTATATCCTCTCTATATTAGCTCTATATTATCTCTATATCCTCTCTATATTGTCTATATATCCTCTCTATATTATCTCTATATCCTCTCAATATTATCTCTATATCCTCTCTTTATTAGCTCTGTATTATCTCTATATCCTATCTTATTATCTCTATATTATCTCTGTATTATCTCTATATCCTCTCTATATTATCTCTATATTATCTCTATATCCTAGCTCTATATTAGCTCTATATTATCTCTATATCCTCTCTATATTAGCTCTGTATTATCTCTATATCCTCTCTATATCCTCTCTATATTATCTCTATATCATCTCTATATTAGCTCTATATTAGCTCTATATCATCTCTATATTAGCTCTGTATCCTCTCTATATCATCTCTATATTCGCTCTCTATATTATCTCTATATCATCTCTATATTAGCTCTATATTATCTCTATATCCTCTCTATATTAGCTCTGTATTATCTCTATATTATCTCTATATAATCTCTATATTATCTCTATATTATCTCTATATCCTCTCTATATTAGCTCTGTATATCTCTATATCCTCTCTATATTAGCTCTGTATTATCTCTATATCCTCTCTATATTATCTCTATATTATCTCTATATCCTCTCTATATTAGCTCTATATTATCTCTATATCCTCTCTATATTAGCTCTGTATTATCGCTATATCCTCTCTATATTATCTCTCTATTATCTCTATATCCTCTCTATATTAGCTCTATATTATCTCTATATCCTCTCTATATAAGCTCTGTATTATCTCTATATCCTCTCTATATTAGCTCTATATTATCTCTATATCCTCTCTATATAAGCTCTATATTATCTCTATATTATCTCTATATAATCTCTATATTATCTCTATATTATCTCTATATCCTCTCTATATTATCTCTATATTATCTCTATATCCTCTCTATATTAGCTCTGTATTATCTCTATATCCTCTCTATATTATCTCTATATTATCTCTATATCCTCTCTATATTAGCTCTGTATTATCTCTATATCCTCTCTATATTATCTCAGTATTTTGAAGATGCCAGTGGTGGTATTCTTCTGTTTTCGTTTTATCCCTCCGTTTTCCAACGCCTTGCCTGGCTGCCAAGCAAGTCAAGTTAATCTTTGTATGCTGACTGCAAGATCTCTGCCATTAGATCCATGAGCACTCAACTCTCCATCATTTTGTAAATATCTAATCACGCTGTCATCAGCAAAATGAGAAGCCCGCAGAAAAAAATCTATTACAGACCAATTTATTATGAAATGGCAATTACCCGTTGATTCAATCATGTCTGCAGTTTGTCGGGAGCTGGACGCTCTCGTTGGCCGCTTTTATCAGACGAGATGGCTTAATTCAGATTGTCATAGTCTCTATGTCATCCGGTGGCGGAAAGACAAGCCGGGGTGACAGGAGAGAGAGAGACAGAAGCTTCGTCCCAAATTGAACCCTATTTCTCGTGGGCTCTGGTCAGAAGTACCATATAGGGAATAGATAGGCTTCCATTTGGGACGTAAACAGAGAGAGAGTGTTTAATGAAAACAGGGCTGGCTGTGACCAACAGAGGCCTGTGTTATTGATTGTGTAGTTTGACTGTTATTGGTTGAAGTCAATCTAATCAATTGACACTATTTGATTAGATTTGTTTCTTTTGATCGTGGATGATTTTTGGCTAATGCCAAGCTTGTATTAATTCCCTCTTGAATGAAATAGGAAATATTAGCTGTATATACTGTATTTAGTGTATATTGGGAGTAACGTACTTACCCACACCTCTGACTGATAATGGAGCTAGTGTTAATGCCAGTCTATCAGTCACATTAATGCCAGTAGACTCCAATCTATCAGTCATATTAATGCCAGTAGACTCCAATCTATCAGTCATATTAATGCCAGTAGGCTCCAATCTATCAGCCATATTAATGCCAGTAGGGTCCAATCTATCAGTCATATTAATGCCAGTAGACTCCAATCTATCAGTCATATTAATGCCAGTAGACTCCAATCTATCAGTCATATTAATGCCAGTAGACTCCAATCTATCAGTCATATTAATGCCAGTAGGCTCCAATCTATCAGTCATATTATTGCCAGTAGACTCCAATCTATCAGTCATATTATTGCCAGTAGACTCCAATCTATCAGTCATATTATTGCCAGTAGACTCCAATCTATCAGTCATATTAATGCCAGTAGACTCCAATCTATCAGTCATATTAATGCCAGTAGGCTCCAATCTATCAGCCATATTAATGCCAGTAGGGTCCAATCTATCAGTCATATTAATGCCAGTAGACTCCAATCTATCAGTCATATTAATGCCAGTAGACTCCAATCTATCAGTCATATTAATGCCAGTAGACTCCAATCTATCAGTCATATTAATGCCAGTAGGCTCCAATCTATCAGTCATATTATTGCCAGTAGACTCCAATCTATCAGTCATATTATTGCCAGTAGACTCCAATCTATCAGTCATATTATTGCCAGTAGGCTCCAATCTATCAGTCATATTAATGCCAGTAGGCTCCAATCTATCAGCCATATTAATGCCAGTAGACTCCAATCTATCAGTCATATTATTGCCAGTAGGCTCCAATCTATCAGTCATATTATTGCCAGTAGACTCCAATCCATCAGTCATAGTCAGTTGACTACAAGTGACCTATGACTTACCTTGCTGTTCCTGATTGTAAGCACTGTGTTATACTGTAGAAGGACTTCACATACTGTGGTCACATCCCAAGAGGCACCCTATTCCCTATCATTGTGCACTACATATGGCTCTGGTCAAAAAGTAGTGCACTATGTAGGGAATAGGGTGCTATGGGTCCTGATCTAAAGTAGTGCACTATGTAGGGAAAAGGGTGCCTTGGGCTCTGGTCAAATGCAGTGCACTGTGTAGGGAATAGGGTGTCATTTGGGATGCATTCATACTGTGTGTTTTAATCAGGTCGGCTGAGGTACAGTACTACATGTTAATCAGGTAGACTGAGGTACAGTACTGCATGTTAATCAGGTAGACTGAGGTACTTTATGTTAATCAGGTAGATTGAGGTACAGTACTGTATGTTAATCAGGTAGACTGAGGTACAGTACTGCATGTTAATCAGGTAGATTGAGGTACAGTACTGTATGTTAATCAGGTAGATTGAGGTACAGTACTGTATGTTAATCAGGTAGATTGAGGTACAGTACTGTATGTTAATCAGGTAGACTGAGGTACAGTACTGCATGTTAATCAGGTAGACTGAGGTACAGTACTGTATGTTAATCAGGTAGACTGAGCTACAGTACTGTATGTTAATCAGGTAGATTGAGGTACAGTACTGTATGTTAATCAGGTAGACTGAGGTACAGTACTGCATGTTAATCAGGTAGACTGAGGTACAGTACTGTATGTTAATCAGGTAGACTGAGCTACAGTACTGTATGTTAATCAGGTAGACTGAGGTACAGTACTGTATGTTAATCAGGTAGACTGAGGTACAGTACTGCATGTTAATCAGGTAGACTGAGGTACAGTACTGTATGTTAATCAGGTAGACTGAGGTACAGTACTGCATGTTAATCAGGTAAACTGAGGTACAGTACTGCATGTTAATCAGGTAGACTGAGGTACAGTACTGCATGTTAATCAGGTAAACTGAGGTACAGTACTGCATGTTAATCAGGTAAACTGAGGTACTGTATGTTAATCAGGTAGACTGAGGTACTGTATGTTAATCAGGTAGACTGAGGTACAGTACTGCATGTTAATCAGGTAGACTGAGGTACTGTATGTTAATCAGGTAGGCTGAGGTACAGTACTGCATGTTAATCAGGTAAACTGAGGTACAGTACTGCATGTTAATCAGGTAGACTGAGGTACTGTATGTTAATCAGGTAGGCTGAGGTACAGTACTGCATGTTTGAGATAGAAATGTATTGAAGCCTCACCTCTATTCTGCTCATGGTTTGACCCTAGGCTTGCATTCCAAACGGTACCCTATTCCCTTATGTAATGCACTACTTTTGACCAGAGCCTATATAGTGGAATAGGGTGCCATTTGAGAGACAAGTGTTAAATGATTAGAAAATGGCTGCTTGAAGAGCTCTTTAGGAGATAAGGTCTCTGGTCATTTAAAAGACGGTTCCACTACAGAAGAGGTGGAGCACCACGATCCTTATCTGACAAATTGACAGGAGTCCAAACCCAGACAGACAGCTTCTACACATGTGTCCCAAACAGCACCCTTATACTTATATAGTGCCCTACATTTTGACCAAAGCCCTTATGGGCCCTGTTTTTTAAAAGTAGTGCACTATATAGGAAATAGGGTGTCATCTGGGACACACCCCCCCCCCCCCCCACCACCAGACTGTGTACCGCCTCCCCTTTCTCGCCTCCTCTACATCTCTGTCATACAGAACATAACGTCTACATTGTGGATGGACTCATCTAACATGGCTGGTCACTGAATGTACAGTACATTGATGTGTATGCAGTACATGCTTTACCACAGCCCAACATATGAGACTGACTAACCACAAACAAACTGAAGCAACAAGAGTCATAAGTAGCATCGTAACTACCAGTCGTCGAATGGCAGCAGTAGCATACAAAGACCACTATAGGATCACTTGTTACAGTACTTATCCTCCTGTCCTCACAATTCAATATCTTGTAATGGTTTGTTTAGGTGTGTATTCAGTTTAAGCGTTCATGCTGCTGTAAAAGGTGTGTTTTGTAATTTCACTTTGGAGTGCCAGTGTGCGCTCTGGGTGTTTGTAAATTTACAGAGCGTTGTCAGATTTTCTGTTTTTCGTAAATTCAGAGCGTTTCGCTGTCGGAGCGTTCAGTGCTCACACTGGACGCTCTGGACCCGAAGAGTAGGGTTGATCCGAGCTTTCTGACCATCACAATGGCATTCAAGAATCCAAACTAACCGGGCTAAAGTTGGCTAGCTTGCTGGCTACTTCCACACACACACACACAAATGAGAAAACAGCTCACTCTGAACATTTTACTGGGCAGAGCAGATCTGCTTAACACAATAGCATTCTACGGGATGTTGTTATCTGCAGAATGTTCTACCATTCATTACAATATAATTGACAGAAATGGCCAGACAGCTTGCATCCTCCCTCTCTCTCTATAAATTATCATAGACTGATTTTAGAAATGAATTGATAAACTGATAAATCACTTACAAAACACAGAAAAGTCACTGAATTTGTGTTCATCTCTAACAGCCTAATTTGACAGTATTAATTCCCAGATACGATCAAAGCCACGTTCTCCAGTGTTCCAGAAACCACATCCCAACTGAAACTATAACGATACCTTTGGGGTTATGGGGTAGTGGTCTGTCTCTGACTGGCAATGTCAAGTAATTACATCAAATACTGTATATGACAATAATAGACTGTAATATGTGTGATTGTCCTCAAGTGGTAGATATAAATGTTAATAGGAGATGAGACCCTTGGGTGTGTCCCAAATCGCACCCTATTCTTCACATAATCCACTACTTTTGACCAGAATCCTATGGGCCCTGATCAAAAAGTTGTGCACTACTTACGGTGCCATTTGGGATACAGTTGGTATGAAGCTTTTAAATCAGCCATCAGAGAAAAGTTGCCCAATCCCTTAGCATAGTTTATAATGGAGAGGGTGGGGTTAAGTCCCAAATGGCATCTTATTCCCTACATAATACCCACACCATTGGTTCTGGTCAAATGTAGTGCACTATTAAGGGAATATGGTGCCGTTTGGTACGCATCCAATGCCCTAATTAGGCTCCTACAGCACAGACACACTGTCTGCTACACTGATGAACAATGAGACGTTAATGAAAGAATCACTCATTGTGATCCTCTATTAAAGGTACATTGCAGCCGTTTTTATCTCAAAATCAAAATCATTTCCGTGTAACAATTAAGTACCCTGCTGTGATTATTTTTTAAATTAATATGGTCAAAGAAAAAAAAGAGCAATTTCTCAAGCAATAATTTTTTTGCTAGGACTGTCTGGGAGTGGTCTGAGTGGGGAGGGGAAAACTGAAAACTAGTTGCTAATTGGCAGAGAAGTTTGGATCTCTTATTTAATTTTTTCACCAATTTATGCATAGGAACAGCAGCTTATAGACACACAGGAACAATGACTACATCTGATCTGCCAATAACCACATGTTCACACCACCATCCCTAGTGCCTGCATTATTGATTGCCAATTTTGGCCTGTAAATTGTACCAATTAATTTTTTTATCTGGTCATCCCTGCTATTTCAATATTTCAATAAAACATCTTTCTATTTTTCCATTGTGTTAATAATGATGGAATGATTGATTTCCAAGTTTTTTGTGTATAAGTTTTTTTTCAAGATGAGTGATGAAAAGAGAATCGTCCAGCCCATCGGGTATCTCACTACAGCCTCATAGGCCTCATGTCTAGAAATATGCAGACAGACGGATTAAAACCAAGTTTACATTATAATACCTCTGACAGACAACTTTTTACCCCCGCCCACAACTTCCTATAAAGCATGTATTATTGAGTCATTATTAGTTTTACACTGGACAAATTACTCTGCCGTTGCGCTGTGGAATTTATGAATTTTGTCTCTTCTATAATACATTCTATACATTAGTTTAACCTGGATTAAGACTACATTTTGTGGTAACTGTAATATCGATAGTTCTGCTCCAACTTTCCCTCCATCTTAAACCAACGTCAGTTCTGTTTAAAATCTTGGTTCCAATAGTTCATATTTTTTCTAAGAGATTGTCAGTTGTACCATCAAATCAAATCAAATGTTATTGGTCACATACACATGGTTAGCAGATGGTATTGGTCACATGGTTAGCAGATGTTATTGGTCACATGGTTAGCAGATGTTAATGGTCACATGGTTAGCAGATGTTATTGGTCACATGGTTAGCAGATGATATTGGTGACATGGTTAGCAGATGTTATTGGTCCATACACATGGTTAGCAGATGGTAATGGTCACATGGTTAGCAGATGTTATTGGTCACATGGTTAGCAGATGTTATTGGCCTCACATGGTTAGCAGATGTTATTGGTCACATACACATGGTTAGCAGATGTTATTGGTCACATACACATGGTTAGCAGATGTTATTGGTCACATACACATGGTTAGCAGATGTTATTGGTCACATACACATGGTTAGCAGATGTTATTGGTCACATGGTTAGCAGATGTTATTGGTCACATGGTTAGCAGATGTTATTGGTCCATACACATGGTTAGCAGATGTTATTGGTCACATACACATGGTTAGCAGATGTTATTGGTCACATGGTTAGCAGATGTTATTGGTCACATGGTTAGCAGATGTTATTGGTCACATACACATGGTTAGCAGATGTTATTGGTCACATACACATGGTTAACAGATGTGTAGCGAAATGCTTTTGCTTCTAGTTTTGACAGTGCAACAATATCTAACATCTAATCTAACAATTCAAAACAATTCTAATAATCTACACACAATACTCCATAATGACAAAGAAAAACAGGTTTTTGAAATTTTAGCAAATGTATTAAAAGTATAACATAGAACCTTATTTACATTAGTATTCAGACCCTTTGCTATGAGACTCGAAATTGAGCTCAGGCGCATTCTGTTTCCATTGATCATCCTTGAGATGTTTCTACAACTTGATAGGAGTCCACCTGTGGTAAATTCAATTGATTGGACATGATTTGGAAAAGACACAACTTGTCTATAAAAGGTCGCGCAGTTGACAGTACATGTCAGAGCAAAAACCAAGTCATGAGGTCAAAGGAATTGTATGTAGAGCTCTGAGACAGGATTTTGTTGTGGCACAGATCTGGGGAAGGGTACCAAAACATTTCTGCAGCATTGAATGTCCTTAAGAATGCAGTGCCCTCCATCATTCCTAAATGGAAAAAGTTTGGAACCACCAAGACTCTTCCTAGAGCTGGCCGCCCAACCAAACTGAGCATTCAGGGGAGAAGGACCTTGGTCAGGGAGGTGACCAAGAGCCTGATGGTCCCTCTGACAGAGCTTAAGAGTTCCTCTGTGGAGATGGGAGAACCTTCCAGAAGGACAACCATCTCTGCAGCACTCCACCAAGAAGGCCTTTATGGTAGAGTGGCCAGATGGAAGCCACTCCTCAGTAAAAGGCACATGACAGCCCGCTTGGAGTTTGCCAAAAGGCACATAAAAACTCTCAGACCATGAGTGCTAAGCGTCACGTCTGGAGGAAACCTGGCACTCAAAGCCACTCCTGCGTTGTCTTGGCTGTGTGCTTAAGGTCATTGTCCTGTTGGAAGGTGAACCTTCGCCCCAGTCTGAGGTCCTGAGCTCTCTGGAGCAGATTTTCATCAAGGATCTCTCTGTACTTTACTCCGTTCATCTTTCCCTCGATCCTGACTAGTCTCACTCTCTGAGAGTGTTTAGGTGCCTTTTGGAAAACTCCAAGCGGGTTGTCATGTGCTCTATGGACAATTGTGTGTAGATTGCTGAGAAATTTGTGTTATTTAATCCATTTTAGAATAAGGATGTAATGTAACAAAATGTGGAACAAGTCAACTGGTCTGAATTGTTTCCAAAGGCGCCCTATATACAGTAAAACACAGGGAAATCATGTTTTTCACTACACTGGGCCTTTAATGTATATATAGACTAATGTATTTTCACTATAGAGTTGAGACAGACCATTTGAGAGAGAAATGAAGACACTCTTCATTAAACTCTAATGGCCAGTTTCCCAGACACATTTTCAGGATACTCATAGACTCAAAGCATGTTTAATGGACATTCTCAATTAAAAGCGCTTCTTTATCTAAGGCTAGTCTTCAAATAATCTGTGTCCGGCGTTCCGGGCCCTGTAAATACATGTAGTTGTGTAGTTGATAGGTTACAATGTTGAGGGTTGTTGTGGCTGTGGTTGGGGTTCACCGCTGCTCTTATAGACCACTATGTTGTTTTTGTGTTGCATTTGTGGTGTGGTTGGGATTTGTTTCTTATTTCATCTGTATGATTCTGTCTCCTGTATCCTTGATCCTATATCTCAGTTTGAAGTTTTCAACGGGATTAAGGTCTGGGGAGTTTCCTGGCCATGGACCCAAAATATCGATGTTTTGTTCACCGAGCCACTTAGTTGTCACTTTTGCCTTATGGCAAGGTGCTCCATCATGCTGGAAAAGGCATTGTTCGTCACCAAACTGTTCCTGGATGGTTGGAAGCAGTTGCTCTCGGAGGATGTGTTGGTACCATTCTTTATTCATGGCTGTGTTCTTAGGCAAAATTGTGAGTGAGCCCACTCCCTTGGCTGAGAAGCAACCCCACACATGAATGGTCTCAGGATGCTTTACTGAAGGCATGACACAGGACTGATGGTAGCGCTCACCTTGTCTTCTCCGGACAAGCTTTTTTCCGGATGCCCCAAACAACCGGAAAGGGGATTCATCAGAGAAAATGACTTTACCCCAGTCCTCAGCAGTCCAATCCCTGTACCTTTTGCAGAATATCAGTCTGTCCCTGATGTTTTTCCTGGAGAGAAGTGGCTTCTTTGCTGCCTTTCTTGACACCAGGCCATCCTCCAAAAGTCTTCGCCTCACTGTGTGTGCAGATGCACTCACACCTGCCTGCTGCCATTCCTGAACAAGCTCTGTACTGGTGGTGCCCCGATCCCCGATCCCGATGCTATATCTCAGTTTGATTCTATATCCTTCAGTATATCCTTGATCCTTCATACTGTATCTCAGTTTGATTCTATATCCTTCAGTATATCCTTGATCCTTCATACTGTATCTCAGTTTGATTCTATATCCTTCAGTATATCCTTGATCCTTCATACTGTATCTAAGTTTGATTCTATATCCTTCAGTATATCCTTGATCCTTCATACTGTATCTCAGTTTGATTCTATATCCTTCAGTATATCCTTGATCCTTCATACTGTATCTCAGTTTGATTCTATATCCTTCAGTATATCCTTGATCCTTCATACTGTATCTCAGTTTGATTCTATATGCATATCCTTTATCTTATATCTCAGTTTCAATCTATATCCTTCAGTATATCCTTGATCCTTCATACTGTATCTCAGTTTGATTCTATATCCTTCAGTATATCCCTGATCCTTCATACTGTATCTCATTTTGATTCCATTTCCTTCAGTATATCCTTGATCCTTCATACCGTATCTCAGTTTGATTCTATATTCATATCCTTTATCTTATATCTCAGTTTCAATCTATACCCTTAATCCTATATCACAGTTTGATTATATAATCTATGTCTTGGATTCTATGTTACAGTTTGATTTATATATTCTATGTCTTGGATTCTATGTTACAGTTTGATTTATATATTCTATATCTTGGATTCTATATCACAGTGATTTGATCTTCTATATGCTTGATTCTATATCTTAGTTTGATTATATATTCTGTATCTTAGATCCTATATCACAGTTTGATTATATATTCATATCCTTGATTCTATATTTAGTTTGATTATATGTTCTATATCTTGGATTCTATATCACGGCTTGCGTCTCTTCAGATGCTCTTATATATTTAGCAACATCTCTCCTATCAGTAAATGATGACTTTGAGCTCAAATTCTACATTACGGCATTGTTTCAGTAATAGCTCAACCTGTAGCCACTACTGTATTTTATGTTCTGTACCTGCAACTCGTATTTGCTGTGTATCGTTTATAGTGACTGTTGAATTATCTTCTCACATCTTTGGTAAACATAACTTGTATTTATGTGTTCTTATAAATTGCCCAATTAAGAGACATAAGGGTCTTCTGAATCCCCTAATTAAGAGACATAAGGGTCTTCTGAATCCCCTAATT